>NC_058080.1:516202242-516569352 GCF_014858855.1 Bufo gargarizans
TGCCCTGCCTTCTGTCAATTTGAGCCTGCCTACAAAATGGGGCCACTTTTAGGTTTTTTCCAGGGCCACTTTAAATTCCCAGTCTGCCCATTGTTGGACCTTTTGAAAAAAATTATACTCATCTACTCCCCACTGCTCCATGCTTTGTCTTAGGGTACATTCACACGTCCGCATCCATTCCGCAATTTTGCAGAACAGGTGCAGACCCATTCATTTATAATGGGTCTGGAATGTGCTATCCGCATTTCCGTTCCGCAAAAAAATTGTACATGTCCTTGCGGACAAGAAAATACATTTTCTATGAGAGTGCCGCGACGTGCGGTCCGCACATTGCTGGTGTCCATGTTTTACGGATCCGCAAAACACATACGGACGTGTGAATGGACCCTTACAATTCCCATCTGTAAACATCTGGATGGATGAGGTCACATGTCATTTCCTCAACTGGCACGTCACTGCTAGGTCACATGCTGCTTAAAGCCAGTCATTGGCCACAGAAGCCCACGTGATCCTCTCCTTCTTGATGTTTAGAAAAGGGGACCAGAAGACTGCTGAATGGAGCCAGAACAGAGTGGCCGGGGCAGGTGAGTATGTGTTTTTTTTTTTTTTCCCCCAATAGCTCCAAATTTTAAAAAGTGCAAAAACTTAGAAAGCCCCTTCAATGGAGCTTTATAAAATGTTTCCTGATCTAATCCCTGCTTTTACTATGTTACTAATAAAAAATAAAATAATAAAAGCTGATCACAAGGGATATCTCAGTTATGGCAAAAAGCAGAGATTTGCTAGGATGGGAACAATTGGCCTTGTTCATACTAGCATCTATGCCTGGGATTGCAGCTCATCTGATTTGACAAGCTGCTGTGTCCACGTCAACCATGAAGGGGACCTGGTGGTTGCATAGTGCTGATCGGCAGGGGTCTTCAAGGTTGGATTCCAACCGATCACACGTTGATGGCTATTGTTATGACCAATGACTAGCTCAGCTAAGCTACTCTGCTGTACTTATTTGAACTCACTTTGCCTGCTTAGCTTGTTGCCATAGAAAGTGATGACACAGAGACAAGCAACCTTTTCATGTATTTAATACAATGCTGCAGATTGATTGTTGTGAAATGATTATTTCTCATTTGTTTTCCATACATACAAGACTTTGCTGTGCCGATTGCTTACGTAGACACATTATGGTTACCCTAAAAAGATTGGCTTATAGTAGTTCAGTTATAGCAGGTGGACTATGAAAGGTTGTTCCAGTTGAACTCTCTCAGGATAACATTTCGCATCGGCTGATGGGACGTGAGATGTACAATGTCCCAGTACTTAGCCTTAAATTAGTCATCAGCAGTGGGATTAATTTGGGATCAGGATGGACCCATTTAGTACAATCTGCCACAGCTTTAAGGATAAACTCTGCATACAATTACAGTGGTTATTACTTCCACTGCCTTTGTGTGTTTGTGCACCTGTCGCAGGTGCATCAATTATTATTTTTTGGACCATTGGTACTGCACGTGATTGAATGAGCATTCTTGCAATTATTCAGGCTCATAGATTTTCATCCATGTTTACATTAGGCAATGTGATGCCGACAATGAAAGATTTTTTTTGCCGTTCCAGTGCATTTCCGGTACCCCTCTGGCCGCTACTTTCTGCTGCCGACATGCAGCAAATGCCCACTCGGCAAATCACTGGTTGAGGCAAGTCATCCATTGCCGCGACCAATAATTGACTAATCAGGCATTTACTGCCTGTTGAGAAGTTCCAAGAAGTAGAGGCCATTAGGGCACCAGAGAAGCATCTGAACGACCGTAGCTGGGGATAGACAAGTATGATATTTTTTTTTACACCACTTTTTTTTTTTTGCCCTGAGAACCCCTTTAACCGTATAGAGTTCAGGCTGAATGTGCGGAAAGCGATGAACTGTACAAATTTAAATTTGATTGAATAAGACTGTGGGATTGATTGGTCATTAATAGCTTATTGGTGAGGTACAGATTCCTGGCACCACTGCTGATCAGCTGTTTGAGGCATGCTGTGGGCTCTTAACAGCATACCAAGTACAGCACCATACAGGGTGTAGCAGCTTGGGATTGCAGCATGGGTCTGAGCTGCGCCTAGGCCATATGACCAATGAACATGATAACGCTGACCTAGGAAGAGGCGGTAGGGTTGCCACCTTTCCCAACAAAAAATACCGGGCAAGTTAAGCCACACCCAAAAAAGGTGTGGTTGTGGGGGCGTGGCTTAACACAGGGTGTGAAGTCACTGTCATACTGTGGCTCCCCAGGAATATTAAAGCCCCCATTCGCCCCCTCAGTAATAGTAATGCCCCCATTAGTGTGCCCCAGTAAGAGTAATGGCCCTACTAGTGTGCACCAGAATGAATATTGCCCCCTATTAGTGCCCCCCAGTAAGAATAATGCCCCCCGTAAGAGTAATGCCCCCATTAGTGCCACCCTATAAGAATGCCCCCATTAGTGACCCCCAGTTAGAGTAATGTGGCCCTCATCCCCCGGGAACCGTCACTCGGGGCCGGCACACTGACTGTAGAGTGTTGTTTGAGAGTCCGGCAGCTTTCCTGGGCCCGGTAACGGAGACCGGGGGAGAGGGTAGGTGTCGTGATAGGAAAGGAGCACAGCAGAAGAGCCGGGGATGGGAGGAGCGCAGGCCCGCGGCTCATCTTATTGTTATCCGGCCATATCTGGGAGTGAGAGCGGCTCAGTCCCTGCGAGGCCGCCATGCTGTGGGGCGAGGGTTTGCTGCTCTCCTTCAGAAGCATCTTCGTGCTCCTGCTCCTGACCACAGCAGCCCCAGGCTCTCCGGCTTCCAATCAATCCTGACCGGCGGTCTCGTCCTCTTCAGGTTTGAGCCGGTCCCGCAGTGCCAGCCGTTCACAGCTCGTCGCCACTCACTCACCGCCATCTGTCAGGACCGTGAGCAAGCAAGTCAGACAGTCTGCACTTCAGTTTGAAATTAATCCTGTGTCCGGGTCTGAGAAAGGCTTTTATACCCGGACACAGGATTACAAACCCGGACTGTCCGGGTCAATCCCGTACGGGTGGCAACTCTAAGAGGCGGTAGCACTCACCAGAGCACATTGGTCACGACCTCTTCCAATGCCGTATCGGTGGCAGTGCTTGGTGTCAAAACCTCACTGATCAGCTACTGATGAGGATAGGCCATCAATATCAAACTCCTGGAAAACCCCTTTAACTATAATCAACTGTCTTTAGCTAAAATTGTAAGGAAAGAAGGAGGTAACGCCAACATTTTATGACTATGTAACTTTAATAGTAGTGTTATCAGGGCGTAACATGGTTTTATTCACAGATCAGACTGTTCATGTCATTCAATAGGAAGTTTGCTGTATGCAGGGAAATATCTTCCCTCGGGTTTCAGAACCGCAAGTTCTATACATGCACTTATCATATGCCCTCACCACCCACATCAAATGAGAATTGAAGGCATATGATGCATTGCTTGCTCCTTTGACATGTTTTCCATATATGAGAAATGATATTGAAATGCAGTCATGTGTTCTTCATCGGTGGCCTGTGTGCTCTTGTTTGCCTCTGATCTTCTCTCCCTCCCCCCTGTGGCTCTTCCTCTCCATTCTTCCCGGTTCCTCCCCCACTCTGCCCCATCAACTGCAGATTTAGTTATGCATAGACAACTGTAGCAGAAAATCTAATTTGATGATTAGCAGAACTGCCAGGATCACTTCATGTCAAGAGATGCTATCTCTCTGCTTTCTCACTGATTAATCCCTCTCACAAAACAGCTGCAGTGAACTTGCCCCTAAGGGCTGATTGTAGCCATCAATGTATCTTCAGCATGTCCTGGCTATTGAGCGCTGCAAAGCAGGCAAAATGAAAGCATGTCCATTGTAACCTCTACTCTTTCGGGTAGTAATGTAGCCCCTGTTCATGAACTAATTCATGTTTCATGTGTTGAACTGACCTTCATTTCTCAAGCAATTTCTTCTAAGGCCGAGTTCACACTTCAGTTATTTGGTCAGTTATTTCCATCAGTTATTGTAAGCCAAAACCAGTAATGAAGCCTACTTAGAGGTAAGGTATAATGTAAAGATTTCCTCCTGTTCTGTGTCTTTGACCTGCACCTGGTTTTGGATCACAATAACTGATGGAAATAACTGAAGTGTTATCTCAGTCTATCCAACCAATATCTGTCCAATCGGACTAATAGTTGGTTAGTACAACAAAAGATCTGTTGGTGTAATACAGCCCTAAGCTGTAGAACCAAACCTTTATAACTAACAATAAAATATATTCCTAATAAAATGAACAATACATGACTTTAACAAGTGTTACCTTTCTAACTGACTGAATAATGAGGCCTGTCTTATACCTTGTATTCATCAAATGGCAGCCATATTGTTCCAACCTAAAAATATTCGAGCATGAGTGCCAGTTCCCAGGACCAGATAGGCCAAACATGGTTGTCAGACATTTTCAACTTGGAAGACACAATCAATAGGATTAGACGGGTAAAAAAGAACGTGTTATCTTTGTTTCACCCAAGAGATCCCTAAAGGTTATTCAGTGGGGGTTTTTACCAAAATATGGGCCAGATTTAAGGGGATTCTATTGAGTACATTGATATAACTACTAGTCACCAAATGTGCTCCAACTTTCTGCTATAGCCACAAATGAAACTTGGTCTCTGAACTATGGACTCTAAGCTCAGCATATGTGAAGGGGTCAGTGTCGTGCTTTCATTCATAACCTTAGGACACATGCATTGAGGGTCTGAGGGTATCTCGCATCCATAGACGAGCACATGTAAACAGAAAATGCCCCACTCTCACTGTAACCATAGTTCCAAGATTATTGTTGGGGAACCTTATTCCAGTTTTAAAAGGTTTAGCTGACCATAGACATCCAACAGCTGTTAACTACTAACAGCCTGGTTTCCCCATAAAAATCTTGTCTTTAGTCTTAGGCTACTTTCACTCTAGCGTTTTAGTTTTCCGGTATTGAGTCCCCTCATAGGGGCTCAATACTCGAAAAAAACGCTTCTGTTTTGTCCCCATTCATTGTCAATGGGGACAAAACTGAACAGAATGCTCCAAAATGCATTCCGTTCCATTTAGTTGCGTTCCCATACCGGAGAGCAAACCGCAACATGTTGTAGTTCGTTTTACGTCCTGGGATGCGGAGCAAGACATGACACCCGTCATGGCCCCCAATGCAAGTCAATGGGGACGGATCTGTTTTCTCTGCCACAATCTGCTACAATAGAAAACTGATCCGTCCCCCGTTGACTTTCAGTGAAGTTCATGACTGATACGTCTTGCAATGTTAAAGATAATACAACCAGATCTGTTCATAACGGACGCAGACTGTTGTATTATCAGTAACTGAAGCGTTTTTGCTGAACCCTGCCGGATCCAGCAGAAACGATAGTGTGAAAGTAGCCTTAGACAATGTGTGGTTTTTCGGTGGAGATAAGGAGCTGCCAGACATCTCTGCAACTATGTATCTCAAGAGAATGACTAGGATTGGTCTATGAGCAGTCCTTATAGTTACAAGACTGATGTCTGTGGGAGAATTTAATATTTATTGGAGCAAGTTGAGTGTTTTGTTGCTCCAATTATTTCTTGAGATCTCCTCTAAGTTCAGATTTTTCTTAAAAAGGACCACAAAATGCAATGCAATATGAAAACACCATATTATAGAGCAGGAGAAGCTGGGTAGTTTGATATACATATTTGTGGAAAGATTCATTAAAACCTGTAATTTATACATTTATACCTTTTGCTTTTTCCACCTCCTGTGAACAGCTATTGGTACAGGAGGAGGTGTTATCAGTGACTCACAGCACTGTGTGTATAAGTATGACTTATCAGCTGTCAGTCACTGATAACACCTCCTCCTGTACCAATAGCTGTTCATAGGAGGTGGAAAAAGCTATAAAGATATAAATGTATAAATTACAGGTTTTACTGAATCTTGTCCTAGAAAACTACATATCAATCTGCTCAGCTCCTCCCGCTCTATAACATGGTGCTTTCAGACTGCATTGAATTTTGTGGTGATTGGTCTTCTTTAAAGCCCCAGATCTCATCATAACAGATTTACTTTTATGATGCTACTAATTTATTTGTTTGATATATTTTATGAAACAATAGAGGTACAGCAAATCCTCCTTAATACGTTTCCCCTTGATAGTGATTCAGTATCGGTTGTGTTCCTTTTTTTAGTATTCTACCACTATATGCCGTAACCTCTCTTCTATTGGAGGTCAGATGTGGTCGTCAGTCATTAGTCCTGAGAACACTATAATTTGCTATTTCCGTCTGAGTGGCTACAGTCTTCTTGTGGATGGGGTAGTGGAAACAACAGAGTTAATGGCTATATATATGTTCATGCATGCTTGTTTGGAGGTAAGGAAGCAAATTCATTTACTACTGAACGGTGGAAGAGCAGTTGCCTGGAGGCAGGCTTGAATTGTTGGCAAATATGTTTTTATTTAGAAAAGGCTTATGGGAGAGATGCTGTGTGTTTCTGCATATGCTTTCTGTATATGTTTTGGGGGTGGGGGGGGGTCATTATTTTATAACACTGATTGGGGTGAATTCCATTGATTAATATGTGCTGTTTCCTTAGTGCGTTTTTACAGCAGATACCCATTATCTATGGTCATAGGAAAATAATAATGTATGTGTGTGTATATATATATATATATATTATACAGTATATGTCATTTTTTTTTTTTTTTTTTTACTAAATTAGGTTCCTATTTTGCTGCTGTGTTTCTATATCATCTATTATGTTCCGTACAGAATATGTTGAATGTTTCTGTCAAAATGTGGCAGAGCTGTAAATCATGCAGACACGAGTTTGCAAGCGCCTCTTTGTCATGCGTTCTTGATGGTAAATAGTGGTACCTTGTGACATAAGGAGCTATAAAAAATCAGTTTGGTACAGTTCCCAGGGCGGGGGTGGGGGTTGGGTGGAGTTGTCCTCATCTTGCTTGGTTTGATTATACACATGGCCAGAGGTTGTAAGTTTGCCTTGATGGCGACATACTTTCCTATAGTTTGCTAAGCAAGTGGCCCAATAGCTTGAGGACAAAGATGATACAACAGCAGTTGGAATATAAGGTATTGGCCTGGGGTGGATTTTATGAAAACTCCACTGCAGAGTTTTTTCACTAGTTATAATGACTAAATAGAGGGAGCCTAAACTGGATGGTTAAGGCTCAGGCAGATGCAATGTAGTGCTGCCATCATGCCAGACCAGAACGATCTCCAAATACAGAATTGCTCCGGCCTATCCAGTTGTTAAGTGTAGGATAGTAATGATATCACTGCATAGCACCTGCCTATGCTAAACCATTGGTCACAGGGAGCTGATGGCTCCCTGCTCTACCATTGTATTCAGCTGTATCCACTTTGCAGTAGGGGCCTCATGAAAACTCCAGCAATTAACCTTACAAGTAAAAAAACTCCCTTTGGCCCCCAGCTGTAAATACTAGCAGATCCAGTGGTTTACCGCTTGAGTGGCAACCAACGTTTTGGCCCATTTCTAAATAGTGTAGGTTCTAAGTGTAAGATCTGCCGAAACTTTTTCTGTGGGCCATGGATCGGATCCAGTGGGAGAATTCTTGCATGATCACTTCTTTGCTCACATAAAAAGTTAATTAAAAAAATGAATGAAAAGAAACAAATGAGCAGCGCTTTAAAAGCCGTACTGCGAGCTCCTCCATTTGCCTTTGAGAGAGAGCAGGAGGACAGATGGAATTTAGACAGGCGTTTAGAGTAATTACTCTGTAACGAGGATTTTGTTGTGAAATTAGTATCTTAAGGAGGTGGCGCAGATATCTTTCAAAGGATGAATACCTCATTAAGAATCTGAATAAAGGAAAAAAAAGGAAGTGACGGTTTACAATTGGAGCTCGGCAGACACCTGCCTGGTTTTAAATAACAGCTTTGTCCTTCGGCTTTTAAAACTTGTATCAGTTTTGCTGAACTGCTTTGTTTTAAGTGATACAAATCGCTTGTGTTTTGCATACCGCAGAAAGTCTGTAATTCTAAAAATGTATGTCACAGTAAAATGAATGCTTCTGCTTGCAAGCCTCCATTACCTAGATACAAGACACAATATTTCTTTTTGTTAGACCTTTTAAAAGTACTTTTGACTTGGAAACATATCATTTTGATGACGGGTAAAATGTTCCTGACCCATAGGTTGCCTTATCAGTAGCTGGCACACCACTGTCACAAGTATATTCTTTACAACCAAACCAAACAGTAAGGTTTTCTATTAATATTTCACCACTGCTATGTGTTATCTCATCGGAACAATTGCAGAGTTATCATTGATGTGATCCCTTCTAGAGTGGTTGATTTTAGTGTCATAGCATCATAAAGGTGGCCATACACATGAGGCAGAAGTAGAAAGTTGGTTGAAAACTTGAAAATAAACGATTGTCTGGTGAACAACTGTTACCGTAATACATCCATATTGGACGTTACAGTTAATCAAACTGGCCACACATGTTCCATGACACCAAGCCAAGGATAAACTTTTTTTTTTTTTTTTTTTGTGGAATGTTCTTCTACGTAATGATAGTTTGGGTAACCACAGGCTACATCCTAATCGGTCAAGTACTGGCAATGATAGGTCAAGTATATTTTAAACACAACAGACTTGGTGTGTGCCCATACACTTTTAATAGTTAATGGACAAATGCTTGTTTGGCCAACAATTCTCTCCTGATTCCCTCATACATGCTCATCTCATGCATGCATTTTCAGTGGGAAGAGAGGAGAAAAAGCAGACCACTCTGGTGACTGCTTATTTTCTGGGAGAACAAGAGGATCAGGCACTAAAATTTAGCATGTATGAGAAGCTCCTGACTTTCCCCCAGTGTCATGAAAGAGTCATGCGCTCCCTCATGTACACATTACTTTGTCAACTACCCCATTGACAAACGCCAGGTTTGGCCACCAGTACTCTAACATGTTTGAGGCCTTTATTTCTAGTCAGTGACTGTCCTCATTGGCTAAAACAATTGTTTGTTATATTTCACTCCACAAATGATACTTTTTAGAAGTTGTTGATTTTGATCAACATTAGACTAAAGTATGCGTGTGGCTACCTTAACGTTGTCCAGAATAGCTTAGCAAGTAGGTATTCCAACTGAGAAGCTGAAGGTTCTACACCCTAGCTGCCCATGCACTTTATATATCATCAAATGAATGATCTTATGGCCAATAGCTATGACTCTTGACTTTTACACACCATGGCCACATATCCATGGTTCAATCTTTCAGATACCTGAGTTTCCAAGCAGAAGATGAGAAAGGTGAGAGGAGTTGTCAGACTTTCCCATAAATGTTTGGTTGATAAATTGCATTTACATGCTTCTTCGTTGCGCCGGTGCGCCCCTAATTCTGTTTAGGAACCCTGTACTCTAATTAATAGCATCGGTACAGGGAGAAGAAGACATCAGCTTTTCTCAGTGGGTGTTTCTTCTCCCTGGCTTTGGCGCTGTCCAATCACAGCGGACCGCGTCACAGCCAGGGAAGGTGAGCTGTTTTTTCTCAATGGCTGTGACGTGGTCTACTGTGATTGGACAGCGCCACAGCCAGGGAGAAGAGACACCCACTGAGAAAAGCTGATGTCTTCCACTCCCTGTACCGATGCTATTAATTAGCGTACAGGGTGCCTAAACAGAACGAGGGGCGCAACGGAGAAGCATATCATGATAAAAAATTGCGATATGACATCTACTGAACATGGGCTACAGCATGAAGCATTGCTTTTATAAAGTAAAAACTGGTGAAAAGTCCTCTTTAGGCCTATTGCACACGACCGTATGGCTTTTTCAGTGTTTTGCGGTCCGTTTTTCATGGATCCGTTGTTCCGTTTTTTGTTTCCGTTGTGTTTCCGTTTCTGTTCCGTTTTTCCGTTCCGTTTTTCCGTATGGCATATACAGTATACAGTAATTACATAGATAAAATTGGGCTGGGCATAACATTTTCAATAGATGGTTCAGGAAAAAACGGAACGGAAACGGAAGACATACGGATGCATTTCCGTATGTGTTCCGTTTTTTTTGCGGATCCATTGACTTGAATGGAGCCACGGACTGTGATTTGCGGGCAATAATAGGACATGTTCTATGTTAAAACGGAACGGAAAAACGGAAATACGGAAACGGAATGCATACGGAGTACACGTTTTTTTTTCCCGTTTACTGGCCGTTTTTTGCGTTCCGTATACGGTCCGTATACGGAACCATTCATTTCAATGGTTCCGCAAAAAAAACGGAATGTACTCCGTATGCATTCCGTTTCCGTATTTCCGTTTTTCCGTTCCGTTTTAACATAGAACATGTCCTATTATTGCCCGCAAATCACAGTCCGTGGCTCCATTCAAGTCAATGGATCCGCAAAAAAAACGGAACACATACGGAAATGCATCCGTATGTCTTCCGTTTCCGTTCCGTTTTTTCCTGAACCATCTATTGAAAATGTTATGCCCAGCCCAATTTTATCTATGTAATTACTGTATACTGTATATGCCATACGGAAAAACGGAACGGAAAAACGGAACAGAAACGGAAACACAACGGAAACAAAAAACGGAACAACGGATCCATGAAAAACGGACCGCAAAACACTGAAAAAGCCATACGGTCGTGTGCAATAGGCCTTAAGATGTTAAAGCCAAGATACTGCAGTCATACAATGGGTCACAATTATTCATAATGTCGTAAGGACCAGTTGTGTTGGTACACGTCTGCTAAAGTTGACATACCTTGATAAGTCATAAAATGGGCACAAGCCCCGTATTAGGTGTCAGCTGTTGTAGATATGATACACTTTTTTAAAAAGTTTAAAGGGAACCTGTCACCGGGATTTTGGGTATAGAACTAAGGACATGGGTTGCTAGATGGCCGCTAGCACATCCGCAATACCCAGTCCCCATAGCTCTGTGTGCTTTCATTGTGTCAAAAAAACGATTTGATACATATGCAAATTAACATAAAAGAGTCATATCTTACTTGTGTGACCAGAGAAGAGTCATATTTTCAAGCTCTGGCTCATCTCAGGTTAATTTGCATATGTATCAAATCGGTTTTTATACACAATAAAAGCACACAGAGCTATGGGGACTGGATATTGTGGATGTGCTAGCGGCCATCTAGCAACCCATGTTCTCAGCTCTATACCCAAAATCCAGGTGACAGGTTCCCTTTAAGGACAGATTTAAGCGCTTTGTCAATTGATCTGAATGGACCGTTGCTTAGAATGTGTCCGTTTCATGACTGGAATCTGAGTGGTACAGAAGGTGGCAAAAGCCCTTTCAGTCTGGAACCTGAGACTTGTGATCTCTTCACACACATCTATGGCATATCAGCAGATGCTGTCATTTTAAATGTGTTACCCCTTTAACACAGAATGATTGTTTTGACAGATTTGACAAAGATTGGAAGCTGTAGATTGTTTTAATGAACTGAAATTGATCTAACATGCACTCCATAATAACTTCATTTACTTCCACTCAGTTGAACATTTGTAGTATTGTTTATGAGCTATTTGATGAACTTTTTGTATTCTTTCAGGTATTGTACAGATAGGTTTAGGTGTACACATCTGTTAAGTACATTCCAGTTCTCTACAGGCAGAACGGAGTGCATTTATTTAAAAAAAAATGTACCCGAATTTTGTGTCATTCAATTCGAGATAATCAAGGAGTGACAGGGAGAGAATGGAAGAGGGAGGGAGAAAGAGGGGAAAAAGACTTTTAAGGGCAATCACAGCCCTTTCTGAATAACTTTGAACCACATCAAATGAGACGGTCATTTGGCTGAATCGGACCTGAAGAAATTTCCTCATCTCTAGTTCCCCTATTCCCCATTTGCTTTGACAATGTGTACAGTCTTGCCAATAGAGCTTTGTTGAATCGAAGAGAGAGACCTAGTACCATAAACTATGTACACCAGTAAAAGGAAGAAACCAAAGATAAAGGACTTCTAGCCCAAAATGCCACAAATTTTGTATATTCAAGAACATATATAAATATTTCAGTACAGTTCTCTATTACCAGTGAGCATTGCTAGTTCTGGTATCATCTATAACCTAATCAGGAAGAATTCCAGCACTCCAACCACAAAAACATAAAATCCTACAGTATGTATATTGACTGTAGCATGGTATTTCCACTACTCATTACGGAGACCCATTACGATAGACCAAATATCCAGAAAATGGTTTCACAAATTGATCTTGAAGTTACTGGGCACGGCAGAGTTGCCTCTAGTTGCACAAGGCCTCTCCTAGTTTATTCGCTCAGTAACCTTTTCACAGGCGTGCACTTTACCATGCATTTGTTACAGATGCAAGAACGTCTCCCCCACTGATGCTTAGGAGTGTTTATCTACAATTACTCCAAGCTTCAGATGTTTACTTTAATAGCTTGGGGTCATCCCAGTGCTGACTGTCAGGGAATAGATGGAAACCTGATGAGGTTAGTTTCTTTTTGTGCCATTTTTTTCAGCATTTTTTTTGTGTGGTGTTTTTGCACCTGTATTTTTTTCAGCATTTTTTGCTTTAAACCGCCAGCTCCAGATGTTAGCTGTAGGTCTATGGGGAATATAAAACACAGGACACACAAGTGTTTTGGGTGTTTCTGGGATTTATGTTCATTAGTTGAAATTTTTTATCTTTCTGGCTACTTTTCAAAAAACATATGCTATGCAAACGTGAGTGTGTGTAATATAAATTAAGTTTTTTGGTTTTTATAATATGAGCATCCTGTATGTATAAAGTAAATGGCATGATAATAGATGAGGGGCAAAATCACCAGGTATTATAAGGAGTCATGCAGACTCTTGTTTTACTCCGAGCTATAGTACTTCACCCACAGAATTTTTTAGGGCCTTACTGTTCCTCTGTATGGCATCAACCATCTTTTCCGGAAAGGGTTGTCCAGTAGTTTAGTGATAAATCCTGTTAAACACCCCCTCGGCTGCGTTGTTGATGGTGGTCCTCATTGGTATTTGTTTCCTTTGCTTCAGCGATGATGTCCCATACATGCGAATGACCACTGTAGCCAGTCACTGGCCTCAGCCATCTCGTATTTTACATGCTGGCATCGCCACTGAGGCTAGTGATTGGCTGCATTGGTCACATGGATGTAGGTGATGACATTGCTGCAGCAAAGGGAATAATGACCAGCGAGGCCCACCAGAGCTTCAGCACTGGAATGTCAGGAGATTTTACAGGTAAGGCTACTTTCACACTAGCGTTCGATCTGATCCGTTCTGAACGGATCCGATCATAATAATGCAGACGGAGGCTCCGTTCAGAACGGATCCGTCTGCATTATTTTGGCATATAAAAGCTAAGTGTGAAAATAGCCTCGGACGGATCCGTCCAGACTTTCAATGTAAAGTCAATGGGGGACGGATCCGCTTGAAGATTGAGCCATATTGTGGCATCTTCAAACGGATCCGTCCCCATTGACTTACATTGTAAGTCTGGACGGATCCGCACGCCTCCGCACGGCCAGGCGGACACCCGAACGCTGCAAGCAGCGTTCAGCTGTCCGCCTGTCCGTGCGGAGGCGAGCGGAGCGGAGGCTGAATGCCGCCAGACTGATGCAGTCTGAGCGGATCCGCATCCATTCAGACTGCATCAGGGCTGGACGGAAGCGTTCGGGTCCGCTCGTGAGCCCCTTCAAACGGAGCTCACGAGCGGACAGCCGAACGCTAGTGTGAAAGTAGCCTCAATAATGTTTTAGTTTTTTTATCATATATCCTACTGTTAGCTGAATAAAAAAAAATATCCTGTACAGCACATTCAAAAATTCCTTAAAGGGTTTCTGTCACCTAAAAAATGGGTATTAAGCTGGCTGACATTAGCAATGGGCTAATGTCAGCTGAACATAACTATATTAGTGCCACCTCACTGCGTGCCACCGTTATTGAGAAAAAATAACTTTTATAATATGCAAATTAGACTCTAGGAGCAGGGGGGGCGTATCCCCTGCTCCTAGAGGCTCCATTCTCCCACCTCTGGCCACGCCCTGCTACACTAGATTGACAGGGGCATGCATCGTTGGTCTCCTACCTCCGGCACTGTCTGGAGTGTAAATCTCGCGCCGTTCAGTATTCGGTGCAGGCGCAGTGAGTGAAGGACGCTCGCCGGTTGCCAGCATCCTCAATGCGCCTGCGCCGAATTCTGAACGGCGCGAGATTTACCCTGCAGACTTAATCTTTAAGAATGGTGAAAATCTTTTTTTTATATAACCCCCTAAAAAGACAAGGGGGCACTGCCGCTGCCTGGTCCAGTCTCCAGAGTTCAGACTCCACAGGTGACAAGGCTTCTTCACTAGTGTTGATCGTGAATATCGGCACTTTGAGAACTCTCGAAGATGTAGAATATAGTGCTATATATTCGTAATCGCAAATATTCTAGATTATTTTTTTTTCATCAGTAACCTCTCTTCTTGCTTTTGGGCCAATGAGAAGGCTCCTGTCTAAACTGTTGTTAAAAACTGTCCCATGAATTTCAGTGGTCGTGTAAACGGCCAAAAATAGGTCACGTCCTACTTTTTGACGGCCACTATTAACTGGCTGTTAAAAAGGTCCACAGACTTCAATCAGCTTTAAAAATGGCTTTGTGATGACCGTTGCTTAAACATCTGTCAAACTTGTTTTTCACGTTTGTGTGCATGTAGCCTTTGAATTCTTAGAATTATTAAATAAAATTTATGTTTACGCTAAAATGGGTAGACTTCTGGCATCTCAAGCCTTTTCCCTTAAAGGGTTTATCTCATGATTAATGTAAAAAATGAAAATCCTTTCATATAGTACATGACAATCTTTTTCTGAAGAAAAAATAAAACCAGCCCTGTACCCCACATGGAACCAGAGATCTCCCCATTAATTGCTCCAGTTGCTCTGATTAGACTTATTTCAAGCTGGCAGCTCAGGGGGCGTGTCCTTCCTGCTGCAGCTCTCTTCCTGTAGCTGCCACAGTTTCTAACAGAAGATATGGCTGGTCACAGTTAAGGGATAAAACTGAGCATGTGCGTCCACTTCAGTGAGGTGGATAGAGAAATCTCGGAAAGAACAAACAGCAGGTGGCGCTAGACAGATATTTTTTTATTTTTATTGAATAACTTGGTGGTTATACAATTTTTTTTATTACATGCAATTACTAAAATATGTAGATTCAGGTGCTGGTTTGTAAATTGGTGAATATTTTTCACGGTACAACCTCTCTCATTCGTGGTCTTTTCCACAATTCTGTAAGTGAAATACATGACTCCCTAGAAAACAAAAAGCAAGAGCTTTTATATTTTCTTCTAATCCTATAAGAAGTTTTTTCCCTGTGTAAATATTTTAACCGCTTATTCTTAGAATATAGATGACTTTATTGCAGCCACATAATTGATGTGGCATGTAACAGAGGGCTTTTCACAGTCACTGATGTAGATGGCTGCAATCTCCCCTTGCTGTGAATAACATGCAGCAGACTTTTCCTGTCAACGGATCACATTGCTGCCGTCTAGTACTTCATATTGTGGGATTTCAATTTGCAGGTCTCATAATTGCCAGCAGCTCCTAATTTCCAGGGACGATCCTATGTTTTGATGATGGATGTTTCAATGCCTCTAATGCTCTAGTTCTTTTTATTTTCCTATTCTTTTACTGAAGAATGTAAAATGATTACAGTAATGTTATACCTAACCCGGTTGCAATGTATTAACTAACGTTATTAATGTCTTCCTGCAGTGTGACCATCTGCCTAGGTGACCATAAGCCCCTGTAACCATGTTGGCCTGCCTTCAAAGAACCCAGAATCCTCCAGTAAAGCACCTTGTATGTTCAAACAAGGGTCTGGAGCCTCGAAAGTGTAAGTAAAAAAATAAGATTGATATGTTCACTTTTGTATTTTATTTTTGCCTTTTTATATATCTTTTTTTGTAATATTACATTATGATGCGCTATAGACACTTATTTTTAACTGCTGCATAGGTTTATCATTTGAGTGGAATGAGCTAAAGGTGGAATTCTTTAAAGGGGTTTTCCGAGACTTTTATACTGATGACCTATCCTCCGATCGGTGGGGTTCTGACATTCCGCCAATCAGCTGTTTGGAAAGGCAGCAGTGCTCGCAATAGCGACACGGATGTCTCGCAGCTTTGCCAATTCCATGCAACATCACTTTCTTTGGTCACATGGCCTGAAGTGAAAGGGGCTGAGTTGCGATACCAAGCAAAGCTGCTATGCAGTGTACAGCGCTGTGGTTAGTGAACTGAGAGAAGGCGGCAGCGCTACCGTGAGCGCTTGTGCCTTTTCAAACAGCTGATCGGCAGGGGTCCCAGACGTAGAACCCCCACTTATCAAATACATCTGACCCATCCAAAGGATAGGTCATCAGTATAAAAGTCTTGTGAAATCCCTTTAACTAAATGTGTAATCTTTTTATGTTAACAATATTTTTAAAGAATTTTGGTGGTTATTTTTCATTTTCCATGTCCGTGTCTACACTACGATAATATAGTCTGTGCAGATCACTTTTCAGCAGTCCTCTCACTATCATTACAGGTGGGATTAGAATGACAGAGATCATCTAAATGTTCATAACACAATAGGTGATATCACAGCTTGTCTACTCGCTCAGGTCACAGATCATGCCTAAAAAAAACTCCCCCATAAAAGTCAGTGGGGTCCCCCACCTTTTCATTGTGTCTAAGGCCCATGGTGGCTGCTGTAAAGCATATCTCTAAATGCTGTTAACATCTCAGGCAAGATGGATGTCCCCATATATAGAATAGAAAACTACAATCTGAAAATAAAACAGATTACTAAAAAGGTTATGTGTTACTATCTGGTTTTAACTGGCAGAGAAAATATAGGTGACATATTTCCTTTAATGAATATTAAATACAGTAGACCCCTATCTACCCTGTTTGCACATGACTTGATGGATTTTGCAAAAAAAATACAATAAAAATTATAGATATAAGAAGTCCAGTCAGGATGGAGGGGAATCTCCTATATCTATTTACTGTATATAGTTATGTGTACAAGGAGGGAAGACCAGCTCCATTTTAACCTGCATTCAGTACATTTATGCTCCTTTTCCAGTCAGCACTGAAGAGGTTAAGCTGTCTAAATGCAGCACTGAGGCCCTCAGCTGAAACAGTCTTCCATATCCAGTGGCACCAGTGAGAGATATGACAGGGGCTGATAAGACCCTTTTCACTTATTTCAATAGGCCTCTATTTTAATACAGCGCCCTTTGTCTAAATTCTGGGTGATTTCACTCCTTATCCCTCTCTCTTTATTATGTGTGCCTTTTTAACTCCTACCCTGCCAAACAGGGCTTAGGACGTCAATACAGAGAGCCTCTAGTTAATGAATAATATATTGCTCCGCTCGCATTTCTGAGGTAAATCATTGTCCCGATTTAGGGACCAGTTCCTATGGTCTGAAAATAAGAGTTTGGGTCAAGCTGGGTTTATAATGCAGATTAACTCCCGACTAAAGAGGCTTGATTGTAATGTCTGTTCATCACGTGGCTGGGAATTACAGTCCATCTCTTAGCAGCCGGTGACAGGCTTCTACTAATGAAGGTTAAACTGTTTGAAATAAGTACCTATGATATTATTTAGCTTCCTGTAATCATAGCACATGTAACTTCACCATAAATCAGGCCAAGGAGAGAGAAATACATTAAATATTAAAGCGCCACAGTAATGGAGGCGAGTACAGTAATGGCTTTATTTTATGCAGCAAAGTGGTAAAGAAAGGAGATGTTAGGTCATCATGACTGGTTGAGTTAGGTATTAAAATATACCTCCGTTATGGAATAAAGACACTTTTTCCATGCTAGGCTTTGGTTTAAAGCAGGAGCGTGGAACCTTTTTGCTGCCGAGGACCATTTGGATATTTGTAACATCATTCGCGGGCCATACAAAATATATGGTCAAACATATATCGTAAGTGACTTCGGGTTAAGTTCGGCTACTTTCACACTAACGTTCGGGGCACTGCTTGTGAGTTCCGTTTGAAGGCTCTCACAAGCAGCCCCGAACGCATCCGTACGGCCCCAATGCATTCTGAGTGGATGCGGATCCGCTCAGAATGCATCAGTCTGGCACCGTCTGGACTCCGCTCCGCTCAGCAGGCGGACACCCGAACGCTGCTTGCAGCGTTCGGGTGTCCGCCTGGCCGTGCGGAGCCAAACGGATCCGTCCAGACTTACAGTGTAAGTCAATGGGGACGGATCCGTTTGAAGTTGACACAATATGGCTCAATTTCAAACGGATCCGTCCCCCATTGACTTTCAATGTAAAGTCTGGACGGATCCATCTGGCTAACTTTCACACTTAGAATTTTTTCTGAAATATAATGCAGACGGATCCGTTCTGAACGGATCCCATCGTCTGCATTATAGGAGCGGATCCGTCTGTGCAGACACCAGACGGATCCGCTCCGATCGCAAGTGTGAAAGTAGCCTTACAGAAATTGTGCTATATATCAAAAAAATCTAGAGCACTGTATTTTTGCAGCACAAAATGACGCCTGCACTATATATTACAAATAGTACAAGTGCCATTTCGACCACAAATAGCAGTCTAATTTTTAAGTTGAGAATGTTATATATTTAGTCTTTATTTGGCATTAATTGCAGCCAAGCTAAACCCGGGGGGTCCAGGGAGGGCTTTACCCAGCTTTCACTCTCCCTGCCACTGTCTCTTTCTCAGCCTCAGATCTGCCCCCCACCTCCATCAGCCTCCTATCAGACCCCCCAGCCTACATCAGCCTCAGATCAGACCCTCCCCAGCCTTACATCACACCCCCCAGCCTCACCTCAGATCACACACCCCTCAGACCTCCCAACCTCAGATCAGACCCTCCCTAGCCTCAGATCAGACCCCCCAGCCTCCGTTCAGACCCCAGCCTCAGATCAGACCCCCAATAGGCTCCCAGCCTCAGATCAGACCCCCAGTCTCAGATCAGCCCCCCCCCCCCAACATCAGATCAGACTCCCATAAGACCCTCCCACATTCCATTAGCATCAGATCAGTCCCAATCTGACCTCAGATCAGACATTTAAAATATATTTAAAAAATCAACTTACCTCTCCAGGCAGAGGGTGCAAGGCCCCCATTCTTGTGATTGATAGGATCCCAGCAGTAGGATCCCCGCCAATCTGATAGTTAACCCCTATCCTGTAGATAGAGGATAACCTTGACCAACCAGAGTACCCCTTTAAGCCGGTCATACACATTCAATAGCTGTCGGTCAACAGCTGTCTCCCCCGGCTCCTCCATACATGATCGCTTTGGCCATGGAAAGAGAGGAGAGCCGCTGACGCTGCTGACAGTTATCTTCTGGGAGAACAAAAGGACCAGGTTAAAAAAATTCAGTTCATCCACTCCGTCTTTGCCTGACATCATCAGGGGAGAATCGGGAACTCCCATTATTGATTAGTGTCGGCCAAACCTGCTGTTTATGGCGGCTTCAGCTCACAGTACACCAATTTGTATGGGGGCCTTTAGAGTTTACTCTTCAGGTTCTTCCACTGTGAAGGAGCTCAAGCTAAATGGCCCTTCACATGTTCCAGTGATCAGGGCAATTATTGGGAACAGGGGCAATTATCAGGAGTGCTTGTTTACAATATTTGCCCTGTGTATAGGGTAAAAGCATCTGGTATCGCGGTTGGCCCCATTCACTTCAGCGGGGCTTAGTGCGATACCAAGCACAGCTGCTATACAATGTACGGTGCTGTGCTTGGTGAGCACGGAGAAGGCCGCGGCACTCACAGGAGCGTTGGTGCCTTCTCAAAACAGCTGATCGGCGGCAGTCCCGGATGTTGGCCCCCCACCGATCAGATATTGATGACCTGTCCTGAAAAATAACAGAAAACCTCTTTAATGTGTATGGGGGGTCTTGTGGAGGGATCGCACTATTCAGAACCCCCCTCTATGAGCCAGGGCCACTAACAAACAGCAGCTCTGGATCTAGCATCAGGATGGCTAAATTTCCATAAAATAGTGCATTGCCTCGTGGCCCCTGGCACGTCCGATCTCATGTTACTTGGCAGACGCTAAATTAATCTTTTGTTTTTATTGTAATCTAAATCTCAAGCACTGATAAACCCGTTTTCATTCGGGAGCATGTGGTCAGGCAGGTTTAACCCTTCATCCACCACGCGAACTAACCACGGAGTGCAGAATAATAAACTACCTAGACGGCATATCTTCCCTGATTCACGCGGCTGAGTGCACGACGGGAGCTGTATTTAAATTATATATAAATCATCATCTGCAAATCCGTGCGGCCAAATTCATTCCTGCGTTGCTCTGTTCAGCGGAGAGGAGCGGCTTCCGTTTAATTAAATGTCACTTATGTACTGTAGGCCCTTCTGCCTCCACTGAGCTGGTTGGGCGACTATATATCGATGAATCAGAAAGACTCCGAAATCCAATATATCTTATAGATAGAAAATAGAATAGTTGCCATTGGAGAACATTCTGTATCCCATCATCGATTTTTCTCCGCTCCCACAAACTTGTCTCTTGCAATATAATGAGTTCTGAATATGTGCCTAATTTAGTGGCTCCGTTCCATGAATCGCATAGAAGCAAATCACAAGTTTTGGCAGAGGCTATAAAAATATGGTTTTGGTATGTATTACGGGGAGCAGCGTTCTGTGCGATTGCACAATGACAGGTAGAATCAGTATCAAATGCGAAAGGTGAAACAGTGTTTGTGAGACAAACAAGTTTTTATTTTTATTTTTTTCCCCGTTTAACCATTTCTTACCCGATCGCCGTCGCTGCAAAGTCAGCGTTACAGAACCGGAGAAAGGAGCAGCGCTTCTGTCAGACAGAGAAAAAGAATTCTCGCATTAAATGGATTGGAAGGGCCCTGCGGCTCGCCCGAGGCAGGTTTAAACCCCCCCTCTGTACTGTCATTTAAGAGACAGATCTGCAAATATTCTCTCTATTAATATTTCATTCGTCTCTTAAAGACACAAGCCTGTGTTAGGGAATGTAATTTAAAAAGAGGGTTTGGCGTTCATACCTTCAGTTTAACCGGTTCAGTCCCAGCAGGGAAGGTGGGGCACGTGAATTGATTAAAAAAATACATCTCGGAATTATTTTATTTTAATGGCATATGTTTGAATAACAGAATTTCTAGTAAAAAAAAACTAGATCTCGCAGCTGAAAAGCGAGGGCGGAGGATTTGGCACCCGTGTTGGGTGCACCTTTAAAAATGTATTTTTGTCCTGCAAAACATAAGGTCTCTAAAGGTCAAGGGTTGTCCCTGAAAAATAAACCAGTTGAAATGGCATAGACAAGGCTAAAAATTAACAGACTGGTAGAGGCTGCCAACATATTTAAAGGGCAATGCATGATGTGTCAGTCTGTTACTGCTAAAGTGCACTGGAATACAGTATAGTGTTCTCTGTTATCAGCTATTTCGGTCTGCTAAAATTGTCAGGATGATTGTAGTGTTCTTCATTAGGATGACTGATAGGTAGTCCATAAAAATGTCTGCCCGCTATCTCCTATATCTTTAGTTTTTATGACTTCCTGAACCATTACATATATTAGCTGCCTTACGTATATAGCGGTCTGTTCACATTACAGTTTTACTTTATGTACAGGAAAGAGTATATCCAAATGCCTTTTTTTAATTTATTTTCTATTTGCTTTATAGCAAAGGTAGTCTGGTATGCTTTCCTATACAGAGGGGTGCAGTAAAAAAAATGTTTCTCACAATGGGAGTCAATGGCTGATGTATTGCACCTGTCTAAACCAGTTTCACAGACTATAATATAAATTAGTTACAAATAATGCATCCTTTATGCGCGGTATATTAGACTCCATACGTTGGACGCAGTGGCTATAAATGGATACAGTGTCCCTGCGTAACTTGCGTACGTCCAAGAGCTTGTTTATGTAAGGGGTTAATAAAGCTTATAACCAGTCAGTTGAGCTGCTCGCTTAGGATTTGTGTTGGCCTCTAGGACTATAACACGATATGACAAGCTGTGCTGTTGCACCAGTCAGGGCTAATAACGTGTCTTGCCTCGTTTGTGCTGAGCAGACGTATGCAAAATGATGTGTACACAGTCTGCTGCCTGGACCAGCTTAAAGATGCAGATCCCAGGTCGGAAAGATTTCCTATGCAACGGCCGAAAATTTGCCTAAATGCTTAGATTACAGGTGTACAGGTATCTGTTTTATGTAATTCCTGGCATTTTTTTTATTTTATTAAACTATACTATATGTCATCCGAGATAAAAATGAATATATTCTGTTTGGTAACATCTTGTGTTCATATTTGCGTATTTTATTCAGACCAGAAATGAAAGGGGTTTGCCAATTGGTGTTTATAAAAGGGAACCTGCCACCATGAAAGTGCAATCTGCAGGCCGCATGTTATAGAGCAGGAGGAGCTGAGCAGATTGTATATAGGGAAATATTCAGTATAAAGCCTGTTTCACACTGGCGTTAATGGTTCTGGCAGGCTGTTCCGCAGTGGTTTTTGTCCAGCCGTGTCTCTGCATATTTGCCGTGCTGCGGCTGGATATATGGGGCCGGGGCGGACTTCCAGCAGCGCACCAGTGTAAAACAGGCATAAGGCCTCATGCACCCGAATGTATTTTTGTTCTGTGGAACTATTCATTTCAGTGGTGCGGCAAAAACATGCGGACAAATGTCCGCATCCGTATGTCCGTGCCATCATCCTGGTATAGAACACGTCCTATACTTGTCTGTTTCACAGATAATTTCTATTGAAGGGAAAAATAAAATGGTGGCATGCCCTTGGCCGATATCTGTGTTTTGCAGATCCGCAGTTTGCACACCACAAAATACATATGGTTGTGTGCATGAGGCCTAACTTGTATTTTATGCTTCTAAATTCCTGCTCTTTCTGGGCTTTGAAGACAAGCAGACGGTCCTATCAGTGACTGACCGCCTGCCCTCTATGACTGTGTATACAGAGATAGCTGTCAATCACTGATAGGACCGCCTCCTGGACTGAGCAGGAATTTAAAACATGTAGCAATTGACTCTTTTTTCCCATAAAACAACATATCAATCTGCTCAGCTCTTCCTGCTCTATAACGGCCTAGGCACCATGTTCAATGTGACAGGTTCCCTATCAGTGCTCATATTTCAAACCCAAGGGCAGATGTGTGGGTCTGTGGGGGCTTGGCTACCTGGACTAGGCATGCTTAAAAACTAATGCAGACAAAGTTCGCCATTTGATACTCTTAGGAACCGTTATGATGTCGTCTTATATTTTAAACCTATTCTTGGTTAAAGTAAGCTGAATCCGTTTGCTATTGGGCACGGTCTACCTGTGTTGGGCGACATACTGCTTTTCAGGCATAAAAACTGTTTTATCCTCTTTCCACACACTGTGACTTAGATATCTGTGGTTTCTATAACTCAGAATTGTTGGTCCGGAAGCTAGTTGGGGCTTGTGCTGGTTCTATTTTATTAGAGGGGTATATTTTCCAGGGAAATATTTTTTTTAATGGGGTGGAATGGGCTAAAAAAAGTCAATAGTCACCCTCCCCAGTCCCCTGCCGCTGCCATTTTGATGCTGCTCCAGTCCCTACTGTTCTCCACTTCCCGATCCCAGCTTGACACACAGGAAATGGTTTGAAATGCCAATCACTGTCCACAGTGGTGACCCAGGAGATGTTGAGGGTATCGATTATTCCTTTTTATTGTTAAACCCATTCTGACCCTGTTTTTTTTTTTTTTTTTTTTTTTTTAAGAAAACAACTTTAAATGAATCAAAATTTTTACAATTTAAGTGGCATTCTCATCATAGGTATATATAGGGCTTCCAAAGGATATGCCATAGATATCAGATAGGTGCAGGTCAGGGACGGATACACCCTGCACAGGGTTCCTGTTCAATAAACGTGTTTGGGTCCTTGTTTTCCAGTAGCTCATCATACACCTCCATATGCCTGTAACAATACACCAGTAAGGCCTTGTTCACATATCCGTTTGGAGATCCTGCAGTCTGTTCCAGCACAGAGCAGCCTGCCAGATCACACAGATCCGGTGTTGCCAGATCCTCTACTTCAGTGCAGTGCAGACTGCAGTGGGGTCTGGCGGTGATCCAGTCAATTTCCGACATAAGGCCCCTTTCACACGAGTGAGTTTTCCGCGCGGGTGCAATGCGTGACGTGAACACATTGCGCCCGCACTGAATCCGGACCCATTCATTTTAATGGGTCTGTGTACATGAGCGTTGTTTTTCGCGCATCAGTTCTGCGTTGTGTGAAAATCGCAGCATGTTCTATATTCTGCGTTTTTTACGCAGCCTTGGCCCCATAGAAGTGAATGGGGCTGCGTGAAAAACTAATTGCATCCGCAAGCAAGTGCAGGTGCGATGCGTTTTTCACTGATGGTTGCTAAGAGATTTTGTTTGTAAACCTTCAGTTTTTTATCACGCGCATGAAAAAGGCATCAAAACGCATTGGACCCGCGCAAAATAAAACTGAACAACTGAACGCAATCGCAGACAAAACTGACTGAACTTGCTTGCAAAATAGTGCGAGTTTCACTGACCTAATTCGTCACGCTTGTGTGAAAGGGGCCTAAGGCAACATTTTTTTAGTCTATCCGACAGCTGGCATTTGCACTGGATCAGGCTGCCGGATCTATGAAATGGAGATGTGAACGCAGCCTACCTGAGAGACATTAAATTCATCATGTCAATTCCAATCTAATAGACAGTAGTAAGCTTCTTTTCTGCCCCACATGTGGGTCCCATGAGTACTAGGTTACAATTTGGATCTGATATTTGAAATTAGGCCCCTTTTTTGGACCCCCCTAGCAGCAGTACCACCTGACTATAGGCTATACTGACATATTCTGCACAGTTTTTATGCCCAAGGCTCAGGATAAATTACAAAATGAGCACGATATTGCTTCAACACTTTTTGTCTTATGCAAAGTATTATTTTTAAGATAGTAGAAATATGAATGGAAGCGAATGAATCCGTAAAAACTCACCATACAGATAGATTTTCTATTGCAGAACCTTATATTTCAAATATAAGACATTGGAGTGAAAAAATGTAGATCAGTATTCCGGCATTCATTGATTCACTGATCTCTAATGGTTGGGAGCCCAGTCTCATTTCTGCATCGGCAATATAAAAGGGGATGTTAAAGTTTGATTGGTTTTATTCTACCATTATGTAGTCTTCAATGAGAAATTCGGCCCTCAGCCCTCACAGAGAGCCCTTGTCAGAAGCCATTATGCAGAGCAGAAGTTCTTGAATTTTGTGTGTGTGAATATTTGCTGCTCCCTTCACTGCTTTATTTAATTTCCAGTGTGATCTGTAATACGCAGGGTCACTGTGACTTTCATGTCCGCTACCTGATGTATTTGGTGAGCAGCCTTTATTCTCTCACTAACACAATATGGTTTTACTTCTGACTAACCTTTTCTAAGTTTTTTTTTTTTTTTAAACAAAAATTTATCATATAAAAATGTGGAAATTTATATGTAAAAGTTTCCAGAATGGGCTTGATGGAGCAGAACATTTCTTTGCACACCAGATGTCCTGTTCAGAAATGTATTTTTTCAAAGCAAACAGCAGGCGGCCATTCTTTAAGGTCCGGTGCTCAGCTGGTTAAGGAAGTTTGCCACTAAAGACACATATCTTCAATGAGGTCCATTGATATATGCACATTCTGGAGTTGGTTTACATTTTACTGAGATAGTTACTACCTAGAGGCAGGCTCGGACTGGCCCACAGGGGAAGAGGCGAATCCCTGGTGGGCCCTATTGCAAGAATGGGCTCTGTTTCCCACCCCTTACACAAAAGACATATGACACAACACACCAAATGCACTACATACAGACCATGTACATCATCTCAGCCAGCCTGTGTTCATAAACCAGCCAGTTTATTCTTATTCTTAACACATCGGGTAGCTGAGACGACTTCTAGGCACAGAGGCAGGTTAGTCACCCCCCCCCCCCCCCTGCTGTCAGATGCTTTATGACCATGTGTTCCTGCCTCAAATAACTAAGGGGGTCCTAATCCAAGGCAAGAGCCGATCAGCAGGATACAGACAGGGGCTCCAGGACAGAACAGTCTGAGGTACAGGCTAGATTTTGGGCTACTACTGAAAGAAAGTTTTTGGGAATTCGTGAACGGAGGTAACATACATAGTAACAGAGTACATAGTGCCGAAAAAAGACATTTGTACATCCAGTTCGGCCTGTCATCCTGCAAGGTGATCCAGAGGAAGGCAAAAAAAATAACTGAGGTAGAAGCCAATTTTCCCCACTTTAGGGGAATAAAAAATTCCTTCCCGACTCCAATCAGGCAATCAGAATAACTCCCTGGATCTACGACCCCTCTCTAGTAGCTATAGCCTGTAATATTATTACGCTCCAGAAATACATCCAGGCCCCTCTTGAATTCCTTTATTGTACTCACCATCACCACCTCCTCAGGCAGAGAGTTGCATAGTCTCACTGCTCTTACCGTAAAGAATCCTCTTCTATGTTTGTGTACAAACCTTCTTTCCTCCAGACGCAGAGGATGTCCCCTCGTCACAGTCACCGTACTGGCGATAAATAGATGATGGGATAGATCTCTGTACTGACCCCTGATATAATTATGCATAGTAATTAGATCTCCCCTCAGTTGTCTTTTTTCTAAAGTGAATAACCCTTTTGATAATATTTCAGGGTACTGTAGTTGCCCCATTCCAGTTATTACTTTAGTTGCCCTCCTCTCGACCCTCTCCAGCTCTGCTATGTCTGCCTTGTTTACAGGAGCCCAGAACTGTACACAGTACTCCATGTGTGGTCTGACTAGCGATTTGTAAAGTGGTAGGACTATGTTCTCATCACGGGCATCTATGCCCCTTTTGATGCAACCCATTATCTTATTGGCCTTGGCAGCAGCTGCCTGACACTGGTTTTTACAGCTCAGTTTGCTGTTTGCATGTAGGTCCTTTTCCATGTCAGTGTTACCCAGTGTTTTACCATTTAGTATGTGACTTGCATTATTCCTTCCCATGTGCATAACTTTACATTTGTCAGTGTTAAACCTCAGGTCAGGAAATATTTGCATGTTGCCATACAGTGGGCCCCCAGAATGAATTTTTCTAGTGGGCTCTGGACAGCCTAGTCAGACAAGGATATTGATGAGCTATCCTGAGAATAGGTCATGATTATTAGGAGCCTGCTTAAGCTTTATTTACATAAAACCACATTGGTATAGTACACTGCAAAGTTAATTCTTGCATATCCAGTTATGATCTACATTTTAAGTTATGACCATGCTAAAGACTTTTCTGCAGAGATGTGAACATGCCCTGCTTTTTCTGCAGGTGCAATCCCAAGTGCTGTGCATGTGGCCTATTAATGTTTTGGTAGGAGTCCAGGAGGGTGTATTTATTCCCTTTTAAGTATTTTTATCACACTACGAGGCTCAATTGAGATTTTTATTTAATTAAAATTTTGCAAATGTCACAAAGCTAATTAGTGTCACATTAATTGAGATTTGGGTATTCAGCCAAGGACAGCCATTACAAAATGAAGGACAATGCATAAACTGTGTGGTGAATTCACCAGAAAACTCTCGCTTGTTCTGCTTCTTTTGTTAATAATAGGGGAAAGAAATTGAGATTTTATTGGGGGAATTTATCAAGCCTGGCATGGCAGAATCTGGCTTCCGAAAGTTGCCAGCAGGAGCTTTTCAATTTTTTTCGAATACTTGTGCAACAATTTTGTGACTTTTTGAGCACTGCACCTTACAGACCACTTTTGTGACACATTTATGAAGTTGGACTTTTCAAAAAGTCACAACTCCACTCCAGGCATCCCCTAGGCATACTTTTACTGAAATAAGTTCAACCACGGTGCACTTGTGCCAAATTTATTATTACTGTGTACCATTTTAAAATAAAACACTTACCAGGGGGGCAAAAAACTGTGGCCAATATTAGGTAAGATTTTTATTTTTATTTTTTCCCAACAAATGCAGAATTGTCCTTCTTGTGTAATACTCCTGGAGAACCCCTTAAAAACAGCCTGTTTGTAATTCAATAAATGCTAATCACAGGCTGCCATACAGTACATCTCGCATTCTACCAAGGCACCCCATGCATGACACGGGTAAAGGGGGTATTCCAGTGTTAGGATGAGCAACATGAAAAAAGGCTGCGTGGTCATTACACACAGAGCAACAATGCAACCCTAAAGGTGTGGCCATGCGTATCTAGCAGGCAGTTGTGACAGAGGTTCAACGTATTTAGCATATCCAATAGGGCAGTGCACCACCAGACCCCCATTGACTATAATGGGATCTGGTGGGGATTCGTCCGCTTTGGTTTTCAGCTGGTTCCCGCCGGTCAATCGGCTCCTGCAGTGAACGGCAGTACTCGGCTAGGCCTCTACCGGAGCAGCCAGCTGGATGCCTTTAGGGCAGATGTGAAACTAGCCTTAGATGCTTTCACATTCAAGTTGAACTTGCATGGAATGGTAAAATAAAGGTCAGGTCAGAGAACACTATGACATCTTTGGATCTTGTTTGTTTGGCATTTTTTTATCCCCTATTTAGTTATTAATTTATTTAACTGGTTTGTGCAAGAGTAAGGATGCACACTGATTTTGGGGGTGACAAGTGTCGCACCCCAGTATCAGTGTAGCAAGGTAGCAATAGGAATAAATAGGTTGCAGCACAACCACCATGAGCAAATTACAAAAATTTCAACAGTACTGGATTTTTTTAGGATTCATATGTTGTGGTCACACTAAAGCCAAAATCTCAGTGTAACAGTAATTTTGGTGGCGTTCTTCAAGCTGTTGATGCACATTAGACTAAGGTTGATCAAAATGGACAATTTCAACCAACACGAGTGTCTGTTAAGTGAAATTTAACAAGTGATGGTCTTAACCAGCCAATTACAGACCATCATCATCATCTGAAAAGAAGTCAATGTTTGTAATGTTGATTCAATAGTTGGACTAAAGGGATTTTGTTCCCAGAAAGATCTTTTGTCCATCTCCTGGTTTTGTTCAACATATGGCCAGTTTGAACAACTGTAATAGCCAATATGGAGTAAAATGTGTATGGCCGTGTCTACAAAAGGAACGTTTACCAGATGATTGTTCAACTGATGTTTAACCATCAACTAACTTTTAATAAGTATGGTTATGTTTAGAGGGGTGTTCCCACTATAGACCATACCTACAGATTCCCAACCTATAGTCCTCTATAATACCTTCCAAAAGATGCACAACTGCATTAAAAATCTAGAAAACGTGTTATCCAACAATGAACCTTACACTTGTCTTATTAATGTATATTTATCATATATACTTTGCTAGTAATAGTTTGGCTATGACCTCTTGTGCCACTACTGCACAGTAATAAAGCTGGCCATTGTTGAGGATCACACTGTGAAGAGAGCAGGGGAGTAGAACAATGGGAAGGACCGCAAAGTAATAAAGCATGTAATGCCAAATGAATGCTCACCTGAAGGGGTTGTGCGGGAGACACAACACTCTGATAGGCCTTATTCTTTGATCACCGTGGGCTGCTGCACACACCGGTTTCAGGCACCAGAACTGGGCAGATCATAAGATAGGATATTGATTTGAACCTAGCACTGGGGAACCGAAACGCGTTGTTCATATTTCAGCAAATCTGCCTATAGCATCCCCTGCTACCGTTGTTTCAAGCATCCTCCTGCCACTGATGTGCAGCGGCGCTGGATATTTTAACCAGCCTTCCTAACTGCTAGGGTCCACATTAGGGAGGCTTTCTAAGTGCCGCAAGTGGTGCCTGAGCACCTGGCTGGGGAACTCTAGATTATAGCAATATGTATTCTTTATATCCTTTTACTAAATGAAACGTTGTCATTGTGTTCCAGAAATCTGATGCCGTAATGGGATCCTTTAAAATACATAGTTTTCCCCACATTAGTTAATAGATAAGTCTTACACTCATCTTTGTAAACTTGAACCAAATTGTGGAGAAGAAATAGTGTATATAGACATTGACAGACTGTACTGTGTCTGCCACATCTCATCGAAATGACTGCATTTTATTTTCCACACTGAAAGATCTTATTACAGTTTCCATCAGCATAAAATTTTACTCGAAAGGCCGTAGCTAAATGAGTTTAATATACTGGTTAATAGAGGTTCCTGTTTCAGACACCTGTAACTACCGTATAACATTGATTTAATGGAGTGTGCTGCGGCCCATCATGATGGTATTCTTTCTGTTCAATTAGCAACGCTTCTAGTGGATGATCAGTTCTAGCAGTTCTCTCTAAAGCGCAGTTATACTAGAGCTATATGTTAAGATTCCATCATTCATCTATGACTTTAAGTGTAGCATCACAAATTCTTCTCTTCCTCAACATTGTATAACTTGGATTGCCCCCCCCCCCCCCCGACTTTACACTGCCCTAAAGGCGCCGTTTACGTCAGTTGCAAGGTAAATCCTCTGAAATCCTGGTATTTGAATATACATCATCTTCGGTTAATATGCAAAAACAAGTAAATGTCGGTCACGCAACTGAAGGCAAATTTATTCTTTTGTAGTAAATGTGCATAAAGGAATAGTTCATTGCCTCGGTTTATAAGGGACATTTTAGTAGCCTATAATAGGAAATAGTTAAAGCCCAAAACATATCTGCTTCTCAATAAACTGGCCGAGCAGTCATAATGCATGTGTATGCTAGTGGGCCTCATATAGAAGCTATTCATGATTATGTAATAAGCAGTTCTTAAGACTAGATTTTTTTCATTTTAACATAATTACAAATTATTGCTGTATTAAGGAAATAAAATGTCACCTGTAATTTTTTGGGCAAGATAAAATCCGATTTGTGACACACATTATTTTTTTTTTATATTCTGTTTTTATTTTCTGATTGGAGATGTAGTATTCTACTGTATTTTCTATGTCTGAGCTGTTAAAAGCCTTTCGAGATAGGCTTTACAGCGAAGGCTACTTTCACACTCGCATTTGGTGCGGATCCGTTCAGATAATACAACCGCATGCATCCATTCAGAACGGATCCGTTTGTATTATCTTTAACATAGCCAAGATGGATCTGTCTTGAACACCATTGAAAGTCAATGGAGGACAGATCCGTTTTCTATTGTACCAGATTGTATCATAGAAAATGGATCCATCCCCATTGACTTACATTGTGTGCCAGGACGGACCTGTTTGGCTCAGTTTCATCAGACGGACACCATAACGCTGCAGGCAGCGTTTTGGTGTCCGCCTCCAGTTCGGAATGGTGACGGATCGGAGACAAACTGATGCATCTTGAGCGGATCCTTTTCCATTCAGAATGCATTAGGGCAAAACTGGACCTCTTGTGAGAGCCCTTAAAGGGTTTCTACCACTTCGGTGTCACATATTTAGCTGTCAGACACTAGCGATCCGCTAGTGTCTGCTCTGGCCAACCATCCTAATATAATAGCTTTTGGGGCGGTGGTTTGGCTAAAAATACTACTTTTATTAATATGCTAATGAGCCTCTAGGTGCTATGGGGGCGTCATTAGCACCTAGAGGCTCCGTCTACCTTCAGAAACTGCCGCCGCCCAGCGCGTCCCTCCAGCCCGCCCATCTCCTCCTGAATGCGATCCTCCTTGTGAGCGTATGTATTCTGCGCATGCGCAGTGAATGTCTGACCGCTTCCTTGCTCAGACATCTCCACTGCGCCTGCGCGATGACGCCATAGTGCTCCGAGGAACAGGCGCAGTGGAGATGTCTGAGCAGGGAAGCTGTCAGACATTTACTGCGCATGCGCCGAATACATACGCTCACAAGGAGGATCGCATTCAGGAGGAGATGGGCGGGCTGGAGGGACGCGCTGGGCGGCGGCAGTTTCTGAAGGTAGACGGAGCCTCTAGGTGCTAATGACGCCCCCATAGCACCTAGAGGCTCATTAGCATATTAATAAAAGTAGTTTTTTTAGCCAAACCACCGCCCCAAAAGCAATTATATTAGGATGGTTGGCCAGAGCAGACACTAGCGGATCGCTAGTGTCTGACAGCTAAATATGTGACACCTAAGTGGTAGAAACCCTTTAACGGATCTCACAAACTGAAAGCCAAAACGCCAGTGTGAAAGTAGCCTAAAAAAAAAAAACAGCCACCATGGGCCATAGACACAATGGACAGGATCTGACTTGATCTCTATAGGGGAGTTTTGTAGACATGCTCTGTGATCTGTGTAGAGGTCAGGAGGGAGTAGATAAGCTGTGACATCACCTATCATGAATAGTGTGTGTGTGTGTGTGTGTATATATCTATCTATATATATATGTAATATCTGTCATTCTAATCCTGCCTGTGATAATGAGATGAAGAAAAATGATCTGTACAGACCAAGACGTGGTGCCTGTGATTAGGTCATGTGGCCAGTGTGATTGCAAGATTTTAGAATTTTTTATTGACATTTTTTTAATGTAACATTGGCAAAAAGTCTCTAAAAATATTTTCAACATAACAAGTTGATTTACACAATAGCTAATTTTCTAAATACACCTTCCCTTTAAGGGATTATGAATGCTCATAACAGTCATGTGACTAGACCAGTGGCTACCAGCTTGTCATGTGACTAGACCAGTGGCTACCAGCTTGTCATGTGACTAGACCAGTGGCTGCCAGCTTGTCATGTGACTAGACCAGTGGCTGCCAGCTTGTCATGTGACTTGGGCAGTCGCTGCCAGCTAAAAAATGTCTCTCTGCTATGCTGATAATTTACCATGATGCTCTTATGAGTAAGGCCTCATGCACACGACAGTATTTTTTTGCAGTCCGCAAAAAGGGGTTCCGTTGTTCCACGATCCGTGTCCGTTTTTGCTTCCGTTTGTCTTCCTTTATTTTTGGAGGATCACCAGACATGAAGGAAAGTAAAAAAAATATCTAAGTCAAGTTTGCCATGCGGACGCGCGGACTCGGATGACAATCTTGTGTGCCTCCGTGTTTTTTCACAGACCCATTGACTTGAATGGGTCCGCGAACTGTTGTCCGTGAAAAAAATAGGACAGGTCATATTTTTTTCACGGACTGGAAACACGGATCACGGACACGGATGACAAACGGTGCATTAGCCGAGTTTTCCACGGACCCATTGAAAGTCAATGGGTCCGCAGAAAATCATAGAAAACGGAACAACCGACACGGGACACAACAACGGTCGTGTACATGAGGCCTAAATCTGTTGCTAATCCTAGTTTGAAATGGGAAAATACAGTTTATTCTTTGGATACACAAACTATTAACTTGTATAAATTTAGTAGACACAACATACTGTATGGTAAATGATTGCTTCTCAATGATCTAATTCTCTTTGATAAATAAAAGAAAAGTTTGCAGGTTTGTATTTTTAAAGGATAGACATTATGAAAGAAGTAGGAGGCAATTCTCTGTTAAAAATGAGGATGAAAAACATCCCAAAAATTCTTAAAACTTCTATGAATTTTGAGTTTAAAAAATATGTCCCTTTCAGTTAAAATACACATTACAGTTTACTGATAATCTGAAAAAGCAGAGCTGTCTATATCCCGTGAAGGGATCTGAGATCGTTGGGAAATATTAGATCTTTTGCTGTATCGGACAAAAAACTTGCTTTGTATTCCTAGCGTAGCAGCCTTCTGATGCAGGAAGAGATCCCGCTGCTTGCCCTGAACACGGAACAGCTGGATATCATCCACTTGGCACTTAACGTATGTGGCCGAATTGAACTCTAAATCTGGTTCTTGGGCCAAACAGCAGGATAATAATGAATATAACCAGTATACAAGGACGACTAAAGATGTAGCATGCGCTTTCATAGAAAGCTGCCAGTATATAGCCTCCCGCAGTGTGCGCTGGTCTTGTGACCGATGATATAAAGGCAAAACTTTACTTTATAGTACATACTGGAGCATTAATATGTATTTCAGCTTTTTTTTTTTAACAAGGTAGAAGTAATATATGAAACTACCATTGATTGTGGCTTACTATGTCACTGCACCCAGAAAGCTGACCGCTCTTAACCCCTTAGTAACCGCCCATACTTTTTCTTACTGAACTGCTGTTTTACCCTGGCACTGATTTTCTGTGTCAGGTGGGTTTGATGCTCAGCTGTTCATTGACAACTATAAGGGCCAGTTCACACGACTCATTTATAAAAAAAAAAAAAAAAAAAAAAAAACGCTTAAAAAAACGGCGCAGAATCCGCACTTTTTTTCGGCGCTAAAAAACATGTTTTTTTCCTGTGGTTTTATGCGTTTTTGATTCGTTTTTTAACATTTAATGTCCAACTTGCCCATTCCTTCTCCTCCGGCATCTGCCGATGGGATAGAGTCAGGTGGCCCACATACATATTGGGTGGCTGATCCTGCAAATCAATATATACATCTAATGTGAATGGCCTGCACTTATCATTCATTATTCATTCAACCAATGAAATATACTATTGTTCCTTTAGCCATCACATGATCCTCCAACACAAAAATCTAAGTATACGTTGCTAAAACTACTATGGTTCGTGGTAACCTCTTATACTAGGTACAGAAAATAATAAACAGAAACATTTTTACAAAGCCTTTCTCAATAAAACCAAGAACTGAAGGCCATAAAATCTGGATGTAACAGCTTTAGACAAACTAAGAGTTAATTTTGTTGATCATCTGTAAAATTGCATGTACAGGGCTTTTTTGGGTCTATTATATAAATGCTGATTTTCTTGCTCCATAAATAGCGTTTTTGTGTGTTTTGGAGGGGGTTAAACACCCATGAAATTAGTTCTATAATGTGTTTTACATTCAATTTATTTTGCCTGGGTTAAAATGAGGTTTGTGTTGTGTCGGACTGCGTTCCCTGGAAACCTCAAATCATCAGGCTGGTGTTAGTTTATTTAAATTTAGGTGCAATATGTGTAAACCGCTAGATTAAATTCAGTGTTTATATGTAGATTTAAATGGCCAGATAGAAAGAAAAATAAATATATATATATATATACGGTATATATTACTGCGTAATGGAAACGGGACGGAACCGTTTTGCAGCCCATAGACCTCTATTATGACGGAATGAATAACTGAATGCCTCTAAAGGCATTCTGTTATGAATTCCGTCATAGAATTCTGTTATGATCCGTGGTAACAGAATCCATAAAGCAAATCTGATTTTACCACCAAACGAAGTGTGAACGAATTTCAAAATATTAAATTCGCTCATCTCTACTTAGAATTTGTCTTTAAAGGGGTTAACCAGGGTTTTAATATTGATGGCCTACCCTTAGGATAGGTCATCAGTATTTGATTGGTAGGAGTCTGACATCTCTCCCCCTTTGCCAATTAGTTGTTTCGAGAGACTTCGGCACTCCGATGAGTGCTATGATCTCCTCACAGCTTACCAAGCATACCGCCATACAGTCTATAGTGGCTGTGCTTGGTATTGCAGCTCAGATCTGTTCACTTGAATAGGAAGGCGTGGGCTATGTGACATCACTGGCCAAGGAAGAGGTCACGGTCCTAAGGCAAGTGTCACAGCTTAGGGTAGATTCACATGACCATGCCATGTTTTGTGGTCCGCAAAACACGGAACGCAACTTTTGCGGAACGCACTGAGTTGGCGCTGTATAGAAAATGGCTATTCTTGTCTGCAATTGCGGACAAGAATAGGACATGCTCTCTTTTTTGCAGTGCCGCGGCATTGAACGGATGTGGACCCTTTCATATGGTTGTGTGAATGTAGCCTTATTCAAACAGCTGATAAATGCGGTGCTAGGAGTTCCCCCACCGATCCTATAGTGATGACCTATCCTGAGGATAAGCCATAATATCAAAATCCTAGACAAACACTTTAAATCAATTATTTTTTATTTATTTATTTTTTTGCACTGGAACTGTATGTCATGTGCACGCATTTGCATTCCATGATTGCCTGTAAGTATGAAGTGCAACTGCTCCATGGTCATTATTATCATCAGTCTCTTGTAGCTACCCATTAAGGTGGTGGTTTACCATGGATAGTGCATTCAGGGGTGCACACCAATAATATATGACCCCTTCGCAAGGACACTGTATGGGCCCCTTGTTTTCCATCTGCTAGCTTCATGGCGGTAAGAGGGTTGACCTCCTCATCTGTGGCTGTTCAGAAAATCCCTCACCCATTTCTCAGTGTTTGTGAGAAATGTATGCCTCTTTGTAACCTAACAGACGGTAGCAAGCACTATTATTTTTTTAGGATAGTATTGGCACTTCTTGCAGTGGCACAGCTTCCACGTATAGTATGTTATGCTTACTCTGTGTGCACTACCGGTCCCAGTGTCCGTGGATATCTCTCTTGTAATCCACAGTCCTTCCATTTGTTTGTCTGTTCCGTTTTTTTTTTTTTTTTTTGTGGACAATGTGCGGACCCATTCATTACAATGAAGTTACTTTGTGTGCATTCTGTTTCCATGTGTCGGCATGTCCGTTCCACACCAAAAAATAAAACATGTCCTATTATTGTCCACATAACGGACAAGGATAGGACTATTCTATTAAGGGCCAGCTGTTCTGTTTCGCAAAATATGGAATGCGGACAAGAATAGGACATGTTTTATTTTTGACCAGAGGGTTGGTGGCGCGCTCCGGAAATGCGAATGCGGACGCGTCCCCATAGAGAATGAATGGGTCCGCACAATTGCGGACGTGTGAATGGAGCCTAACTGCATTTGTCCTGTATGAATAGTGCGTGTTTTAATATAAATGTAAATGTTTTACACCGCTGAAGATAATGACGCTGTAGATAAAAATTTAACACTGAGCATCAATGATGTATGAAATGCATTGCCCAGTTATAAATTAAGAGAATATTAAAAGAATATGTAAATGACAGAATGTATTTTGGAGAATGGCTTTTTTAGATTAAATCAAAAAAAAAAATCTAGATCACTAACTGGAGCATAATAAATAACCAAGGGTTAAAATGAAAGATGTTATAGCATTTATATTTTAGGCGTCATTTTGCAAGTTAGCACATCAGAGAAATACCGTATGTCATCAGCGTGTATGCATTTTATTAAGGGCCCCCGCAAACTGGTGATTGACTTAAAACAAGAGAATACATCAGGGCTAATGACCCGTGATAAAATTGAATTCATAGTGCCAAATATGTTTGGCCACATTGAGCCAAACACTTTAAAATTCTAATTTGGTGCCTAATAATTCATGTAAATTCAAATCCACATAAAATTCATGAATAAAGAACCCATAAATGTCCAGTCTAATACGTTTAAATAATAAATGGCAATATTTTTAATCAGATATTTGTATTTGGTTTTATTTTCAGGACCCAAAGATGTGGCATGGCTCTGTGCACACTAACATTTATGTCCTGGAAATTTTTTACACTGATCTTTTACTGTCATATATTCCATGGATAACAATAGAGAGAAAGGGACGAGTGGCTTAATTTCAGCATCATACATTACACAAAGTGCAATGCTGTTCTGTGGGGATCTTTATCTTGGTCTGTCAAGAGAAATACCCCTTTTTAATGGAAGTGTCCCTTTAACAACTGATGGAAAACTCCTTTAACTTGCAAGACTTTTATACTGATGACCTGTCCTCAGGATAGGTCATTAGTATCTGATTAGTGGGAGTCAAACATCCAGGATCCCCTCCGATCAGCTGTTTGAGAAGGCAGCAGCACTTGCAGTAGAGCCGCTGCCTTCTCTCAGCTTCTCCTAGACCAGTGACGACACATTGATCGGTCATGTGGCCTAGGCGCAGCTCAGCCCCATAGAAGTCAAGGGGCTGAACGTATTATCAAGCTTGGCAGCTATACAACATACGGTGCTATGCTTGGTGAGCATAGGGAAGGCCCGCACAGGAGTGTCGGTGCCTTCTCAAACAGCTGATGGGCGGGGATCCCGTGTGTTGGACCCCCACTGATCAGATACTGATGACCTATCCTGTCATCAGTTGTAAAGAGTTGTAAAACCCTTTTAACTCAGAATCACCCAGGCATTTATTTTGGCCAAAGCCAGGAGTGGTTGAAAAAAGAAATAAATGGAAAAAAAAAAAAAGTGTTTTCATGTCCTTTTACTGACCCAAAAAAAAAAATCAAAATTAAGTACAAATAACAGCGTGGACACAACTGTACACAAACTTTTTTTTTTTCTTTTACTTTTACTGTTACATTGCAGAAACGAATCATACTGGGGTGTAGGTGAAACACAGAATACATATTCCCATATTCTCAAACTTGGCCTTGAAGAACTTTTTGAGCATCATAGTTTCTAAATATCTAACAAGTTGCTTGGAAAAATCACTCAGTAGCTTTATTCAGCACACCAAAACGGTCTGTGTATCTCAAAAGGATCATCAGATTGATGAAGATTGTTATTGCAGCATTTTATCCTCACTTGTATTATAAAGAAACAATAAGCACTCATCTCTGCATCGTAAGCGGAGCAGAAGACAAAAGAAGACTCCGTAAAACTGATGACAATACTGGCCAAGTGCTGCATTCATTTTTGGAAGTTTTGGTCGGGATCCATTCCATCCATTTGTTTTCATTATTACGGAAAGGCAATTTTTTTTCCTATCTTGTATCTATGCGTGAAATATGTACCAATTAGAAGCAAATCTGTTTGCAGTGTGTAATTTAATCTATGCTCTATACCAGAATAATTTAGAATGCGTAACACATTGCGCTAGCTGATCTAACGCATGTGCTTACATAGCACCATGATTAAGTATTGTGGTACAGAAATGATAAAAATAACAGCATTAACATCAAATTACTGAATACACTGAAATATGGGTATCATTTTTCCAAAATCTAGTAAGGGTAGAAAAAAATCATGTGCAGACCAAAAAATAAATTAAGATATTTTTTGTTATAAAACAGATTCTTATTGGTGTGTCTGTTTATTCTTAAGACATCTGATGTTAGATTCCAGAAATAAGTACATGCTTGCAAAGTATTGGGATTAAAGGCTATGGACACCTTTGTAAGAATATTTTTTTTCATTGCATTATACTAATTTTGGGCTAAAAATCTTAATTTTTCTATTTTAAGCCGTTCTCGCTCTATAGCCTTCACTTTCGCTGCACCATTTGTTTCTGCTGTACAGTGAATCCATCAGGGAGCTGCTCTGACTTCTTATAAACTGCTCATTAAGGGTCCATTCAGACGTCCGTTGAATGGATCAGGATCTGTTCTGCAGTTATGCGGAACGGGTGCGGACCCATTCATTTTCAACGGGGCCGGAAAAGATGCAGACAGCACACAGTGTGCTGTCCACATCCGCATTTCCGGTCCGCGGCCCTGAACTTCCGGTCCACGGCTACGGAAAAAAATAGAGCAGGTCCTATTCTTGTCCGCAGCTGCTGACAAGAATAGAGATGATCTATTAAGTGCCAGCGATGTGCGGAGTCAGTGTTTTGCCGTCCGCAATTTGCGGACGGCAAAACACTACAGATGTCTGAATGGACCCTAAAGCCGTATTCTTATCAGTTTGCTAAGAATCTAGCAATGAGTGGTTATGATGAGTTGAGTTCAGAGATAAGGGCTTCACATTCAGTTATCAGTGCTGCTTCCTGATCAATTTCAGTGTAGAACAGAAAGCAGTAGTCTACAGATACACTGAAAGTGAAAGCTGTACAACAAAATTGTTGAAAACTTTTATTAAAGGCCAATTAAAAATATTCTATCCCAAAATGATTAAAATGCAATGATAACAAAAAAGTCCATGAAAGAGTTCATAGTCTTTAAGGTACAGAGTTGCACAGAGTCTTTGCGGCTCTGTACTTCAGAGATGTATGTAGGCATTCCATGTGCCATTGTATAGTGACTTCATACTGCGTCATATTATAAAGATATTCATTGGATTTCTTAAGACGAGTACCTCGCCAATACAACTCTGCAAGACTTTTTTGTTGTTGGATTCATATAGAATCCTCTATGTAATTCTGATGCACACAGAAGTACGACATGGTCCATATACACTAAAGGGTGTTGTATTTTGGCTCCTTGCGACTCTGAACTTATACGGTGCTATAATAAAGTAGCCTCCATGTGGCCTTTGTATAACAGGCTGTGATTCTTTTAAAATTTATGATGGTGGGTAGCAAATTAAGATTAATAATCAAAACATTTGCCACTGTTAACCCTTCCAGTGTTGCAGCATCTTCTTACAGGCAGACTTAGAGGTTAAATTTTTAACTGCAGATTTTTTTCATTAATTATAGGGGATTTTTAACGACAGCGGTTCAGTCATTTTTGTCTCCCCAAGTACTTTGGGTGGAACCAAATGCCACAGTTCTAAGGCTCTTTTTGTCTGTTTTAACAGAAGAATAGAGACAAACGTGTTCTGAGCTGACAGCTCTTTCCTCCCCTGTCATTAAATTATTAACTGCCATCTCACAAAATATGGACTTTTTTTTAGTAATCAGAAATGCTCTCTTTTTGAAGACACAAGACATTAGACATAATTTACAGCTATAATCATTAACAATGCATTGTGGAACATTCTACATTTTGCATTTTTTGACGCTTTTCTTAAATAGTTGGAGAATCTTTAATCTGTTTGAATGATAGAAGTTTTCAGATGACTGAAATGAAGCCTTAAGGCATGGTTAATACATAATACAGCTCCTTTCAGCCTAATGTTTTCTATGTTTTGCCAGTCTGTCATTGCTCATTTACCTATTTCGGCTTGTTTTTTCTTGTTTTTTTTTTTCCCTTTCTCTGCTTTTCTCCATGGAACTACTAATACTAAATGTATGCATTAGTTGTCTGAAGGACTTTGACTTTCCTACATGTATCTAAGTCATAGTACTCTCAAGCATGCAGTTCTTCCATTCTTCACTACTTCTCATTTTTTCAGAGCTATAATAATCCCCTATGGTTAAGTGCTGTAGGAAAGCTTATTTGTATATTAAAAAGAAGATATTGTACTCTGAAGAACTCTGTTGTATTTCGTATCATACAGTATATTAAATACAATGACATTGTTCTCCTCTATTTCAGGTGAAACTGCTAATCCAGTACAGACCGCAAGATACCCAAGCCCTGCCGAACTAGATGCCTACGCACAAAAAGTAGCTAACAACCCACTGACTATCAAGATTTTTCCCACCAACATCAGGGTTCCCCAGCACAAGCACCTAAATAGGACTGTAAATGGCTATGACACTACAGGCCAACGTTATAGCCCTTACCCAATACACACAAGTGGCTACCAAGGTCTTCTTGCTATTGTGAAATCTTCTAGTAAGAGTGTAGTAAAGAATGTAGAGGGAAAACGGACTAAAATTTCTTCTGCACAGGTTGGTGTTGCTCCCTACCCCATGTCAAGCACTTTAACACAAGGCCAACCTTGCAATGGACAATTGAGTTATATTACAAATCAGAAACAGATGGATGCACCAGTGCCACCCAATGTGACAGTGGCAACTTCAGTCATTCCTTTAACAGGTAGAAATTTAGCACTCCAGCAGTCCAACCTACCCTCTATTCAAAGCATCATTTACCAGATCAACCAACAGTGCCAGGCTCAGGCTTCTTACCAAGCTTGTCAAGGGTTGGTAGTTACTAACTCCAGCCCAGCTAAGCAGGGAATGACCAGTGGTTTTACAGCTATGACCGGTGGCACTGTGGCTTATACAGGCACTGTCCTACAAGACTGTAGGTCTGGCACAGAGTTGGCACTGGGATCTGCTCCAGTAGTAGCCAAAGCTGGATCCTATCAGGATGGCATGGACTATCTTATTTGGCAACAAAAACAGCAGCAGCAACTCCGGATTTACAGCAGTGGCAGTGGAGGAGGAGGAGCAGTCAGCAAGTCACCTGAAGTCTGCCCAGGAGTGTCTCGCCCTTATACTCTTGCTAGTGCCGTTGAGAAAGTCAGCTCCTCCCCACTGAACTGTGTTGGCATGCATGGCAATTTCTCTGTTGGTCAATACTTTGCCCCTCCTTGGAACAGTATCTTGGTCACACCCAACAGTGACTGTTACAATCCACAGGAACTTGCCAACGGTCACAAGGATTTGGGGGTGCATCCATCAGATGGACTAACCAGCATCCCCAGCAAGACCCTTTGCAATACCTCTATTCTTAGCAGTAGCCTTCAGTCTTTGGAGTATCTCATCAATGACATTCACCCACCCTGTATTAAGGAGCAGATGCTTGGCAAAGGTTATGAAACAGTGTCTGTGCCAAGGCTTCTTGATCATCAGCATGCCCACATCCGCCTGCCCATTTACAGATAAAGTTTTATTCCTCTTTTCTATATAAAGGTGGCCAACACTGGTTCAATACACTAGATAATACTACTTAGCCATAAGGAGGCATGTTTTATCAGTGCAGAGGGCAGAGGCAAGGCTAGCCATCCCTCACTCCTTTGCAGTCAGAGTGCATAGTAATGAGAGTCCTGGCAGCAAAATGGTTTATAATTTTCTGCTCTGGGTTTGCTGCCTTTGCTCTGCACTTTATATTATATTGCAAGTAAATGGAAGAGAATGGCTCAGTCCAAAATGCAGGTTCTTTATTCCATGTCTTACACCGTAACAATGAAAGAGATATTAGCTATACCTGAATTGAATGCAACTCTAATTCTGCAGCTTATTTTATCGCTGATTTTATGTAATTTATTGGCATCTTGATTTTTTTTGTTTTAAAATCTTAAAAATATTCTGAATGCTTTATCGTGTCTCACCATTTTGGCAGAAAATGAAGGTTAAAGATCATCTGTCACCATTTACAGGGCCAGGCATCTTCAGTGCTCCTATGCCTGGTCCTGAAGTCTTGCTCTTGAGTATATTTAGTGCATGTGCAGTTCAGATCCGAATGAGATTAACTGCGCATGTGTCAATTGTACTTTGCCCTGCGCAATCTCAAGATTTCAGGGCCAGGCATCAGAGCAGTGAAGATACCTGGCCCTGCTACTCATTGGAGGAGATGGAGTGGCAATGGGAAAGGGAAGGCGATGAATTGGTGCTCCGAGAGGCTAGGCTAGCCCCTCTGTGCTCCAAGCATCTTAAAGGCAAAATAATAAAAGTGTGAATTTTTCTGCAAAGGGACATCTGCTTGCATCAAGAGAAGGGTCATTGAACCCTACCAAGCAATATGTCTAGTTTAATAGGGTTGATCATGGTGACAGATGATCTTGAACTATAGAATAGGTACTTTTATTATGTTATCTGGGATCATTGTGTCTTGGGTTCTTTCTGTAACCCCTCCACTGCCAACTATCCTGACTTCATTGTGACAAGGCCTCACTTTTTAAAAGGCAAGGTCTCCAGTCTAAACTCATTGGATGTACAGTACATCCATTATTCATCCTACATGTAACATCCATCATTTGTTAATTGGTCATTTTATTATCTTCATATATTTGGGAGACGCCAGGATGAATTTACTTGAAGATAATGAATGAGAGCCTTATAAAACAATACTAGTTCTGCTAGTAGAATGTAATGACCTTGTTTAAAATTTGTCTGGATCATATATAATTTTGTATGAGGAGTATATAACATGACACACTGTTATATAGAGAAAAACCATGGTTAGTTGATTGGTTTCTAGCAGAAAACTCATTAGGTAGATGACCAATAACTTAATCAAGTGCTATTTCACAGCATATAGAGTGAGCAGCACAATGGCTCTCCATGGAGATTCTGGGAAAAAATACCATAAAAAACAAGCTCACATGGAATACTCTAATTTCCACTTATTTAAAATACCTATAACAAACCAACCGCAATATCCAATATGCTAGTCACTACTCCGTGTATGAAGTAGATATTGATGACTTCTAGTTAGTTGAAGCTCTTGTTATAATACGTTTTCCAACACAATAAAAGAATGGATCAAGTTCACCACTCAGGCGACAGAAAGGGGTTCTTTGAGAGCTTCACTATGGCTCATGCAGGTGCAGAATGAGCAGATGTCTTACAACCATCTCCAGTTGGTAAGATGTAATTCTGGAGAAGTTGGGAGAAATGGCGGAAAATCGGCTAACCAATTAAGACGTTGGAGAGGAGGGATTGGGTTTCAACATACCCCAACCTTTTGTTCTCGGGTAGATAATCCACCTGCCAGAGGTGTCTGACAACAGCATTGTCCTTGCATGGGTGTGGTAGAATTGAGAGCGATAACTGTTGGCCAAATCAGTGTTCAGCCGACCGTTATCTCGTGTGCATAGAGATGTAAAGAGGAGCTGTCCCCTCGCTTGACATGTTTATTTTAGTAAGTACTTGCGTTTCCCTTGTAATAACCGTTCTGGTGCATTTATTCATATAACTTTAAACCTACAAGAAGTTTATGAATGAATTGCCAGCAGTTTGTAATAAAGGTCCATGTGGGTGTTAACAGTGGGAGCATGTCCCGGCACTAGGGTTGTTTCGATACCAAAATTTTGATTCGGTTTCGATACCATAAAAAAGTATTGCGATACTCGATACCATTCGATACACGCGAAAAAAATAAAACACCCAAATAGTTTATATTTTTTTCTGTTACAGCGTTCACCGCATAGGACATTTTTTTTATATCTTAATAGTGTGGACTTTTCGGATGTGGCGATATGTAATATGTTTATTTATTGTTTATATATTTTATATGTAAAATTGGGAAAGGGGGTGATTTATACTTAATATTTTGGTGATCTGTATTAAATGTTTACTTTAATTGGTGATGCGGTGCGCCCACCCCTCTCTCCTCATTGGTGGCGGCAGCAGCAGCACAGGGAGGAGGCAGAGACTGCTATCTTCTCCCATGTGCTGCTGAGGAGAACACTGAGCGCGCTGCTCCATGTTCTCTGATACTAGACTGTGCAAAAGCGAAGCCTAGTATAGAAAAAAGGCAAATCCGGTATCGAAGTAGATACCAGACAAAAGTATCGATTGGGTATCGAAAATTCGATACCCGAAACAACCCTACCCGGCACAGTTTGACACTATCCAGTTAGTAAGTTCAAATGTTTGTGTTAAACTCACCACATCTCCTGCTGTTAATTGAAAAAGTCTTCACAATTTCCAGGAGTCGAGAATGAACGCTGACTTTCTGTGCATTGGGGGTCATTTATGAAACTGGTAAAGTAGAACTGGCTTACTTGTCCATAGCAACCATTCCGATTCCACATTTCATTTTTCACAGCCTCTTTGGAAAATGAAAGGTGGAATCTGATTGGTTGCTATGGGCCACTTAAGCCAGTTCTACTATACACCAGTTTGATAAATCTCCCCCATTGACTTTATTTAATCCGTTAAAATCACAGATCAAAGTCCAGGGCATAGTTAAAAGTCTACCCACTTTGTGACATGAACTGGTCGTTGGATTGATATGCTTGTTTAATATATACTATATGGTATCTCAGGTGATTCAGTTTTGAAATAGCAAAGAACAGATTATGTCACAAAGTGGGACGGATTTGTGTTTTCATGTACGAATGCTCAATGTTCAGAAAACACGCTATCAGTAAGGACTTTTGTCTAAAACGCGTAGGAGTTTAACTGTGTCCTGGACTTTGGGATTTGAATGGATGAAATAAAGTTCATTTTTATTCAGTAGTGCAGAGGAAGCCTATCATACACTATCAGTTAGTGCTGCCAATGTCAGACTGTGCAGGCCACGCCACCCAACTGGCAAAGTAGTAGTTAGGGTAGGTGACAGGTCCTCCTTTTTAAGTTTCTGCAAGACACCTTTGACAGTAGTGTATCTCCCCTGAGAACAAAAAATTGGTCACGTTGAAATCCAACATGTCCAATTCCGAATTTCCATGACATCTGCCATTGAGGGAGGGTTGGAAGGCCCCATACATATTAAGACAGTCTGGTTGGGCCAGTTCACATGACCACAGGACAGGTATTGTTTGTAGTCTGTAACCATTGAAAAACATAGGTCTATATAGGAGCTGTAGACTCGTCATCATCCTCTGATTCTGGCAAAATTGGTACATTATTTATTTTATTTTTTCTCAAATGACCAGCTTTACAATTGAATCTTCCTTCTAATCATGCAAATTTACAATCCTAAGGCATTATAAAGCTTTGCTATAATACATTCCATCAACTTGATAGATAAGATCCTTACTGTCAAATCTATCTGAGTACCACAGTTACTCACAGATATGAATTTTCTCGGGATTAGGTGCAGATTAATAATCATGCATTTTGGGTCCATGCAGACATTTTCATAAATTAACCCTGTGACATTCATACAACCTGTCCTGGCATACTGATTCTCATCAACAGGAAAGCAGCCAGTTTCCTACTAAATCCATAGCGTTTAAAAAAGGAATTCTCTTTGTAGAAATTGCATTCAACGGAAGTATGCTTTTATACGATTTCTTAATGCAGTTCTTTCAGATCTGTTTTACTGAAGTGCGGTTTCAATACCTCCATTTCCAAGGGCATGGATTAAAGAACAAGGCGAGGCCAACTAACCCCAGGAGATCAGGAAGATAATGACCTAGTCCTAGTTTCAAATAGTTATCTTATTCCATTAAAGCAAAATCGGTAAAAATAGTCTTCAGTGGAAAAAAGTGTCTAGATCATTATCTTTCTGCAGACCTAATTGATTTTTTATTTTTTTTCCGAGTTCAGCTGCCTAACATACCGGCAATGCATTTCAGGTGTCTGTGGCAGTGAAAGGATTAATTTATTTGTACATTTTGTGACATTTTGCCATGTTTCCACTGGATCTATGATGCTTTTTGCCCAGTAAATTCAAACAACCGAAAATATGTGCAAAGAATGTGAATGAGGGTTAAAGCGTCATAGTTGCTGCTATTTTGGAAACAAATGAAAAAGTACATTTCTTCTTCTTTTTTTTCTTTTTTTTGCTCTAATAATAATAAAAAAAATATATGTATTATCCAATAAAAATCTATATAATCTTACAAATGTCACATTACTGATTAAAATAATAATAATTTTGTTTCTGTCACAGTTTTGGCAGATGGTGGGATCATTAAACAAAATTTGTTAATGTGAATTTCTTTTTTTTTTTTTTTCTTTTTTTTTTTGTAGTCCATTACTTGCACTAGCAAAAATGTAGAAGTGAACAGTAAATGCAGGAGGATATTTAAAAGACACACAAAATAATAATAAAAAAACTTAAAAACTTGAATATAAATTTTGTAGTGTGATAATATTGTATAATTTACTTGTTGGCTGCTATACAAAAATACTGAAAATATTTTCCATGCTTTCTGTGCTTGAAAGTAGACTTCATATTATTCATTTGTTTCTTTTCGCTATATATTTTTTTAACTTTAAGTTGTATGCTATTAAGAGATCAGGAAGTGTTGAATCGAGATGGTAGTGGTGCTTAGTATTTTTAGCTCTCAATTTGGATCTCTTTTGGAATTTAAGTAACATTTTTATACCCACCAGTTGCCAGTTTTCCATTGCATAGGCACAGTGCATATTTTAAAGATGGCAAATTTCATTCATGTTTGCATCCCACATCCTCTTCCAAGAGGGAAACAATTGTGAGTTGATTAAAGCAGCTCTGTATCTGAGTGCAGCATAAGATAGAGGGGGCTCTAAGAGCAACCTCCAGTCTGGTGAACCTACGTCAATGCATTACATGGATTGCTATTCATGTGGCTTTTCCCAGCGATGCCAGCTAATTGTCAGGGACAAGAGAGGCCAGATTCATGAGAATCAGCAGAGGATGTTTTTGGAAAGGTGTTGTGTTCATGATGGCTACCCCTATTTAAATGGAAGCTGGTTCTGCAGACCTGGATTCTCTAACCTACTGCTGCTTGGCTGTTATTGCCAAGGAAAGCCCGGTCAGGTCGGACATTTACCCTGCTGTAGCCGCTCCAGAAAAATGCAGCATTGCATGCCAGTCATTCAAATGAATAGCCGACCAAGTCATGCATGCAGCTCTTTGTTCTGACTTCCCTCTATATTTGTTAATATAATATATATCTGCGCTCAATGACCTCCCCCCCCCCCCCCCATTATATGCTGCCCTTGGATAGGGAGGCATCACAGATATGACAGAACTGACTTAAGCTGGAGGTGAACACACTATTGTAGCCTTTAGGAGAGCAGTGGACTTCTCTAGGAGAAGCTTAAAGGGAACCTGTCACCTCCAACAAACATCCCAAGCCGGCAGCAGTACCTGAGAGTAGCCAGCAGCATGTTTGTAACAATCATTTTCTTCCTGCAGGCAGATGAAGCAAAAGCTGTAAAAACGATCTTTAATCCCCTGCCGGTGCGCTTCTCTAGTCAGGCTTGAAGTCATGGAGGCAGCGGCCTCCTTGCTTCAAGTCACGGTAACCACGCCCCCTTCCCTGCCCCTTCGCTGTGATTGACAGTGCTTATGCACGACAGTTCGGGTGGCTTTGCGTGGTTAGGGGGTGTGGTTACCTTGACTTGAAGCAAGGAGGCCGCTGCCTCCGTGACTTCAAGCCTGACTAGAGAAGCGCACCGGCAGGGGATTAAAGATCGTTTTTACAGCTTTTGCTTCATCTGCCTGCAGGAAGAAAATGATTGTTACAAACATGCTGCTGGCTACTCTCAGGTACTGCTGTCGGCTTGGGATGTTTGTTGGAGGTGACAGGTTTCCTTTAAATGGAACCTGTCATCAACTTTATGCTGACTTCACTGAGAGCAGCATAAAATAGTGACAGAAATGCTGATTTCAGCGGTGTATCACTAATGAGCTAAAAGTAAGTGGTTGCCGAGAACCAGCGTCATAATCATTGCAGCCCAGGCCTTGACAAGAGTCAAATCTACTTGAGAAGAGTCATGGTTATTCATAATCCCCTGCTCTCTTACCCATCTTTCTAGGAGAGAACTGATTGGCACTTCTCTCCTAGAAAGAAAGGGGGGGGGGGGGGGAAACTAGGTGGAAGACTGTCAATCATCAGCAGGTGGGCAGGGAGAGCAGGAATTCATGAATAACCATGACTCTTCTCAGGTGGCCGTGACTCTTTTCCAGGCCCAGTCTGCAATCATTGTAATGTTGGTTCTCGGCATCCACTTACTTTTAACTTTTTAATGACAGACCGCTGAAATCAACTCTCCTGTCTCTACTTAGCCATTAGTATGGGCAGCATAGAGTTGATGACAGGTTCCCTTTAATGCAATGCAGTTTCTAGGCACATTGTTCAAAAGCCTTGTTCATCTTTGGATTTTGTATAATTAACTTTACAATAATATATATAATTTAATATTTATACATACATATATACAGCTTTTTAGCCAATAATCTCTTGGTACTAACATTCTTATTGCACCAACTTCACCCTCTTCACTCTCTGGGGAACTTAGTATAGATCAAAGCACCACATACTTTGTAGAAACACACTGCAGTTCACACACCATCTTAACAACTCTATCCACTATAAATATCTACTTTATACCTCAATGGGTCCATAAACAGATGAAATAGTCTTAACAATTGACAAAAGAAATCCAAATTCTTTCTTTTTTATTTTTCATTTTGTTAATATCAGCACCCCAAGACTGCTTCCAGTGCTGCTTCAGTATCATTGATTTAATCTCGAATGTAGTACCTATGAGGGCACAGTATGCCAATGTCTTCCGAAGGGCTCATGCACATGGGTTTCATGAAATACTGGACATGCGTTAACTAAAACACACACACAGTAAATTACATGAGTTCTAATATCTTTATGAACATGCTTTCATGTCTTATAAGCGTTTTAGTTTATGCTGTGCATTTCTTAACTGATATAACTGTTACAATGCCTCTTGGCCATCTTTTGAAGGCATTAACAACAGATGACTTTGACCCATCTGCAAAAGCCCTGAGAAGAACTTTATTTGCTGATTGGTTGTATATGTCAGATGGTATTGTGCAAATGTATCTGTTGTACAGAGACATTATATGGTGCCCATAGAGTACTGTGGGGCCCTACTTGTACCTCTGTATGCCTCCGATTACATATGGCGTATGGACAATGACTGTGTGCCCCCATACAGCCTCTGTGCATGCTATCAGCTGTATTGACTATTATGTAATTAAAACTAACAATATACTTTGTAGTAAGATTCATTTAATAAGGCATCAACTAATTCAAATTATTATATTCTGGATTATAAGTACCAGACAACATAGAAATTAAAGGGGTTGTTTAACATTATATCAGACCTCACAGAGTGGCCAATCTGCAGTGGTGATCATACTTACCTGGTCCACTTGGCTGGGTTCTGTATCTGTTGCTCCCTGGTGCACTGATATTAACATTCTGTTGACAGGAGGGGGGAGGGAGGCACATGACCACTGCAGCCAATTGCTGGCCACAGCAGTGTCTTGCTCTCCTTGAGTCACAACAAATGGTCACGTGTCCCCCTATCAACAGGATGTTGATATCAGCACACCAGGAGGAGGCGGCCATCAAGTGATAGAGACCGAACCCAGCAACAGGGACCAGGTAAGAATGATCACCGCTGTGAGGTATGATAACCCCTTTACGAATAAAAATGTGTTCAACCCAGAAATAAAATATATCTACCATAAAATAGGTCTTTGGCTGTCTCTATCTACACTTATGCTCCTGCACTGTTCCAGATTTAGGCATCATGCACATTGCTGTATTAGGCTGGGTTCACGTCTGCATTGTGAACTCCGGCACTCTGTTTCGGTCAGTATATCTGATATATATGCCGGCCTTCGGGAAGATAAAAAATACTACGCTACATATATGCCGGAAAGCGGCCAGATCTCCGCTGGATCCCATTATAGTGAATAGGGATCCAGGCAGTGCATGAGGGCATCTGGCTATGCCAGATACACTGAACTTTGGCAGTCTATTCCTCCGGTAGAGTTCAGTTGTGAACACGGCCAACTATGTTGCTTGGGTCTTAAATATCTTGTTAAAGCTTCATGCTGTCCCATCCTCACCCCTCCCCCCTGTGCATAGGATCTTGTGCCTTATTCATATGGACCCATGTGAAAAAAAAGTCATGCTCCACTGCATGTTGTATTGCACTTGTATTTTTTCCAAGCAGCATTGCTTCTAGGGGAGAATATGGTGCTGAAAGATACCCCATATGGTGGCACACATATTATGGACCCATAGGCATTCCATATCTGGGTATGGAGTATGTGCACAATGCTTGGCAGTAACTGGTAATTCTGTATCCTACATAAATGATAGGCTGGCCATGCCCATTAGATAGTTGTCAGGCGAACTGTTCAGCTAATGGCTGTCTCTCTCAATTTAACTCAGCCCACCATACAAGTGTCTTGAATGCTACAAGAGGAGAATGCAACTGCCGCATGACTCCAAAGGTCTAATATATATCTCCCTCGTAAATCTGCCATGCGGGGAGGGTAAGGAGCCCGCCATACCCTTTTATCAAATGTGTATTGTTAGCTTTCCTCTGTTCACATCTGCATTGTGGTTTCTTTTATAACGGAAACCACAATGCAGTGCCAGTTTGTGACATGACGGACACCATCAAAGCCCACAGTGTTCAGTGTTTGCCAGGCTGCGCCATGTTTCTATTAAATATCGTGGAATCCGCACCAGAGCCTCCAATACTGATGTGAATGCAGCCTAAACGATGCCAAATTAAAGGAATCTTACTTTGTAAATCAACTACATTTTACATGCTAATCTCATCTAGTATAAACCCTCCTCCTCCACTATTTATTGTAAATCATTTTCAACAGATTTCTTTTATTTAAAAAAATGAATAATTCTGACCATTACTTCATCTCATTTTATAGAAAAAACTCCTATTTATGAGCAATGAGTAATTTATATAGAAATATTATTAGGCCTTTTATTTATTGACCTTCCAGGCATTTCACAATGGAGAACTTCAAGTTTGGCAATACATAACCGCATTAGACGTGAATAGAACTATGTAAGTGAAAGGTTAGCTCTCTTCTATAACATGCCACTGTGAATCCAACAGTCTGCACTACAATTGTTTAAGAAATCAAAAGCTCAAAAATGGACATGTACCTTCTGATGTTGATTTCCCAGAGTAAAACTGAAATTTTCTTTGAACTGTGTGTCTCAAGTCTCTCATTGCAGATTTCTGTATTTATTGTATAGTTTATTAAAAGTGCAATTTATCTACTGAGATTATAAAAAATGTTTACTTTTTATTCATTTTACTCAAAGAGATCTGAAATGGCAAGCATGCTGACAAATTGTGTAAAATCCCTCTATGCTGACCTGAGCTAGTCATTCTGACAAATCACTGCTGGAACCAAAATGTGTATCGCTGTGTATTCAACGATACATAGGTGAGCTGTTTTTGGAAGATTATATATACACACAGAGGTAGCAAGCGGTAACTTGGCAACTTGCCAAAAACCATTAAAAGCGTCAAATTAACATTTGATACATCTCTGCTTACATGTACACGTGTGTGTGTGTGTGTATATGTGTGTATCTATATATATATATATATATATATATATATGCACATGTGGATGAAATTGTTGGTAGCCTTCCATTAAAGAAAAACCCACGATAGTCAATGAATAACTTGAAAAAGGACAAAAGTAATAATAAATACAAATTTAAAGTTTAAGGTCTAGAGAACTGTAGCCAACCTCTGTAGATGTGACCACAAGAGGAACATTTATGACAAATTGAAGAGATGGATAATGCGATTGCCAACCAAAGAGCCAAGAACAACTTCCAAAGAGATTAGAGGTGAACAACAAGGTCGAGGTACATCACGGTCAGTTCACACGATCCATCGCTGTCTTAGCCAAAGTGGACTTAATGGAAGACAACCGAGGAGGAAACCACTATTAAAATCATTAAAAAAATGAGACTGGAATTTGCCAAAATTTCATATTGACAAGCCACAAAGCTCTATGTTCACAGATGTGAAAATGAAGCATACAAAGAAAAGAACATTTGTACCTACTGTGAAACATGGAGGAGGCTCGGCTATGTTTTGGGACTGGTTCACTGCATCTGGCACAGGGTGTCTTGAATCTGGGCAGAGTACAGTGAAATCTCAGGACTATCAAGGCATTGTGAAGCAAAATGTGCTGCCCAGCGTCAGAAAGCTTGGTCTCGGTTGCAGCTCATGGATCCTCCAACAGGATAATGACACAGAATACCCAGCTAAACACATCCAAGAATTGCTAAGAGCAAAGCAGTGCACTATTGTAAAGTGGCCTTCTATGAGCCCTGATCTAAAACCTATTGGAAACACCTGAACCATGCAGTCTGGAGAAGGCACCCGTCAAACCTGAGACAGCTGGAGCAGTTTGCTCACAAGAAGTTGGCCAAAATATCTGTGGACAGGTGCAGAAGTCTCATTGAGAGTTACAGAAATCGCTTGATTGCAGTGATTGCCTCAAAAGGTTGTGGAAAAATATAAAGTTAGGGGTACCATCACTTTTATCCAGGCCAGTTTCATTAGTTTGTTTTAGAAACTATTCTGTTGAACCACAATTCAAAAGCAATGTCGGACTTTCAGTAAAAACTTTTATTTAATATTACTTTTGTCAATTTCAAGTTATTTCAGTGACCATTGTGGGTTTTTCTTTCTTTAACGGACGGGTACACATTTTTTTGTCTGTGTGTGTATACACTATATGGACAGACGGCTAAATAATTGAATTTAGGTGTTTAATTCAGTCCCATTCAAGCACCTAGCCATACAGTCTGCCTTTACAAATATTTGTGAAAGAATCGGTCACTGAATACCAGAGTGGTGCTGTAATGGTATGACACCATTGTAACAAGACAGTCTGTGAAATTAATTTTTCCTAGATCTTCCATGATGAACTGTGAGTGGCATTATTATAAAGTGGAAGCGTTTATGAACCACAGCAACTCGGCCATAAAGTGACAGCCCACATAAAATTACAGAATGGGGTCACTAAGTGCATAAAAGTCACCAACGTTCTACTGACTCCATAACTGCATTGTACCAAACCTCCTCTGGCATGAACATCAGCACAAAAACTGTACTCTGGGACCCTCATGGCATTGGCTTTCATGTCCTGCATCACATTGCCAATCATAAGATGGAGTGGTGTAAAGCACACCACCACTGATCTCTGGAGTAGTTGTAATGTGTTCTGTGGAGTTCTCTGTCTCACAGTCTGATGGACGAGTGTGAGTTTGGTGAATGCCAGGCCCTCTCATCCATCGTTATTGTCTGTTCTTTAGATGAATGGGCAAAGTTTCCCACAGACACACTCTAAAATCTTGTAGATAGTCTTCCCAGAAGGGTGGAAGCTGTTTGAGCTACAAATTGGGGGCAAACTAGTAATGCCTGTGGATTTAGAATGGGATGTCATAAAAGCTCCTGTAGGTGGAATGTGTAAGTGTTCTGGTTCTGACAAAGCTGCCAGTTTGATTTGATGTACTGCTCCAAATTAATTAATTAAGATACGTGCACGGAGAGATCAGACAGACAACTCACTACATGGAGTTAATCAGTATCTCTGGTTTATTTCTGAAAACAACATGGGTTTCATGAGAGGAGGGAGTGGGAGGGGGGTGAAAGATAAAGTATATATTTTCTATTGGCTATGAACTCTCTACTTTTCTGTAACCTTGACGGCCAGAGGAAATTCCTTCTCCCTCCCCCCTGGGTGAAACCGTTACTTCTTTCTTTGTAGCTGCTTGCTTGAGCTGAACAGAAACCACAAAGAAACACATGATAAAAACACAAAGTAAGATTCTAGTTTATAGGTGTTGGCTGAATGCCTGGCCACCATCTTAGCTCAACAAGCAAGTATCCATTTTGTATCAATAGTCCATAACAGTCCCCCCTTGGAGACTTGATTGTAGACTTTCCCTTCACCTAGCGAATCCCCTGGGCATACCATTCGTATCCTCTTCACCCGCAGTGGCGACAACCTACCCCTTATAGGTAGGCTCCCGGTTGCTCGGACTTGTGGTAATACCCTGGGATTCATCTCACCCTATCTCAGCCAGGCATCATTGTGAGGAGGGGGAGCTGTGTTGAACGATGTTTCCTTCTGTCCTTCCTCATCGTAGAGGAGCATAATAGGTCGTTCATCAGTTTTCTTCATTCTTTTTGAAAAGCGGGTCACACAAATAAGAACAAGCTTAATCACTACATATATCACCAATATTATTAGGGCTACCTGCAATATTACCTGGACAATTCCCATGAGCCAACCCCCAATACCTTTGAACCAGTTATTGGGGTTAAGGGAAGAGAAGGTATCAGACCACCATGTATCTTTATCAGCTTTATGTGCATCCAGCCATTTATCTCTTAAATCCGCCATTTTCTCTATACCCACCTTAACTTGCAAATTACCCTGCGGGTCTATGTAATGGCAACAAGAGGGTCCCACAACCTGGCACATACCTCCATCTTTAGCTGTAACATAGTCTAGAACTAATGTGTGTTGGTTGGTGACAATGATTAACTGGTTTTGCACAATGTTTGAGGTATTCATAAGTCTCATCTCTTCCCATATTTGGTCATCCAGGTCTGTTGCTACTACCAGATGATCCCACATCTGCGCTATCATGGGATATATGAAGATGGAACTAACAATTTTGTTGGTAATGCTCATCTCTACTACATGTGGCTTGCCATTTGGTCTGGGTATGTTATCTTTGGCCCTACGATACAAGGTGTGCTTAGGTACTGCATTTATGCCAATTTCAGAGTGTGGTACTATAAAGGTGGCAGGAGTAAGCCTGGCGATGGTGCACAGTCCTGTGACATTCTCGGATAACCATTTGTACACTTTGTGTCCACAAACTAAGTATATGTCGTCTGGAACTGCTACTGCTGTGCCATTGAATAATCGGGTAATTAGTTTGGCTAATTGTGTCCCTTTCGCCAACTCATATCCTTTTGACTGACTTTCGGTGTCGTTAGCTAATATACCTGTCAGGAGATCCTGTACAGTACGGTTGTTACAGGGCAGATCCTTTCCGTTCTCAGCATCTACACCAATACACTGCACGTGGCTGTCTGTTTTTGAATCATTGCAACCTGAGTGTATGTGTGGACTAAATGTCATACCTTTGGTTTGTACTTGGAGACAATAACAGTGTGTCCAGCTAGGAAAACATGTGACATTAGCCCAGTGTCCCTCTTGCCAAGGAGTAGAGCTATAATCTACCGAGGGGCCTGATCTGTTTATCATGAGCCATGGGGCATCTGCCCACCCTGCAACAGGTAAGGCTACTTCCCTGTCCTTGTTTGTACTGGATTTAACTTGGTGTATGCTAGTGAGAAATATGGTAGAATTAGACAGGTCAATCAGTTCAGAAAGTTCCAAGGGAATTGCAACATAAGGCATACTGGTTGAACTCACGGGACTGTGGGTACAGATCCAACAATCTGAGTGTCTCAACCCCTGGACTAGAATTTGATGGTGCCGTGTCAGTGAATTGTCCCATTCATCACCCAGTGGCGTGAACACTGCAGATATGCCCACTGTCAAAGTCATGATCAGTATGTGAATCCTCATGGCTTATTGTTCCAGGGTCGTCGGGACAGCCTTTACTCTTTTACAATGTGAGGTGTGGATCCAGGTAAGCCTCCATCGAGTTTCACAGAGGTCGGGGTAGTCAGCAACACCTGGTAAGGCCCCTTGTATCGTGGTTCGAGGGCGTTTCTGACGTGTTTCTTGACCACCACCCACTCTCCAGGTTTGAGAGTGTGTATTCCCTCTAGGGAGTCAGGATCTGGAATGGAAGAGAAAACTTGTGCACATATATTAGACAATTGTTTACTATGGGCAATCACATATTTAGCAACAGATTCATAATGCATTTGCAATTGCTGTGGGAAGTACTGTCCCATCCTAGGCCGTGTCCTAAACAAAATTTGGTGTGGAGGCCTAGGGGTGTGTCTAACTGAAAATAGTGCTATTGGCAGGCATTGTACCCAACTGAGCCCTGTCTCCCCAGTCATTTTCAGCATCTTGGACTTCAGTACCCCGTTCAGTCGTTTGACTTCGTCGCCGCTTTGGGGTCTGTAGGGTGTGTGATAGGCTAAGTGTGACCCTACCATCTTCCAGACTTCTTGGGTTACTCTAGCAGTGAATGCTGGGCCCTGATCACTCTCAATGACCTCAGGTACTCCGAACCTACAGACAAGCTCCTGCATCAGTTTTTTTGCAGTAGTGGTTGCTGTCTGGTTTCGGACGGGGTAGGCTTCTGGCCACCCAGAGAACAAGTCTATCACTACTAGCACATATTGAAACCCTTGGCACATTGGCATCTGGATGTGGTCAATTTGAATCCGTTGGAACGGGTACTGGGCTTTGGGGAGACATTTAGTTGGTGTAGGCTCAGGTCTTCCCGGGTTGCACTGCGCACAGATGAGGCAAGACTGAGTATGCCTCACCAGGACAGGGGTTATACCTGGGGCCATTGTCTATTAGTTCTTTCATGATGGTCTTAGATTGATGGGTGGGCCCATGAGCTATTGAAGCTATCAGAGGATAGAGAGCTTTGGGCAGAGATGCTCTCCTTCCTTGGGTCCACAGTCCAGATTCTTTCTCTTCTTGGGCTGACTCTTTTAGCCAATCCAATTTTTCTTGTGGCGTGTACCTGTTTCTGTATTTGTTTCAGGAGGTCCCATGTGATTTCTTCTTGTTCCAGGTCTTCCTGTGTTATAATCTGGTCTGACTGGACTCTTTCCTCTTTCACTGCTGCTTCCTTGGCTGCTTGGTCAGCTAGGGCGTTTCCTCTGGCTTCAGAGGTGTCAGCTCGAGTGTGCCTGTAGATCAATAAAATCTTCAGAATCTCCATTATACTCCCCCCTTGGAAGAGGAAGGAGTGCAGCAGGATGGAGGATGTGGCACCTCTGAATCGTGACATTATCTGGCAGAAGCAAACTACACTGAAGCCGGAGGTGGCGCTGTGCAGTGAGGTGTTTAGGTTGAGTCTGCTGGAGGATGGCAGAAATGTCATGGGGAGCCAGAATAGTGAGGGGATGACCCAGCACAACGTCAGATGTGACGTTTAGAAGAGAGCTGGCAGCATGGATAGCTCTGACACAGGAAGGGGCTTCTCTGGCTACTGGGTCCAGTCTCTTTGTATGGTAGGACTTTGGGGTCCTTCAGGGTCACAGTGACTGGTGGGACACTGAGGTATCCAATATCCTGGGGTCCTCTGGCCCAGAGAGTATTGGGGATGAGGTGCAAAATGGTTTGCAGCGAATCCCCTTGCTCATATAAATCAGTGCAGAATTTTATTGTCAGACATCCGGCAGCCGTGGGTGTCACATAATTTGAGTAAAAACCACAAAGACCAAGAAGCAAGACAGTTTCTTATCAGAAAGAGGAGCTTAAACTAACACAGCAGAAACCAACATTTCTGTGAAAAGAAAAAAAGGTGGGGGTCAACTGATCCCCCGCAGCTGTCCTGCAGTGTGGTGAAATGATCTGCTTGGAATGATCTGCAAATTTAGCTTTTGTCCATTTCTGTAGTTGTTCTATAAAGAATTCTCCAGACTCATGATCTTGGGGGTCAAAGTTAGCACCTTTAAGTTCAGGGATGTGGATTTGATCCATTATCAGTGAGGAGTATTCACCTGTCTTGTTTTCCACTATACTTTGCAGGTCCGACCATGTGCACCCATAGGTTTGATGCACTTGGGACAGCTTCCTGAAAAAGGGCATGGGATGGGTCTCAGGGTCAGGCAGTAAATTCACTATGGTGAATAACTGTTGTGGGGTGAAAGACACATATTTTGGTGGTCCCTGTGGCCGGTTAAGTGCTAGGGCTTCTTTCAGTGTCTCAAGGTTTCCCTGCTCAATTTTCTGTAAGTTCTTTTGTAACTCTGTAATCTGACCCTGCAGTATTTGATCTTGTGAACGTCGTGATGGGCGCACGGTCATGGGTACAGTCCACTGTGGTGCCAGGGGTAAAGTTGGCGGATCACCGTAGTCTGTCGGGGTACCCCGCGAAGGAGTTTGCATATTACCCGGTGCATTTTGTATGCCCATTGTGGATTCTGCAGCACCGTCTGCATCCCCCTGTTCTGCTTCATCAGGTTGCCCCCCTACCATTATAGGAGTAAGGGTGGCAGGTGAGTGGGGTAGCATGAATGTACCGTCCGGGTTTATCATCGGGTACAGCATAGAGATCACCGGGACACTAGGGGTGACATAGGAGTGACGGGGGGGGTCCGGACCGAATGATATTAAAGGTCCGTTCATGGGCGTTGCCTGGGGTCAAGATGGCGCTGTAGCTAACACGGGAAGTGATGGGACGTGCCGGGGAGTAGTTACCAAGGTGTGGTTTTGTGGGTGGGGAACCCCACAGGGAAGGCACGTATCACGGGAGCAGGGATTCTGTTGACCACATGTTTTGCAGGTCCACCCACCTGCTTTCTTCCCGGCGCCATTATAGGGTGGTGGCTAGTCATGTATCAATGCAACACCAGGCTTACAGAAATATCTGTCTTTTCTCATCAAAATTTAGTTCCCCCCCCCCCCGGTCTGTTCAAATTCTTTACTACAGTCCAACCACACACGGACCATGTCTGTCAATTAATCATCTTCTAACTTCCCTCTCTTCTCGTTTAACAACACTTGCCAGGTAGCACTACATAGGATGCCTCCTTTACAGACACCTTTAACTCTTCTCCAACTTACTTAATCCTTTTATGAGGATGCCTCCTTTACAGACACCTTTAACTCTTCTCCAACTTACTTAATCCTTTTATGAAACGTTTGCCTCTCCTGTCCGCCACGTACTGTTCAGGTGAACAGTAACCCTTCGGGACACTTTCCTCATTTCCCATTATCTCTCGTACCTACTGAAGCTGCCTAAAGACCTCTGCATAGAGTAATCACTGGACGTGAAGACCTTTGAGTTCCGGTCAGCACACTCTGGGCTACCGCGAACCGCTCTCCACCCATCTGTGATCGTCCCCTTTATGGAGATTTGAGTCAGACACCGGGCTGAACTCCGATACAGGAACACAGGAGAACTCCGTGTCTCAGTCAATGATACTTGTCAACAGGGTCTTCACAACTTATAGGCACAACACAGTACATCAAGACTTTAAGAAAACATATGGGGTTCTTACTTTCATGCCCTCGAGGACGTCCCAGACTGCTTCCGCACCCCTCCCTCAGACGAACACCAAGAGGCTACACCAGGGGACACTTTATAGGCAAGATGACTCAATTTTCCTACCTCATATCACGGGTTGCGATCCCGGTGTCCGTTAGTGCGCCTCTCCTCGTCTGGTCTCTGGGGGTACGGGAACAGAGGGTCCAATCCTCGAGCCCCACGATTGGGCGCCAAAATTGTTCTGGTTCTGACAAAGCTGCCAGTTTGATTTGATGTACTGCTCCAAATTAATTAATTAAGATACGTGCACGGAGAGATCAGACAGACAACTCACTACATGGAGTTAATCAGTATCTCTGGTTTATTTCTGAAAACAACATGGGTTTCATGAGAGGAGGGAGTGGGAGGGGGGTGAAAGATAAAGTATATATTTTCTATTGGCTATGAACTCTCTACTTTTCTGTAACCTTGACGGCCAGAGGAAATTCCTTCTCCCTCCCCCCTGGGTGAAACCGTTACTTCTTTCTTTGTAGCTGCTTGCTTGAGCTGAACAGAAACCACAAAGAAACACATGATAAAAACACAAAGTAAGATTCTAGTTTATAGGTGTTGGCTGAATGCCTGGCCACCATCTTAGCTCAACAAGCAAGTATCCATTTTGTATCAATAGTCCATAACATAAGTATCCTAATACTGTTGTCCATATGGTTTGTGTGTGTGTGTGTGTGTATGTGTATATGTATGTTCTGGCGCATGTATCTGCATAGATGCACCATAATGATTAAGAACCCTATCTTTCATACACTCAGTACCTTTTACCATTAAAATTACCACATAGACTATAGATACTTTTTGTCCAAGACCTGTTTTACCACTGCCTGTATTCCGGTCCAATTCACTATAATGGAGATTCGAATGAAACCCAGGCACTCTGACATATCATTGATAAATCCATTAGTGGTAACTTTTCACCTAAGCATATAAAAGTGACTTTAGGCAAAGAGGATTTTATTTAAAGGGGTTGTCCGGGATTGGGGACATTGCTCTAATAGTACAAGTGTGGCATACACATTACATACAAGCATGTTGTACCTTTTGGCACAGATTTCTGCAGCCCCGTTTTCGGGTCCCTTGCAGGCAAGCAAAGTTTCCTCTTCCGCTGCTCAGGGAGCCCAGTGACGTCACATTTTGTACTTTTTTGACGTCACATAAGTACTTTATGCAAAGTGGATGGAGGGTTGGTAACTAGGCTGGCCGACCGCACTAAGTCCCGCCCCTCCGGTCCGATTACTTCACTGGGCAAGGAGCTTTAGAATGAATGGAGGTGAATATTGATGAGAGGCGGAGTTACAGCGTCTGGCTGACATCCCGCTAAGCCCCGCCTCTCCAGTCCAGTGACATCACCAGGCAAACTGCTTTAGAATGAATGGAGGTTAATATTGATGAGGGGCAGAGTTACAGTGTCTGGCTGACATCCTGCTAAGCCCCGCCCCTCCAGTCCAGTGACATCACCGGGCAACGAGCTTTAGAATGAATGGGGGTGAATATTGATGAGGGGCAGAGTTACAGCGTCTGGCTGACATCCCGCTAAGCCCCGCCTCTCCAGTCCAGTGACATTACCAGGCAAGGAGCTTTAGAATGAATGGAGGTGAATATTGATGAGGGGGCGGAGTTACAGCGGAGCAGAGAGACAGCTGTAACCACCTGATGTCGCGCTGCCCTAGGACCCACAGTGCAGTGCAGCCGGAAGTTAGGGAAAGATAAACAGATATATAAACAATGAGTCGGGGACCGTTGGAGCCACATAGAAGTGGCGAAAATAGCTGAAAATATATGGAGGCACCTTTATTTAGATGTACATTGTGAGTAAACGTGTTTTTTTTTGTTTTTTGTTTTTTTTGGGTCTCGGACAGCCCCTTTAACTCAATTGGAAGGTTGGGTTCATTAAAGTTTTCTGGGGTTAAAGTCAAAATTTTTGGCAGAATCCCCAGTTTGCACAAAAACTTTGACGCCAAGGTTGCCACAATTTTTTTAATGAAAAGTGGGCAGGACAAAGAAAGGGCTTAAGTGGCCTGATAGGTGGAAGATTACATACTCCATTTTTCTGGAGCAATTTATAGCTGAATTGTATGCAGAGACCTGCCGACATATGCCAAAATGCACAAATACCAGTCTTGATAAATTCCTGAAGGATTTGGGCTGCTCTAACAGAAAAATGGAGCTCTAATTTTGATAAAGATACGTTGCGAATATTGAACCTATTTGGTAAAGTAAGCAAAAACCCAATGTATACATTAAAAGCATTTATATATTTTTTTAAAGTATACACTTTTGTATTCTGAGAAACAAGAGTAGGTCACACTTAGGGCTCATGCACACAAACGTTGTTTGGTTCCGCATCTGAGCCACATTTTTGCAACTTGGATGCGGACCCATTCACTTCAATGGGGCCGCAAAATACGGGGATAGCATTCCGTGTGTTGTCCGCATCCGATGCTCTGTTTCTTGGGGCCACAAAAAAAAAATATAGAGCATGTCCTATTTTTGTCCGTTTTGCGGACAAGAATAAGCATTTCTATTATGGGCCACCTATTCCGCAAACTGCAGAACGCACGCAGGCAGCATCAGGCGCGGTCGTGTGTATGAGCCCTTAGGCTGTGTTCACACGTGACTGATTAACTGCAGACTTTGTGCATCAGAAAATCTGCAGTGTTTGTACTTTAAATTTTTTTGCACCAAATGGTGGGTTTCTATTACTGATTTTGTTGCTGAAATGCAGAATAGATGCAGTGGAAAGGGTAAAATCTGCAATGAAATCTGCAGTAAAATTTGACATGCAGATTTAAAATCCACACCACAGGTCATTTTCTGCTACAGATTTTTTTCTGCCACATGTGACTGAGAATTGTACTGTACAATGCCGCAGAGCTGCCGCACAAAAATCTGCGACAGCAAATCCGCAGCTAAGGGCTTGTTCACATTACCGTTATGTATTCCGTTATGGCTGTCTATTATAACATGGTTATAACGGAAAACAACTAAATCCATAAGACGGAAATCAAAACGGAAACCTTTAGAGGCATTCCGTTTTGATCCGTCATGATAGAAGTATATGGGCAAGCATAGCGGATCCGTCTGGTTTCCGTTATGCTGGAAGGAAAACAATGTTCTGTCGACAGAACTTAGTTTTTTTTATTGACAGGACTTTGTTTTACCGTCCAGCATAACGGAAACCAGACGGATCAGCTATGCTTTCCCATATACTTCTATTATGACAGATCAAAACGGAATGCCTCTAAAGGCTTCCGTTTTGATTTACGTCTTATGGATTTCATTATTTTCTGTTATAACCATGTTATAGCGGAATACATAACGGTGTTGTGAACAAGCCCTAATCAGTCATTTCAGTTTAAAGAGTCTTCTATCAAACTTATGGTCCGTGGTAGCGGAATCCATAACGGAATTCTTAGATAACCCGAACCTTGTATGCCGAACTTGAAACCAGAAGTTCGCTCATCCCTACTCTGCATGTTACACACAGGCGTCTTCTGCTGACTGAAGACACTCTCATTAGCAACTCTGTTCTAACTTTGCTAAGAAGACTCTTTACACCCTGTTTTCTAGTAGAAAGAATTTTCCCTAATAAAGTACATTACAAAAATGTTTAAAATCCCTATCCGTACACTATATTAAAAATAAACCAAAAGAGACTTTAATGTCTTACTAGCAGTTTTTCCTCCCCTTTCTAAGCTTCCTTAATAACATTTTGCATATGTATTAACGATACTGAAATATTATCATGGATATAAGATAAAACTGCATATTAGATGGTGTCTGGTTCTCTTTAAATTAGCTGGTAATTGTAATCCAGAATCAATCTGCTTGTACCGTATGCACCAGTTAAGTCAAATATACAGAATAAAACCATGAAATACAATTAGATAACATTGTGTATCACAGTTTGTTGCTTTATTTACTGTCAGGTACTCGCTATCGGATACTATATAGCCATCTCTAAAATGTTCATAAAGATTTGTCACTGAAGCAAGACTTGTTCCTAGGATGTACGCTGTAAATGCATGAAACAACAGCATAAAATATGTAAGCACAACTAAATTATGAAGCGATTTGCGATGTTGTGTCTCGCGGGAATAGGATAAAATGAGACCATTCTTGTCTTCTTAGTTATGCAAAAATTAGAGATGTAGTTTTAAGAGGTAGCAGTCACATAGGGACTGTCGGATGGGGCCCAAAGTTGGCTCTGTCACATAAGACACTAGTCTTATAAAAAGTATTTATTAGATGGGGCCCTGTTACAAATGTTGCATTGGAACCGAGGAGCTTCAAGTTATACCTCTGGTTAAAATGTCCCAGAAATCATCTGTAGCTTATGCTGCTAGTTAATAATTATGATAGCAAATCCAACAAAGTCATATATCATTTACTGTAGAGTTTTGGAGAATGATAATTTGCTTGCACATATAGTTTTTTTTTACCTTGTGTTTATCAGGACATGACTGAATGTGATGCCTCAGTTAACTCAGAAACACTTATGGAAAGAGGAGATCTTTCTAGAGCTAAAAACCCGTAGCATAAAAAATAAAAATCCCCTGAATTGCTGACTGCACTATATCCTTGACAATATGGGTAATCCAGAGTAATACTGACCTGGCCTGCACTGGAACAGCACGCAGATTTCTGCCGTGAACAATAGAGAAGCCTGCATTAGTATAATTGTATTAAACTCCACACATACTCACTGCCTCTATCACTCTGGGGCTTGTCTATCTCAGCTGCCTTGAAGAGAGGAGCATATGGTCTGTCATTACCAGGGCCCGAGGCCTAGCAGAAAATAAAGAAAGCTTAACACTAAGGCAAACAGATGTATTTGAAGGTTCTCTGCTCATTAGAGGGAATGTTTTATCTTAGAAGGAATTTGTTTAGATTTGTTTTTATTCAGGCTTTTGAAAAGAAAGCATTTTGTTCCAGCTAATGAAGTCTGTAACCCATTCGACCACAGGCTGGTGAATTATATACTGAATATGCATCAACATAGAAGGCAGCACCGTATATATTATATGATGCTCTTCAGGGGATTTCTGTTGCCTAAGCAAAAGTCCCTGGTTGGGACACTCTCTAGCTGTGGCACTCTCCAACACAGAGGACCAGAGGATCCTCCAGAGGGCTAAAAGCTCTGAAACCATAACGGGTTCCTGATAAAACAGAGCCCCTAAGCAGGAGACAGTCTCATTTGACTTTGGAAGCCAATAACCAGACCAGATGAAATTGCATTGATAATCCTGCATGTGCAATGATAAAAATTACTTAAAAGAGAATGTGCATATGTCCTGTATACGCAGAATGTGGACAGTTAGATTAATTTCCTCTGGAGGGCCCAAGGAACTTCAGTCCAACAGATACTTTGCTTGGGGTGAATCAATACGTCATAGGGAGCTCCACCACTATGGACCTGATACAGTGGGTGGTAAGAAGTTAGAAGAATCCAGTGCTGCAGCAATCCATGAAAGTAGAGTTTTTCATGCATAGAATCTTGGGTGTATGGTGGGTGTAGGGGAGTGCGAGTGGTTTGCCTTATCTGCCAACACCTATGGGCAACTTTGTATGTTAAAGGGAATTAAGCGAAATATATTTAAGATTACTATATTGCACTTACTAATAAAGCCTTTGTTGATATCGTCTGCCATTTGCTTTATATCATAAGCCCTGCTCTGCACAGAGGTCTTGTCCATAAAATGGCTGCTGATGGAGGGTCATGTGATCAAACACATCACTCAGTCTCCTTCATTCAGACACACTGCACCTGCACTGCACTCCCAACAATGCAAGTGTAGATGGCAGGTGCCAGGGGGCTGGATCTCACAGGCTCGTCACTGGAAGGCAGCTCAGATGCCTCCGGAAGGCATCGCGCTGCCTTCCATGCCATCGGGTCCCCCCCACAGCCCCATGGGGACCCGATGGCACCACCGCCATTGCCGCCCGCACAATAAAAAGCCGCAAACCGCAGGTCCGAATTGACCTGCGGTTTGCAGCGATCGCCGACATGGCGGGGGGTCACGGGACCCCTCCGCGCATTTAGCCGAGGTGCCTGCTCAATGATTTGAGCAGGCACCGGCTTCAGATCCCTGCCCGCCGCGCGGTGGTGATCGGAAATACACAGGGGGTACAGGTACGCCCTGTGTCCTTAAAGGGGTTGTCCGGGATTAGGGACCATTGTTTAATAGCGTTGCACATACACACACTTGACATACACCCATGTCCTACCTTTTCAGCATGTTTCTAAGTACCCTTTTTACCAAAAACCTTTATGGCAGGAAGTAACTGATTTCTTTCAGTCAGTGACGTACCGGGTCCCTTGCAGAGGAGGAAAGTTTCCTCTTCCGCTGCTCAGGGAGCCCGGTGACGTCACTGACAGCCTAATTAATTATTCAAAAGTCTAGGAGGGGCAGTAACTCTCCTGGCCAAGATTGCGCTAAGCTCCGCCCCTCCAGTCCGGTGACGTCAAAGTGAAATAAAGTGCCTCCCCTAAAATGCTCCACTCCTTTCTGCCCCCATTGTCCCATATATAACAAATGCCCCCCCCCCCATGCGCCCGCTCCTTGTGGTGCAGAGATTAATGGCAGCGGCTCAGGAAAGGAGCCGCTGCCATCAGCAGAGAGCGTTAGCTGTAACTGTAACAGCTAACACTCTGTAACAGGTGCGCGGCATCCAGATCCATGTGGTTGAGAAGGAGGGAGCTCCCTCTCTCTACCATCGCGCCCCTGCTGCTGCGATTGCAGCGGCCGATCATTGCCATGGCAACCGGACGCCTAACAAAGGCGTCCTGGTTGCTATGGACCTAAGGCTAATCAGACCCTGATGTCTGATTAGCCTTAGTCAGGGCTCCAGATGGCGACCAAAATGCGCCACCAATGAAGAAAACTGACCTGTAATACAAATACAGGAGGCGGGTGCCAGAATCAAATAGCCGGCACCCGACCTCTGTGACAGGGAGCTGCGATCAGCTGCAGTTGAGTTAACCCTTCAGGTGCGGTACCTGAGGGGTTAACTGTCGCTGATCGCAGCTCCCTGTCACAGAGGTCGGGTGTCGGCTATTTGATTCTGGCACCCGCCTCCTGTATTTGTATAAGAAACAGTGTGCCCCCCCCCCCCAACACCCCAGTATAAGAAACATTGGTGGCACAGTCTGCCCCCCCCCCCAACACCCCAGTATAAGAAACATTGGTGGCACAGTGTGCCCCCCCAACACCCCAGTATAAGAAACATTGGTGGCACAGTGTGCCCCCCCCAACACCCCAGTATAAGAAACATTGGTGGCTCAGTGGGAAGTGCCAATGAGGGTTAAAAATAATTAACTCACCTCCTCCAGTTGATTGCGTAGCTGCCGGTCTCCTGTTCATTCTTCAGGACCTGTGGTGACGTCACTGAGCTCATCACATGGTCCATTACCATGGTGATGGATCATGTGATGCATCATGTGATGAGCACAGTGATGTCACCACAGGTCCTTTGCCAGGTCCCGAAGAAAGTACAGGAGACGATCTATTGGAGGAGGTGAGTTAATTTTTATTTTATTTTTTTAACCCTCATTGGCACTGCCCACTGTGCCACCAATGTTCATTATACTGAGGGGGGACGCACTGTGCCACCAATGTTCATTATACTGAGGGGGGACGCACTGCGCCACCAATGTTCATTATATTGAGGGGGGGGCTCACTGTGCCACCAATGTTCATTATATTGAGGGGGGCTCACTGTGCCACCAATGTTCATTATATTGAGGGGGGGGGCGCACTGCGCCACCAATGTTCATTATATTGAGGGGGGACGCACTGTGCCACCAATGTTCATTATATTGAGGGGGGCTCACTGCGCCACCAATGTTCATTATATTGAGGGGGGACGCACTGTGCCACCAATGTTCATTATATTGAGGGGGGCTCACTGTGCCACCAATGTTCATTATATTTAGGGGGGGCGCACTGCGCCACCAATGTTCATTATATTGAGGGGGGACGCACTGTGCCACCAATGTTCATTATATTGAGGGGGGGCTCACTGTGCCACCAATGTTCATTATATTGAGGGGGGAAGCACTGTGCCACCAATGTTCATTATATTGAGGGGGGACGCACTGCGCCACCAATGTTAATTATATTGAGGGGGGCGCACTGCGCCACCAATGTTTATTATATTGAGGGGGGGCGCACTGCGCCACCAATGCTTATTATATTGAGGGGGGGCGCACTGCGCCACCAATGTTTATTATATTGAGGAGGGGCGCACTGCGCCACCAATGCTTATTATATTGAGGGGGGCGCACTGCGCCACCAATGTTTATTATATTGAGGGGGGGCGCACTGCGCCACCAATGCTTATTATATTGAGGGGGGGCGCACTGCGCCACCAATGTTTATTATATTGAGGAGGGGCGCACTGCGCCACCAATGCTTATTATATTGAGGGGGGCTCACTGCGCCACCAATGTTTATTATATTGAGGGGGGGCGCACTGCGCCACCAATGCTTATTATATTGAGGGGGGGCGCACTGCGCCACCAATGTTTATTATATTGAGGGGGGGGTGCACTGCGCCACCAATGCTTATTATATTGAGGGGGGCGCACTGTGCCACCAATGTTTATTATATTGAGGGGGGGCGCACCCCTTTACAAAATTTGAATTAGAAATAAAATAAAAATTGTCTTTTATCCGTTCATTTATTACATAAAAAAAATTAAATGAATAAAAAAACCTACACATACGGTATTTGGTATTGCCTTGTCCGTAACAACCGGCTCCATAAATATATCACATTACACACCATGTCCGAAAAGCACCTTAAAAAAATATTATAAAAACTGTTTTAAAAAAAAGCCTTTTTTTTTTTACCTAACATCACATAAAGTGCAACAACAAGCGTTTAAAAAGGCGCATGTCCCCCAAAATAGTACTAATCAAACCGTCACCTCAACCCGCCAAAAATGAATCCCTAAGGCTACTTTCACACTAGCGTTCGGAGTGGGTCCGTCTGATGTTTCATCAGACGGATCCGCTCCTATAATGCAGACGTTTGCATCCGTTCTGAACGGATCCACTCATATTAATGCAGACAGTGGCTCCGTTCAGAACGGATCCGTCTGCATTATAACTTAGAAAAATTTCTAAGTGTGAAAGTAGCCTGAGCGGATCCGTTCAGACTTTACATTGAAAGTCAATGGGGGACGGATCCGCTTGAATATTGAGCCATATGGTGTCATCTTCAAGCGGATCCGTCCCCATTGACTTACATTGTAAGTCGGAACGGATCCACTCGCCTCCGCACGGCCAGGCGGACATCCGAACGCTGCTTGCGGTGTCCGCTCACTGAGCGGAGCGGAGGCTGAGCGCTGGCAGGCGGATGCATTCTCAGTGGATCCGCCTCCACTGAGAATGCATTAGGGCCAGACGGCTGCGTTCAGGGCCGCTTGTGAGCCCCTTCAAACGGAGCTCACGAGCGGACACCTGAACGCAGGTGTGAAAGGAGCCTAACTAAGACAATCAGTCAAAAAATAAAAAAAACGGTGGCTCTCAGACTATGGACACACTAAAACAATATTTTTTTGTTTCAAAGCTGCTATAATTGTGTAAAGCTCTCAGTCATGTTTAGGGATCTATATGTGAGCGTGGCCCTTATAGTGTGACGCTGTCAGCGATGTTTATGGATAGATGCGGGAGCGTGGCCCTTATAGTGTGACGCTGTCAGCGATGTTTATGGATAGATGCGGGAGCGTGGCCCTTATAGTGTGACGGTGTCAGCGATGTTTATGGATAGATGTGGGAGCGTGGCCCTTATAGTGTGACGCTGTCAGCGATGTTTATGGATAGATGCGGGAGCGTGGCCCTTATAGTGTGATGCTGTCAGCGATGTTTATGGATAGATGTGGGAGCGTGGCCCTTATAGTGTGACGCTGTCAGCGATGTTTATGGATAGATGTGTGAGCGTGGCCCTTATAGTGTGACGCTGTCAGCGATGTTTATGGATAGATGTGTGAGCGTGGCCCTTATAGTGTGACGCTGTCAGCGATGTTTATGGATAGATGCGGGAGCGTGGCCCTTATAGTGTGACGCTGTCAGCGATGTTTATGGATAGATGTGTGAGCGTGGCCCTTATAGTGTGACGCTGTCAGCGATGTTTATGGATAGATGTGTGAGCGTGGCCCTTATAGTGTGACGCTGTCAGCGATGTTTATGGATAGATGTGTGAGCGTGGCCCTTATAGTGTGACGCTGTCAGCGATGTTTATGGATAGATGTGGGAGCGTGGCCCTTATAGTGTGACGCTGTCAGCGATGTTTATGGATAGATGTGTGAGCGTGGCCCTTATAGTGTGACGCTGTCAGCGATGTTTATGGATAGATGTGTGAGCGTGGCCCTTATAGTGTGACGCTGTCAGCGATGTTTATGGATAGATGTGTGAGCGTGGCCCTTATAGTGTGACGCTGTCAGCGATGTTTATGGATAGATGTGGGAGCGTGGCCCTTATAGTGTGACGCTGTCAGCGATGTTTATGGATAGATGTGGGAGCGTGGCCCTTATAGTGTGATGCTGTCTGCTATCCCTAAGGTTGTAAACCATGAGTAACTAGCACAAGCATAAAAATGATCTACCATTGTGGAAAGATGGAGCTGCTCCCTGTGTGTTAGTTCACTGTCTGCAAACACTGAGCACATGAAGTGCAAGAGACAGAGCAAGGAGCAGTTTATGGGGGAGGAATATGAAAGAGGGGGGCGGATCTATGGAGGAGGCTGAATATGCATGAGGGGGGCGGGTGCAGGGAGGTGATCTTACACTGTAGAAACCAGGAGCTGCTGATCTGCACTGGGAGCCACAATGCACTGCAGCAGGAAGTGATGGCATACATAAACAGATATGTACACAGTCTGCTGGGGACTGTAGGAGCCATGCAGCAGTGCAAAAGCTACCTAAAAACATCTTAGGAAGATAGATTTGGCTACTAACAGTGAGTAAGCAGTTTAAAAAAAAAAAAATTTGATCCCGGACAACCCCTTTAAGTACCAGAACATAAGGGTGTACCTGTACGCCCTGTGTCCTGAAGAGGTTAACTTCATTTTTTTAATCCCTGTCGGCTAAAAAGTGGTGGGCGTGGCCTAGCGGGACCTAGAAGTTGATTTTAAACTTCATTTTTTAAATTCCTGTTGGCTAATGTGTGGGAGGGGCGTGGCCTAATCGGGGGTGTGGCTTAGATGACCTGGGGGCGGGGTTTTAAGGTAGTCTTTTGAGGGTGAACACATTGTGGCAGAGGGCGTGTCTAGGCTCCTTCTTATTGGCTCATTTGCATACCAGATAAATTGGATTTTCAGAGGATAAAAACATCTATTGCTGGAACAAAGGCCCATCTGGAAATAAGGTACTAAGTGCTATTAGGCCATGGCTTTACTTTAATAGCGTTTATCCTTGTGACAGATTTCCTTTACAGCTGACCTACAGCAGTGAAGATAAATGGCTGGGTCGTTATGGAAACCTGGAGTTTAACTGTATTTGGAGGCTGGAGGACCTGCGAGCTTCTATTGGATGATAAGGGTCATGTTACCAAGCTTCTATTGGCTAATGCATTTTTTGGGAATATCTCAGGAACGGTACGTCCTAGAGTGCTGAGACCTGTTCTAAAACCTTCCCGGACACCTGATGTACTTGTGTGCCAAATTTCGTGATTGTAAATGCGACGGTGCGGATTCCTTTAGCGGACATACACATACACTCAGCTTTATATATTAGATGAACAAAAGAATCATAAACTAAAACATATAATGGTACTCTAATTATTCCACAGCGTCTAATAAGCCAAAAATCAAATATAGACAGTTCCTACATTAATAAAAATGCATCAGTTCTTTCCTTAAATTCAGTCCTAAGGGGTGCCTCGTATTTAACCTGAAAATCAAATAGGCATCCCTCAAGAGGGGGGAAGTGTCACTTGCTCTATCACAAGTGCTCGCAATGATTTTACACCGCTGTCGTGTACCTGTATGAAGTGTCTAGCTGCATTTGAAATATTAGTAGAGGAAGGGTTTGTAATATAGTTCAAATACTCCAAAATCCTAGCCTTGAACTTCCTTGATGAACTACCAACATACATAAGATTGCAAGTACTACACTGGATGATATATATGATACCCGCAGTATTACAATTGATATATGATTTAATAGGAAAAAGAGTCGAGTGGTCCACACATTATGAAATGTTTTCGTACACTGTAGATAATTTAAGGTTTTGCATGGATGGCCTCCACATTTAGTGAAGCCTTTGTATTAAATCCATGTATCACCCGCACCTCTGTATTGTCGTGTGTAAAGTGAGGGAGAGAGAATATTATCTAAGGTGGCTGGTCTTCTGGATACTATTCTGCACCCATTTTTGAGTATATCATGTAAAGGATCATCTTCATACAACATAGGTAAATGTTTTCTAATTGTTTGTTGTACAAACCGGATTCCAAAAAAGTTGGGACACTATACAAATCGTGAATAAATACTGAATGCAATGATGTGGAGGTGCCAACTTCTAATATTTTATTCAGAATAGAACATAAATCACGGAACAAAAGTTTAAACTGAGAAAATTTACCATTTTAAGGGAAAAATATGTTGAATCAGAATTTCATGGTGTCAACAAATCCCCAAAAAGTTGGGACATGGCCATTTTCACCACTGTGTGGCATCTCCCCTTCTTCTTACAACACTCATCAGACGTCTGGGGACCGAGGAGACCTGTTTCTCAAGTTTAGAAATAGGAATGCTCTCCCATTCTTGTCTAATACAGGCCTCTAACTGTTCAATCATCTTGGGCCTTCTTTGTTGCACCTTCCTCTTTATGATGCGCCAAATGTTCTCTATAGGTAAAAGATCTGGACTGCAGACTGGCCATTTCAGTACGCGGATCCTTCTCCTACGCAGCCATGATGTTGTGATTGATGCAGAATGTGGTCTGGCATTATCTTGTTGAAAAATGCAGGGTCTTCCCTGAAAGAGATGACGTCTGGATGGGAGCATATGTTGTTCTAGAACCTGAATATATTTTTCTGCATTGATGGTGCCTTTCCAGACATGCACGCTGCCCATGCCACACGCACTCATGCAACCCCATACCATCAGAGATGCGGGCTTCTGAACTGAGCGTTGATAACAACTTGGGTTGTCCTTGTCCTCTTTGGTCCGGATGACATGGCGTCCCAGATTTCCAAAAAGAACTTAGAATCGTGACTCTTCTGACCACAGAACAGTCTTCCATTTTGCCACACTCCATTTTAAATGATCCCTGGCCCAGTGAAAACGCCTGAGCTTGTGGATCTTGCTTAGAAATGGCTTCTTCTTTGCACTGTAGAGTTTCAGCTGTCAACGGCGGATGGCGCGGTGGATTGTGTTCACTGACAATGGTTTCTGGAAGTATTCCTGAGCCCATTCTGTGATTTCCTTTACAGTAGCATTCCTGTTTGTGGTGCAGTATCGTTTAAGGGCCCGGAGATCACGGGCATCCAGTATGGTTTTACGGCCTTGACCCTTACGCACAGAGATTGTTCCAGATTCTCGGAATCTTCGGATGATGTTATGCACAGTTGATGATGATAGATGCAAAGTCTTTGCAATTTTTCGCGGGGTAACACCTTTCTGATATTGTTCCACTATCTTTCTGCGCAACATTGTGGGAATTGGTGATCCTCTACCCATCTTGGCTTCTGAGAGACACTGCCACTCTGAGAAGCTCTTCTTATACCCAATCATGTTGCCAATTGACCTAATTAGTGTTAATTGGTCTTCCAGCTCTTCGTTATGCTCAAATTTACTTTTTCTAGCCTTTTATTGCTACCTGTCCCAACTTTTTGGGGATTTGTTGACACCGTGAAAGTTTGAATCAACGTATTTTTCCTTCAAAATGATACATTTACTCGGATTAAACGTTTGATCTGTCATCTACGTTCTATTACAAATAAAATATTGACATTTGCCATCTCCACATCATTGCATTCAGTTTTTATTCACAATTTGTTTAGTGTCCCAACTTTTTTGGAATCCGGTTTGTATTAGGTTAAATTGCCAACTGTATGTCAAAACTAAAGTCGGCAGTTTAGAACCACCTGAATTAGTAGGCCTGAGGGCATGAGTGATGACATCATCGCACGCCTGCGCCGGGACGCAGGACAATTAATGATTGCACGCCTGCGGCCTGCCTCACCATCCCGGACACAGGTAAGTATTAAACTTTTTTTTTTTTTTTTTGGTGTGTGCCAACTTTGGGGGGCAGAGGAGGACATGGGGCAATGGGGGGCAAATCACTTTAGGGGGTCCAGTGTGGGGGCAGATTATTACATGGGGAAAATTACTTCATGGGGGCAGTGTAGGGGCAAATTATTTCATGTGAGGGCAGTGTGGGGGAAATTACCATATAGGGTAGTGTGGGGGAAATTACTATATGCGGGCAATGTGGGGGAAATTACTATATAGGGCAGTGTGGGGGAAATTACTATATAGGGCAGTGTGGGGGAAATTACTATATGAGGGCAGTGTGGGGGAAATTACTATATGAGGGCAGTGTGGGGGAAATTACTATATGAGGGCAGTGTGGGGGAAATTACTATATGAGGGCAGTGTGGGGGAAATTACTATATGAGGGCAGTGTGGGGGAAATTACTATATGGGGCAGTGTAGGGGAAATCACTATATGGGGGCGGTGTGGGGGAATTACTGTATGGGGGCAGTGTGGGGGCATTGCTAATAGGGGACATTATTTTTGGGGACACTATACAGGTATTATTATTACCTGGAGCAAAAAATTATTATTACTGGGGGCAATCTAGGGGACATTTTAACTGCTGTAGACACAATAGGGACCTTTGGGATAATTTATCAAACTGGCTTAGTAGCCCACAGCAACAGATTCCACCTTTCATTTTTTACAGCTCCTTTGGAAAATAAAAGGTGGAATCTGATTGGTTGCTATGGGCAACTGAGCCAGTTCTACTTTACACCAGTTTGATAAATGACCCCAATTATCATAAATCTAACGTGTCTGTGTAACAAACTCTGTAGAGACGATATGCGGCTGAAAATATTTGTCATGGCGTTCTGGGTCAAACGGAGGAGAAGAGGAAAGAGATGATCTACATGACAGGAGATGTCACTGGAAGTAAGAAGTATGTGGTGTTGTATTCTATTATATGTAGAGCTGGCTCACTACTGTGAGCTGCGCCTCATCTTCTCCTCCAAGTCTTTTTTATCATAATTATATGTATTTTTAATTTGGCAACTAAATTTTTTATTTGTCACCTGCAGTCTTATGTAACAGCCCAGATAACAGTGATAACTTTCTTTGTGCAGATAATGTATTAGATGTTCCATGCAGTCCTATGTAACACCACACATAACACAATAGTTCACTGTGTTATGTGGGGTGTTACATAGGACTGCAGATATGACATCTGTACTCAGAGAGTTATAAGATGATGGGGGTCAGACTCCTGGCACCTCCACCAATCAGCTGTTTGAGGAGACCGCGAGGTTCCAGTGAGCACTGCAACCTCTTTGCTCCTTACCAAGCACAGCGCTGTCCATTTTATAGCACTGTGCTTGGTATTGCAGCTCAGCCCCAATCACTCATATGGGACTGAGCTGCAGCTAGGCCATGTGAATGATGAATGTGATGTCATATGGCCTAGGAAGAGACTGTGGCCCTCACGAAGCACCGCAGCCTCTTCATATAGTAAAAAAAAAATCAACTAAAATGGAGGGAGGGGCCCGATTTGGGTAGACAGCCCCGGGCCTATCATACACTTAATCCGCCCCTGATGTAGACGAGCAATCGCCATCCCTCGTCCTCATACTGTGAAGGAGATCGCTGCATGTAAATGCACCGGTCACCTTCACTGAGTGACCAGCCGACTGTCGAGAAGGAATGATTCCTTCTCAACAATTGGCTCCATTGGCCTGTATAAACCTGCCTTTACTGTTTTGTTTTACTGTTTTGTGTATTGAGTACGGTATGTAGAACCATCTGCATTTTGTTGTCCATGTGTCCATAATCACATTTTGGAGAGATACGTTTTCCATTGGGTCCTAATAGTACTTAAAGGGGTTAGCCCACTAAAAGTATTACTATACAAAGAATAGGGCATTAAAATGAAGTATTATTGCAATATTTATGCAATCAAAAAACTATTTGTAAATGTTTTGTTATGCACATAAAAAAAATTCTCTGATTGCATCCCCTGCTGTTTATCCTTCTGCTCCACCTTCCCCTGCATTCAGTGGTGGACTAACATGCTCAGTAGCTTCCCTGCTCCCTCCTCCTCTCCTTAGCACTGATGTAGTGATTAGGGTTGAGCAAATCGAGCTTTGGGTCATAGATCCGAAGCCAATTCTTTCAAAACCTTCATAGTTACTGCTGTTTCTGTACAGAATTAAAATGTATTGGCTCCAGGGAGCCAAACTTTGTCTCTTCCGAAGTCACGCGAGACTTCAGTGAATTACTACTGTATTCATATCTGCATATTTAAAAACATTTTAAAATAGGAATCCGAAGTGGGCTTTGGTACCGAGGTACCAGACAGTACGAAAGCCCACTTCGGATTCCTATTTTAAAATGTTTTTAAATACGCAGATATGAATATAGTAGTAATTCACAGAACTCTTACATGACTTTGGGCGAGACGAAGTTTGGCACCAAGCAGCCAATACATTTTAACGTTGTATCTATGATCCGAAGTGGGCTTTGGTATCGAGGTACCAGCCAGTACGAAAGCCCACTTCGGATTCCTATGTTTTTAAAGATGCAGATATGAATATAGTAGGAATTCACAGAAATCTTACATAACTTCGAGCGAGATGAAGTTTGGCTCCAAGGAGCCAATACATTTTAACGTTGTATCTATGATCCGAAGCCCGATTCACTCAAGCCTAGTAGTCATCTTTTAGAAAAGCAGGTGAATTGTTCCCAGACACCTTCCATTCATTTTCCTACTTATAAATTCATAGAACTATTTCTCTCTCTCGACAGTGGAGAAGAAAATTATGGGGATTCATTACATTCCATATGTTTTTTGGGGCTATATGGGAAGAATTATTTTCTATGCAAGGGAGGATGGCGTTAACAAGAGCTAATTACTTCCTGGAAGATGCAGGTGCTTTATTCTCAAGCGAGCTACTGTCTACCTACCAAAAGGGAAGACAGTCCTCCAGATAAGCAGCATTTGTGGGATAACTCCTTTATAGGGAATCAAGACCTAAACTTTATATTATGTACATTTGCTGTGCAATGTTACAAACCATGTAGAGAAGCTGACTGTGATATGAAGTGTTCAGATCATGCAGAAAATGGCTTCCCCAATGACCACTACTTTTTCACACTTATCTCCAGTTCTGAGAATCCTGACAACATTTCCATTCACATGTTTGAACGAAACATTCAGGGTGTCTTGTAAACTGTTCTTTTATTAGCCTTGTACTTTAGTCTTTCTGCTCCTTTAATCTAAAGCATTAAGTGAAATACAATTTAGCACAATGATTTAACAGTGAGCTTTAATTATATGGTAGCAATTTATAATCACATGTTGTCAGCACTTGAATTAGTTGTTCATATAGCAAATAGACAAGTATTCGCTGTCAAATGTAGCTTCAGAGATACTTATTTCTTAATCAGACCGCAATAGAATACAGTGCACGTACTTCCAATTTCCCCATTTGATTTGTGTGATATTGTGATCATTTGAGATTTCATATATGCGGTACGGCTGCACTGGCTGCAGAGTTAAGGTGCCCATACACCTTTAACAGTTGTTGGCAAAACGCTGAAAACAACCTTGCATGCTCAGTGTGGCCATGTGTGTATGTGTTTCCAATGGGGAGAGAGGAGAAAGCTGCTGTGGCAACTTATCTCTCCAAAAAACGAAAGGATCAAGCATTGAAATTCAGTGTGCCTGATCCTTTACTGTTTACTCCATCAACATCAACTGTTGGGGTAGAGGTGGGAGCTTCCCATGAAAATAGAGCTGGTCCTGCTGAAAATTGCAGGTTTGTAACTTGCCTTGTGTTTGCCTTTAAGATGCGCCAATGTTCTCAAGAAGTTCAACTTTGCAACAATGACCACAGTTTATCAGAAATCTCCCATAACATTCTGGTTTTCTCCTTGATTAGCTAAAGTATTGTTCCTCACACAATCGCCAAGGAACCCCAGAAAGAAATATTTAATACTTAATATAACGTGGACCCTTTCTGGTGTTCTTGACATTATGACACAGCAAACCACCTGCAAATCCCCAACATGTAGATTTCTTTCTTATCTACTAACAAGTTTCTTTGGAAACTACATACCTGTGATGGTTCTTCTCTCCCATTAACATGGGAATGAAAATAACCTGTAACACATTCCCTCCTTCAGGGGTCCAAACCAGCTCCTTGGTCTCTCACAGTAATATGTAGAGTTTTGGCCGTCTTCTAGGACCAACAATAAGGTAAAAAAAGGATAAGCAGCACTACAAACATGGGAAAAAGAATACCGTTAGTAAGGGCGGTGGTGCTCGCAGATAGAGATCCCGGCTAAGGGTCCCATCATCAGCACTCCTCTATTGATGAAAAAATCAGGTATTTTATTAAACCAGCAGCATACCCTCAACAACGTTTCGACCACCTCTGGTCTTTATCAATGCAGTTCTTCACCTCCACTGAAGAGCAGGCAATTATCAAGAAGAAACACTTCCTTCCCGATAATTATTTGCCAAGTCAGGCCTTGTAAATCCATCATTAGTGGAAATTACTCAAGTTGAGCCACTTCCAGAAGGTGGTACTAGTGACAGTTCTCTTTTTCTCGGAAATACGTCTTTGCAAATTATCTTCCCATGGAGCATTGCCACTAAGTCTCCATACATAACTGGTCAGCTTAGGGGAGTCTTTACTGAAATGCAAAAGCCGTTACTCTTGTTACTATGGCAAATGCATATATTGTATGACTCTGTACTTTGATGTTTCCCAGAAAGCAGTTTTTGGCGCTGGTTTTTCTAGCATGTGTGCAGATAAGGCCGTTGTTGACTAGGACTTACTAGGACTTTGAAGGTTAGCTGTATAAAAATAAACATACTAGTGTAGATTAATACTTCAAACAGCTTTTTTTTTTGCATTGATTGGCAACCTTCAAAGGGTTAACCAGACTTTAACAAGGTCACTTGCAAATTACCCTTTGTTCTACATTTCACATCTTGTTACTGCTGTTTTGTTAAACTGGCGATTCAGTCTATTGAGAGCAAGAAAGGCTCAAGCAAACAGTTCCACTTTGCTGACGCTTGTGTTCATTTGAGGATAAAATTCAATCAGGAAGAGGTTTCTTTTCATCTCCTAAACATGTCTAGAACTTGCCATGATTTTAGGCCCATACTTCAGTTGTTTCATTCTTTACATCAAGCCAAAATGATTTGCTGTTTTACCACCATATACAATATTTAAAACGATAGAAAATGAATCTAGTCATTTTTCACTATTTAAAGGGGTTATCCAAAAGATAATCAGAAGTGGAGGACCCGCACACTTGCTCATACTAACTTGATCCCTGCCATTGGATTCAGTCCATGTGGCTCCCGCTCTGGTACTTCTACCCCCCTCTGTGTTGGCATCAACATCCATAGATGGGGGAACTTGTGACCACTGCAGCCAATCACAGACAACAGCAGTGACCTGCTCCCCTTGCATCAGATGGGAAGTCAGCGTATCTATACTTTCAAAGTGATATCACTATACCTGGCCATTATATGACTGGTATTTGTTTTGTTTTTCCTAAGTTTTCTCATCTGCTGGAACTATTTCTAAGTTTCTGTTATCCCTGGACACTAGCTGCTATGATGTCTCCTATGGATTGCACATAGAGACAGAAGATTCTGCTCCCTAACCCTCTCGCTAGAATTACTCGAAAGCATCATATATGACATTACAGATAAGTACTTGACAGTATTGAAGTGAATCAGTATTGAAGTGAATAAACCACTTGGGGTGATATATAGCGCTTACTATTACCTCCGGCGGTATTTGTGTGTCTCCCTGTTTCTCTCTCTCTTCATAGACTTCTAGGGGAAGATGTAAACTGATCCTTTAGTGAGCTGACAGCCCATCTTAGTATTTATTACAAGATGGAATTAGGAGAAAAGAGAATGTTATGTCTTGTGATCCGGTTCAGTTTCCCTCTGGTGTGAAGTAGAATATGCTGGAGGGAAACTGAAGCCAGAACTGATTCCATAGTTTTCAATGGGATTTTTCTCATACATCTGGCGCATCTTTTGTGATGCTGCATGCAGAACAGCGTTGGACAGGAAAAGGCTACGTGCTCAGTTTTTCAAGAGGAATTAACAGAAAAGACGATGTTAGTTTAAGGCCCGCTTCTCATATGTCTGGCGATCCGGTTCAGTTCCCCTCTGTTTTGAAGTATATAACACTGGATGGGAACTAAAGCCAGAACTGAGCCCATAGTTTTCTCATACATCCACCGCATCAGTTGAGATGCTGGATGCCGAACAGCGCTAGACATAAAAATGCTGCATGCGCAGTTTTTCTGTCCAGCACCATCAGTGTATAGACGCTGGATCTGTGCACTGAAGTGCTGTGCTCATATATCAATTGTGTCCAGCTCACGGCCTCAAATAGCTGGACGGATAAAAGTAACCTATGTTAAGGGGGCCTAAGAAGTGGTGAGGAGCAGGAAAAGAGTTGAAAGAGACATTTTTCACTAATAAGATATGTAGTGGCATGGAAGGAGTGGGAGCAGAGAGGATGGGAGTGGTAGTGGCTCTGACTGTTACAATCACAGCGCCTTTCCTCACACCAAAGATACGATTGGTCAGGTCATGTCCAGGTGTCTCAACAATGTCCCCCACTGCAGTAAAGTCTTAAAAGCTTTGGGTAGCAGGTTACCTTACTGACTCAAAATTATCCTAAAAGTCATTTGTGTAATTTATACTTTCTCACCTTTTATGATCTTAAGATGATTTTTAGATCCCCATGCTGATTAACCCCACTCAGTAAGACTACAGGTGAAACTCGAAAAATTTGAATATCGTGCAAAGGTCATTTATTTCAGTAATGCAACTTAAAAGGTGAAACTAACATATGAGACTCATTACATGCAAAGTGAGATATTTCGAGCATTTATTTGTTATAATTTGGATGATTATGGCTTACAGCTTATGAAACCCCAAAGTCCCAATTTTGAGGTCCCCTTTGCTCAGTGGTTATGGATTAATTAGCTGAATAGAGTGTGAGACTTTGAGCCTAGAATATTGAACCTTTTCACAAAATTCCAATTTTAAGGCTACTTTCACACTTGCGTTAGGAGCGGATCCGTCTGGTGTCTGCACAGACGGATCCGCTCCTATAATGCAAACGCTTCCATCCGTTCAGAACGGATCCGTTTGCATAACTTTTTTTCAGATCTGATTTTTCACTTCGGAAAACTCAGATCCGACAGTATATTCTAAACACAGAAGCGTTCCCATGGTGATGGGGACGCTTCATGTTAGAATATACTGAGAACTGTGTACACGACTGCCCCCTGCTGCCTGGCAGATGCTGCCAGGCAGCAGGGGGCAGACCCCCCCCCCCCTCCTGTATTTAACTTATTGGTGGCCAGTGCGGCCCCCCCTCCCTCCCCAGTATTAAATATGACCAGTGCGGCCTCTCCCTCCCCAGTATTAAATATGACCAGTGCGGCCCCCTCCCTCTATATTTATTGGTGGCCGGGCCAGTGCGGATTCCAAGTATTGTGAGCAGTGCGGCCTCCCCTCTCCCCCCCTAATTAAAATCACCCCCCCCCCCATCATTGGTGGCAGCGGAGAGTACCGATCGGAGTCCCAGTTTAAATAGCTGGGGCTCCGATCGGTTACCATGGCAACCAAGACGCTATTGCAGTCTTGGCTGCCATGGTTACTTGGCAATAAATACAAGCATTATACTTACCTGAAGAGCTGCGATGTCTGACCGGCCGGGAGCTCCTCCTACTGGTAAGTGAAAGGTCTGTGCGGCGCATTGCCTATAGCACAGACCTGTCACTTACCAGTAGGAGGAGCGCCCGGCCGGTCAGACATCGCAGCTCTTCAGGTAAGTATAATGCTTGTATTTATTGCCAAGTAACCATGGCAGCCAAGACTGCAATAGCGTCTTGGTTGCCATGGTAACCGATCGGAGCCCCAGCGATTTAAACTGGGACTCCGATCGGTACTCTCCGCTGCCACCAATGATGGGGGGGGTGATTTTAATTAGGGGGGGAGAGGGGAGGCCGCACTGCTCACAATACTTGGAATCCGCACTGGCCCGGCCACCAATAAATATAGAGGGAGGGGGCCGCACTGGTAATATTTAATACTGGGGAGGGAGGGAGGGAGGGAGGGGGAGGCCGCACTGGTCATATTTAATACTGGGGAGGGAGGGAGGGAGGGGGAGGCCGCCGCACTGGTAATATTTAATACTGGGGAGGGAGGGGGAGGCCGCACTGGTAATATTTAATACTGGGGAGGGAGGGGGGCCCGCACTGGCCACCAATAAGTTAATTACAGGAGGAGGGGGGGGGGGGGTCTGTACACAGTTCTCAGTATATTCTAACATGAAGCGTCCCCATCACCATGGGAACGCCTCTGTGTTAGAATATACTGTCGGATCTGAGGTTTACGATGTAACTCAAATCCGATGGTATATTCTAACATAGAGGCGTTCCCATGGTGATGGGGACGCTTCAAGTTAAAATATACCATCGGATCGGAGAAAACTCCGATCTGATGGGGACTCCTGACTTTGCATTGAAAGTCAATGGGGGACGGATCCGTTTGAAATTGCACCATATTGTGTCAACGTCAAACGGATCCGTCCCCATTGACTTGCATTGTAAGTCTGGACGGATCCGTTTGGCTCCGCACGGCCAGGCGGACACGAAAACGCTGCAAGCAGCGTTCAGGTGTCCGCCTGCTGAGCGGAGCGGAGGCCAAACGGTGCCAAACTGATGCATTCTGAGCGGATCCGCATCCACTCAGAATGCATTGGGGCTGTACGGATCCGTTCGGGGCCGCTTGTGAGAGCCTTCAAACGGAACTCACAAGCAGAGCCCCGAACGTTAGTGTGAAAGTAGCCTAATGCTTGTCATCTGCAGGGATTTGCTCCGGCAGGCAGGGTAAGCGGACGCAGTACAGAGGCAAGAACGCGGTAGGAAAGCAAAAGTTCAGTGTTTATTCACACAAAAAGCAATAAAGCAAAAACAACACTGTGCAGAGTCCTGGTGTTAATTCACACCACATAAAGTCCACAGCACAAACGTGTCACCTGGCGGACTGTTTTGTCCATGGCGATCCACAGCAGGCTTTATGGCGCCTGATTTTCAGCGTGCGGCTCTCCAGCACGCTACAAACTGGTTAGAACCCAAGACCACAGTGCTCCACAGCTCTACTATGAAAATGCAGGTGAATCCACACACAGCTGTGACTGCTGGCTGTCTTTTTATTCCCAGCCCAAAACCTGGCCTGGAACATGGGGAACAGCCACGAACGCTGCTCTTTGGCTGCTCCCAATAAGAACCGTCCCAGATCGGCTTTACAGCCACACTAAGTAAAAAAACACTTTTTTTAGCCAGCCTAGCTGCTGCTGACACACTAAACTACCTGTTCCTATCTCACCGAGGCCAGGAACCTCGGTGACACGTACCTGCGCCTTCCTACACATCTTATTTAACCTTTTAGTGACCAAGCCTGTTTGGGCCTTTATGACCAAGCGTTTTTTTTCTTCCTTTTTTCATGGTCTCGTTCCAAGAGCTATAACTTTTTTAGTTTTTCGTCTATATAGCTTTATGAGGGCTTGTTTTTTACTGGACAAGTTGTAGTTTTTAATGGCACCATTTTTGGGTACACATAACTTTCTGATTAACTTTTATTAACTCTTTCTGGGAGGGAGATGGGGAAAAATAGCGATACTGCCACTGCGTTTTTACATTATAAATTTTACGGCGTTCATTTTTCGGTACAAATAACATAATATCTTCATTCTCTGGGTCAGTACGATTACAGTGACCAAAATCAGCGCTGCAGTTATATGTTCTAAAGCCCTTTTGGTCATGTAATAGTGGAGAAATAAAAATATATTTATAATATTGTGTCAACGTCAAACGGATCCGTCCCCATTGACTTGCATTGTAAGTCTGGACGGATCCGTTTGGCTCCGCACGGCCAGGCGGACACGAAAACGCTGCAAGCAGCGTTCAGGTGTCCGCCTGCTGAGCGGAGCGGAGGCCAAACGGTGCCAAACTGATGCATTCTGAGCGGATCCGCATCCACTCAGAATGCATTGGGGCTGTACGGATCCGTTCGGGGCCGCTTGTGAGAGCCTTCAAACGGAACTCACAAGCGGAGCCCCGAACGCTAGTGTGAAAGTAGCCTAATGCTTGTCATCTGCAGGGATTTGCTCCGGCAGGCAGGGTAAGCGGACGCAGTACAGAGGCAAGAACGCGGTAGGAAAGCAAAAGTTCAGTGTTTATTCACACAAAAAGCAATAAAGCAAAAACAACACTGTGCAGAGTCCTGGTGTTAATTCACACCACATAAAGTCCACAGCACAAACGTGTCACCTGGCGGACTGTTTTGTCCATGGCGATCCACAGCAGGCTTTATGGCGCCTGATTTTCAGCATGCGGCTCTCCAGCACGCTACAAACTGGTTAGAACCCAAGACCACAGTGCTCCACAGCTCTACTATGAAAATGCAGGTGAATCCACACACAGCTGTGACTGCTGGCTGTCTTTTTATTCCCAGCCCAAAACCTGGCCTGGAACATGGGGAACAGCCACGAACGCTGCTCTTTGGCTGCTCCCAATAAGAACCGTCCCAGATCGGCTTTACAGCCACACTAAGTAAAAAAACACTTTTTTTAGCCAGCCTAGCTGCTGCTGACACACTAAACTACCTGTTCCTATCTCACCGAGGCCAGGAACCTCGGTGACACGTACCTGCGCCTTCCTACACATCTTATTTAACCTTTTAGTGACCAAGCCTGTTTGGGCCTTTATGACCAAGCGTTTTTTTTCTTCCTTTTTTCATGGTCTCGTTCCAAGAGCTATAACTTTTTTAGTTTTTCGTCTATATAGCTTTATGAGGGCTTGTTTTTTACTGGACAAGTTGTAGTTTTTAATGGCACCATTTTTGGGTACACATAACTTTCTGATTAACTTTTATTAACTCTTTCTGGGAGGGAGATGGGGAAAAATAGCGATACTGCCACTGCGTTTTTACATTATAAATTTTACGGCGTTCATTTTTCGGTACAAATAACATAATATCTTTATTCTCTGGGTCAGTACGATTACAGTGATGCTAAATACTTATAATTTTTTTAAGTTTTACTACTTTTTTTTTCCAATAAAACCCCATTTATTAACCAAAAAAATGATTTTGCATTGCCACTTCACAAGACCCATAACTTTTTTTTTTCTTTTTCTATGGATTTGTGTTAGGGCTTGATTTTTGAGGGACAACTTGTGTTTTTAATTGGTATCATTTTGGAGTAAATGCCGCTTTTTGATCGCTTGTTATTACGTTTTTTTCGGTGGAAACTAAGAATAAATGAGAAATTCTGTCTTTTTTTAAAAAAACATTTGCGGCGTTCACCATAGGGGATAATTTATGTAATATTTATGTAGTCCAGGTCTTTATCGACGCGGCAATACCAAACATATGGGGAATATTTTCTTTTTGCTATTTTTTTCATTGAAAAGCGTATTTTCAATGGAAAAAAAAGCATATTTTCTTATTTTATGGATTTTTTTATTTAATAAATGTGTATTTTTTTCTATTTTTTTACTACTTAAAAGTCCCACAAGGGGACTATAATATACAGTATTTTGATTGCTTTTAAAATGTAATGCATTATCTCTATAATGCATTACATTTCAATAGCAATGCTATTCAAAGATTGACCAGCAGGCTGCGCCAGAGAGGCACAGCCTGCTGGAGAGAACTGCAGACAGGCTCGGGGCCCTGATTGGAAGCGAGGTAAGCTTCCCAACACATCAGCACCCCGCTCCCTCTGTCACCACTTTACATGCAGCGGGCGCCATTGCGCCCAGCATGTAAAGAGCTTAACAGCCCGGATCGGCACTTCTGCCGGTCAGGGCTGTTAGAGCAGGGCCCCAGCTCTCATGTGAGATCCGGGTCCATGCTCCCCGCTGTACGGGGGAGCCGTGCAGCACTTAGACTGGGCCGCCGTAAAAACGCGGCGGCCCAGCCTAATGCCCCTTAGTGACCGCCGTAAAAACACGTATGGGTGGTCACTAAGGGGTTAATGCCATTTTATGCTCTATATATCCAGTATGCTTATGGATGGAAACCTCCACAGGAAGCTCGGTTGTGGATCCTGGATCCATCCTTTGCTGAGTCTAGAGAGTTCTAGCCTGGAGTTAGCTAGAGGTGGAAGAGTGAGGAAGCAACTGTATGTAATCCATTCCTCACAAGACTGAACTAAAGCTACAGAGACTCACCGATCTCTGGATGATCCAAAGAAAGGAAGAAAAAGAGAAAGAGTCAAGAACATTCAGAAATCTGCATGGCTGAGCATTGAAATCAGTAAGGCATCCTGCTACCTAAGCTATTTAGACTTTACTGCAGTGAGAGGAATACTGTTAAGGCACCCTTCACACTTGGACATGACTTGGCCAGTCGTATCTCTAAAAAACCTTTATGCCTCAGTTACAAATTACAGGTTGTAAAAATTTAGATTGCCAATTATAGATTCTGTTGGAAGAGATTTGACAAAGATAGAGAGGAAAGAGCATGATAATTTGTATGCTTGCTCAAATCCATACAAAACCATCTGGGGAGATTGGCACTGTATATTGCAGGAACCGTGTTTTGCTATAGTTGGATGTATTGCAACTTCTATTTTACTCACTCCTGCACCATACGGCGGCCATTACACTTTCCACGCCCTGCCATGCACCCATACAAACAGACAGGAGCCCCAGAACCTGTGTGTGCCTTGGAGTAGAATGATGCACCTTCCTTTCACTGCACGGCCCCGAGGAGCAATGAAGTGGGGAAAGCCACTATGATTGACTGTGACAGCAAGAGCCACTGCCAATCCTATCCTCCCAGGACGCTACATAAGTAGCATCTAACAATATAATAGATATACAGACACACACAGGCATGCACATATACAGGTGAAACTCAAAAAATGGGAATATAGTGCAAAGTTCATTTATTTCAGTAATGCAACTTAAAAGGTGAAACTAACTACTAAAGATGATGAGCATATCTAAACTCCTCTACCCACTACAGACGATACCGCTTCTCATAAAACATGCGGACATTAAAATGCTGGAAGCGGCCTTCCGATCCTTCCTATGGAGGGGGAGGAAATCTAGGATCTCATTGGCCAAACTACAGATCCCTAAACATTTAGGAGGAGCAAATTTCCCGGATATACGTAGCTATAACCTAGCCAGTCTTATTAGACATTGCGCTGACTGGATATTTAAAACAAATTTTTATTCTAACTATATGCTGGAGGCTCAATTAGTACAGCCATGGAGTTTAGCGTCTTTATTACACACTAAACTAAGTGCAATTCCCCTTCCTACTAAAAATAGTCTTATGATCAGAGACACAATTGCAGCTTGGAAAGCAACGCGAAAGTTATTTGGGTTACCCTTCCTATTGTCTAAATATATGAGCATATGGGGGCACCCGGAATTCCCAGCAGGTCTGGAGGCGAAACATTTTGGAGTTTGGAGACAATCAAACATAGTCACAGTAAAAGACATGTGGAACGTCAGGGAGGGGAATTATCTTTCATTCACTGACCTCACAGAGAAATACCATTTAGATAACACAAAACAAACGCTGGCTTATTGGCAGGTTCAGGGTTTCCTTAAAATGAGGGTAATAAACTTATCAAAAGAAATGCCTGGCAATGATTTTGACTCCCTCATAGGCGCGGGTAAAGGGAAAAAATCCCTATCAGAATTATATCAAGGCATTAGGGATAAGAAGTTATCTCCGGTGGCGGGACGGATGTTCTCCCATTGGAGCAAGGAATTCCCTTCAATGGACCATAGGGATATCATTGTAAAAGGCTGGAACACAATTAGAACTATTACACCTAACGAGATCTGGAGGGAGACACACTTTAGAATGATCCATAAGGCTATATATGGATTTCACTGTACCTCACGCTCTGCGACTCCTGAAAGGCTAGATAGTTGCCCTAAATGCAAGCTGAAAAACTCAGACCTATTTCATGGAGTATGGGCATGCCCAGAATCAGAAAGGTATTGGAAAATGGTCAGTTCGCAGGTTAAACAGCATCTTAAGGTGCGTCTCCCACTAGTACCTGAATTGTTCCTATTTCATGTGCCTCCGGATAGGGTGACAGTAACCCCGTTGATACATACCCTGATATTGGCAGCAAAAAGATGTCTTTTTAGAGATTGGCTGAGCAAGAGCGTGCCCACTGCTGCTGATATATTTAAGCACACGAAAATGTGCTTTGAGATGGAGAAAATGCAGGCAGAGCAACTAAAGGGAAAACAAATAAACGCATTTTTCCACAAATGGGAAGCGTTTATAAGCACGGTCTTCTCAGATGAAGAAATGAAAGGTGTCATGAGCCCCTTTGTACAATCAGAATGGTACCTTAAGGAAAAATTGGCCAAGAGACTAGGTAGGCTTCTGATAGATTGAAGATGTAAGGGAGGGAGGGTGTGCAAGAAGTGTACCTGAGGTGGGGGGAGGGGGGAAGGGTCATTGGGGGGGAGGGAGTTTAGGGGGTGTTCTACTGGGCGTTAAGTGGGAAAAGTATACTCGATCAAAATCTGGATATGTATAACTGGATTGTTGCTTGCTGTACCTATGTGATCATTTGATATTGTATACTGTCTCATGATTGTAAATGCTTACAAAATCTCAATAAAAAGTATATTTAAAAAAAAAAAAAAAAGGTGAAACTAACATATGAGATGGACTCATTACATGCAAAGCGAGATATTTCAAGCCTTTATTTGTTATAATTTGGATGATTATGGCTTACAGCTTATGAAACCCCAAAGTCACAATTTTGAGGTCCCCTTTGCTCAGGGGACATGGATTAATTAGCTGACTAGAGTGTGACACTTTGAGCCTAGAATATTGCACCTTTTCACAAAATTCAAATTTTAAGCTGCATTAATGCAATTACTGAAATAAATGGACTTTTGCACAATATTCTAATTTTTCGAGTTTCACCTGTACTTTATTCTTGCATACCATTGTGAATAAATTCATTCATTTTATTTGAAACCTACTGCCATATTACTGACACTTCCAAGTCTGGGACATTCTTTGCTACATGCCTCTGTACACACAGCAGATCAGACTTTGCTTTACAGTGAAAAAAGGGGAATACTGACACATACCTGTCCAATCTATTCCAAAAGGAAACTCTTTTGCCATCTGTCGGGTAAATGAGACCCTATTTATATGCCTATTATCAGTATCATAACCAGCACATATGCCAAACACACAGTGATGTGAATAAGCCAAAGATCATGTTGAAATGGCCGATATTCAGCACTGGTTTTAGCACATATTCTGTGCAAAAGTTAGCGTATAAACTGCAAGCATTACGACTCACACTGTTTTTAATGGGAGTCTGCAGCATAATGCATGTGGTACAGGATATTCCCCATGCAGATTTGAAATCTGCGTAACAGAAAAAAATGATTGACTTGGCAATTCTTGAAGTGTTTTCCAACTGGAAATCATGGCAGATAACTACACACAGTTTACAGGTGAAACTCGAAAAATTTGAATATCGTGCAAAAGTCCATTTATTTCAGTAACGCAAATTAAAAGGAATTGCATTAATGCAGCTACACAGCTAACAATTTGAGTACCCCTTGCTCTTGAGGACTGCATTTATTTTCCAGTTACTCTAAAAATAAAGTATGCTTATTAAAATCTCCTTATCATGTGGATGCACATATGTGCTGTGAAGTGGAAATTATGTATGTGTGTGCGCTCACACATTGTTATCAGCACACTGTTATTTGTAGTATTATCTGAACACCGAGGCCCTGAAGTTCTAATAAGATCAAGGTTAGCCGTTAAAATCTATCCTAATAAAGGCGTTTAATTAAAGAAGCATTATAATTCCCTTAAGCAGTTATACGCGTGCATATCTCTGCTCTCAATCTTCGGAATTCTGTTAAAAGGCATTTATCAATTAACAAGACCTTGAGAAAGGTCCTTTTCGTGCCCAGCCATAGGGAGAGAATATAGCACACAAACTCTTGTTTATCTATTCGTATCCTTCGGGACTCTAATCAGCTTTCTCTGACACTTCTCACATTCTTGTCAAGAAGGTTTTTTTTCCCTCTTTAATCAACATGTCAAGGACATCTTAGAAGACAAAACAACATAAAACCCACCTTTTCTATAAGGAAGTTTAATGCAACCCATTTCAGGGCTGAGAGGAATAAATAGATTTCTGAAAAAACTGTCCTTGGAATGTCATTTTTTATCAAAGATTTTTAAAAGAATCCACTCATAAAAATGCTTTAGTATGTAATATGCTGCAGACTTCTTCCTGTTCAGTTGAATCTTTTAGCACTTGTAATACCAGTGTTCACCGGTTATCAGATTATTTTTTTTTATATAGTGCCACTGCCAAAATATTATATAGCACATCTAGTTGGATGCAAGGAATTGTACATCAGTTTTTTTTTAAAGGGTTGAGCTTTGTGCACATGGAGTAGGTAGAGAGGCTAAAGCAGGCATCCTCAAACTGTGGCCCTCCAGCTGTTGCAAAACTACAACTCCCAGCATGCCCAAACATACTACAGCTATCAGCCTACAGCAGGGCATTGTGGGAGTTGTAGTTTTACAACAGCTGGAGGGCCGCAGTTTGAGGATGCCTGGGCTAAAGTTTCTTATTGGTCCTGGACTGCGAGGAGGCCCAAAAAGATCCTTTATGAGGAAAGCAGTATTATTTAGCGGTGCAAGATAAGGGGAGCAGATACCTTCAGCTGCCGAACACATGCAACAGGTCAGCCAGGCAACGCCCCTGTTGATCCTAGAGGCTCTTTTACATATATAAGGCTGCTTTCACACTAGCGTTCGTCGGTCCGCTCGTGAGCTCCCTTTGAAGGGGCTCACGAGTGGACCCGAACGCAGCCGTCCAGCCCTGATGCAGTCTGAATGGAGCGGATCCGCTCAGACTGCATCAGTCTGGCGGCGTTCAGCCTCCGCTCCGCTCGCCTCCGCACGGACAGGCGGACAGCTGAACGCTGCTTGCAGCGTTCGGGTGTCCGCCTGGCCGTGCGGAGGCGTGCGGATCCGTGCGGATCCGTCCAGACTTACAATGTAAGTCAATGGGGACGGATCCGTTTGAAGATGCCACAATATGGCTCAATCTTCAGGCGGATCCGTCCCCCATTGACTTTACATTGAAAGTCTGGACGGATCCGTACGAGGCTATTTTCACACTTAGCTGTTATATGCAAAAAATAATGCAGACGGATCCGTTCTGAACGGAGCCTCCGTCTGCATTATTATGATCGGATCCGTTCAGAACGGATCCGATCGAACGCTAGTGTGAAAGTAGCCTTAAAACATCATTTTTCTCAGCAATGCGAGCACATGTGGACATGGGACCAACACAGGTATCTTCAGCTGCCAAGTGCACATGCATCAGGGCTGCCAGTTTAATAGGTACAAACCTGCTGACAGATGCCCTTAAGATAAGGCTTAACCCCTTTCCAACCACCCATAGACTATAAACGTCCTTGGCAGTCGGGTCTATCTCTGAATGGACGTTCTGGAACGTCCATTCAGAGATCGCAGCTGCACGCTAATCATGCAGCTGCTGTGCTGGGGGCCCGCTGTCAGTGACAGCAGCGCTCCCCATCAGGGGCGTAGCTAGAACTGACTGGGCCCCACAGCAAATTTTTGTACTGGGCCCCTCCCAAACTTAATGGACGCACTCATACACGCACTCGCCACATACATGGACGCACTCATACACGCATTCACAACATACATGGACGCACTCACCACATACATGGACACACTCACTACATACATGGACGCACTCATACAGGCATTCACCACATACATGGATGCACTCATACACGTACTCACCATATACATGGACGCACTCATACAGGCACACACCACATACATGGACAGACTCACATACGCACTCACCACATATATGGACATATATACTGTGTATATATATATATATATATATACACACACACATTACATACACATGAACTTACAAGTAGTTATACACCTATTTCTACAGACAGACACTATTTCTACAGACAGACACTTACCTTTCCTGTAGACAGCTGATGTCTGGTCCTCACAGGCAGCCTGGAGAAGTAGGTGCCATCACCCCTCTGTGCCATCCAGTGACAGCAGTAGTAGGTTTTGGGCGGGACCAGTCTCCCTCCATAGTCCCACTCCCAGTCCCTCCTCCCCACAGCAGGACAGGTAACAACCCCCCCCCCCCCCGGCCTGGCCCCGCTGCCTCCACCACCTGAGTCCGCCTCCTACTAACTAGAGGGACTGGGTGGGAGGACTCAGGAGGCGGACTCAGGCGGTGGAGGGGGCGGGGAAATTCATTCCTTTCCTGCACTGCGGTCTGCGGGCGGCGCTGGTGCCAGCCTGGCTCCGCCTCCGCTACGCCCCCGTTCCGGCCCCCTCCACCGCATCCGTCGGCCTACCTCATGTTCTCCAGATCGAGCCGCGGACCGCCCGCGCCCCGCCCACTACACTGGGCGGGCGGTAGGCCCTGGCTGCCTGTGAGTGCTGTAATGTATTAAAAAAAGAAATAAAATTATGCGGTCCGGACGGGCGGGCCCCCAGTGGCGTAGGGCCCCATAGCCACTGCTATGGTTGCTATGGCGATCCCTACGCCACTGCTCCCCATAGTTAAGGCAGGGACATTCCTCCGTGTCCGTGCCTTCTAGATCACTGTATACACAGTGCTGAATGAGCGCTGTGTATACAGGCATGGAGTGCTGTGCTGCTTCCTGCTCCATCACTTGACCGCCAGGGCCGGGAGAGTTCAGGAGCTGTTGGGTCTTCCACAGACCTCGATCAGCCCTGCACTGAGGTTGTACAGCGCTGTATAATGCTGCAAGCCTCTCTGGTGGTTGTATTTCCCCTGTGGCTGGGGCTACGATATCAGCCCCAGTTACCAGAGAAATCAATAGCAGAAAAAAAAAAGAAAAGTAAAATGTCCCCCACAGGTCTTGTATGTCCTTATAGAGGACACAAAGTGTAAAATAAAATAAAAAATCAAGTGTTTTATAAAAATAAAAAAATTCACATTTTAAAAATAGAAAAAATATAATAAAAAAAGAAAATAGACATATTTGGTATTGCCGTGTCCATAATGACCAGCTTTATAAAAAATATCACAGGATATACCTCATTAGGTGAGCACCATAAAAAATTACGTCAAAACATCTTTTTTGTGACCTCAGTCGTATGCACCCCAAAATGGTACCAATGACAATTTCACCTCATCCTGCAAAAAATTAGCCCATAGACCATAGCCAGAAATATTTAAAAAAATATGGCTCTTAGAAAATGTCAACACAAAAGCATTTTTTTTTCTAAAAATGCTCTTCTTGTGCAAAATGTATTAAAAAGAAAAAAAAAATAGACATATTTGGTATCAGCGTGTCCATAATAACCGGCTCTATAAAAGTATCATATGATCTACCCTATCAGGTGAACACCATAAGAAAAACTAATAAAAATTATTCCAAAACCGCCTCACCTCCCAAAAAACAATATCAAGCAATCAAAAATTCATATGTACCTGAAAACATCACCCCACCCCTGCAAAAAATGAACCCCCCACACAAGACCATAGCCAGGAAACATTTGCGTTTTTCTTTTCCGGCACTGAGTTCCGTCACAGGGGCTCTATACCGGAAAAGAACTGATCAGTTTTATCCCCATGCATTCTGAATGGAGAGTAATCCGTTCAGTTTGCATCAGGATGTCTTCAGTTCAGTCGTTTTGACTGAACAGGCAAAAGAGAAAACCGCAGCATGCTACGGTTTTATCTCCGGCGAATAAACTGAAGACTTGCCTGAATGCCGGATCCGGCATTTTTTCCCATAGGAATGTTTTAGTGCTGCATCCGGCATTCCGAATACCGGAATGCCGGATCTGTCCTTCTAGTCTGCGGATGCGCAGACTGAAAAAAAGGTGAAAAAAATAAGTGCCGGATCCGTTTTGCCGGATGACACCGGAAAGACAGATCCGGCATTTCAATGCATTTTTTTTCGACTGATCAGGCATTGTTAAGACTGATCAGGATCCTGATCAGTCTTACTAATGCCATCAGTTAGCATACATTTTGCCTGATCCGGCAGGCAGTTCCGGCGACGGAACTGCTTGCCGGATCTCTCTGCCGCAAGTGTGAAAGTAGCCTAAGAAAATGCCTATTGTGTTAAAAAATGACATATTTGGTATTGCCACATCCTTAACTGGAACTATAAAAATATCAAATGATCTACCTCATCAAGTAGGTGTGACCTCACCTCCAAAAAGAATTTGATAAAAAGCGATCAGAAAGCCAAATGTACCCCAAAATGGTGGCAATAAAAACTACAGATTTTCCCGCAAAAAAGAAACCTTCACACAGCTCAGTTAACATTAAATTTTAAAAGTTATCGCTCTTAAAAACCATTTCAGCAAATTCCATGTTAGAAAATCCAAATTCCCTTCTGACCCCTGGCATATTCCCAAACAGCAGTGTAAGACCACAATTGGGGTGTTACTGTATTCAGGAGAAAATGGCTAGCAAATTGTGGGGTGATATTCTCCTGTTATCCTTTGTGAAAAAGAAAGGTTTCTTGTTAAAAAAATATAAATCATTTTTCATTTTCACAGCCAAGTGTTATACATTCTATGAAACGCGTGGGAGTGGAGTTGGATTACAGCATGGTTATACCTTACCTGCATCACGCACCTGTATCTGCTCTCAATTTATTATCTTCACAGCCTGGACCAAAGGGGAAAGTGGTAAGACGCTCTGCAGAGATATATTTTTAGTGATATATATTTGAGTACATTTCATGATTGAATATCCTATGAACTTAACAGTAACTGATATATATGAAACAGAGTTATATATTCGGACACACTAATGACTAATTATTGATCTACTACCAATATTTGATTAACCTCTTGGTATATTCTATGTCAACAGAGTTACTATAAAGGATCACAGGACTTGTATCTATTCTATTATTATTATCTACAGGATACAACGTATTTTAGAATAGCAAGGGCCCTGTATTAGTGTATTTTGTTATTTTATTGTTTAGTAAATAACTTATTTTATAACATATTTGTGACTCTAAGAATTTTATCCAGATTTGGGTGTGCCTACTATGTTACATTTGTTAGACCTGGGACAGTCTATTAGTAGTGCACCACTATTCCATATCAGCAATGAACAGCCACTGACTCTTTTCTTTCCTACATTACCAAAATTATCTCAACATGAAGTAGACATATGGTGAATGTATCACTATCTGTCTTAAAAGCAGAGAAATTCATATTTAGAAAATAAGAATTTAAGGTAACTTTTAGATTTTGCTATAAATAAAAGGTAAAACCTATTGACTCAAATTTACCATTAACACCTTAATACAATGGGAATGGTTGGTGATATTAACTTCCTGTTTGTGGCACATTAGTATATGTGAGGGGGGAAACTTTTCAAGATGGGTAGTGACCATGACGGCCATTTTGAAGTCGGACATTTTGAATCCAACTTTTGTTTTTTCAATAGGAAGAGGGTCATGTGACACATCAAACTTATTGCAAATTTCACAAGAAAAACAATAGTCTGCTTGGTTTTAACGTAACTTTATTCTTTCATGAGTTATTTACAAGTTTCTGACCACTTAAAAATTTGTTCAATGTGCTGCCCATTGTGTTGGATTGTCAATGCAACCCTCTTCTCCCACTCTTCACACACTGATAGCAACACCGCAGGAGAAATGCTAGCAGAGGCTTCCAGTATCCGTAGTTTCAGGTGCTGCACATCTCATATCTTCACAGCAAAAAACAACTGTCGTGTGCATGAGGCCTTACATTGCACAATTTAGCAGACAGTTGTTGAGAAGGAAAAATTCCTTCCTGACAATGCATGAAGCAATCTCCTCCACAGTATGGGGAGAAGCGATCGCTAATGCCATTGCTCTTCCCTATACAGACCCATTGTTTGCCTGCAGCAGAGGCTGTTTAGACACCACAATCTTGCTGCTGGCAGACGATGATTTAGGTGACCGCATAAAAAGATGCGATTACCTGATGCATGAGCATTTTGCATGGTGGCACCTTTACACCGGCAGGTCATCAATAACTAGCATTCCTACGAATACTTGTTAGGTATTATCTGTAAACGGGCCCTAAAGAACACTGCCCTGTCTTCTTAATATAATTTTTACCCTTACCCAGGTGCCAGATTTGGAACTGCCAAGAAGTTATTTTTTGTTTTATTGTCAAACACAATGTTACAGCTTTCAGTAGGAAGGGATTTAATGAAACACACAATAAAAGGTAGAGTGTTAAGAAATTACCAGATGCCAGTTTACCAGCACATCTGTGTTTCCACTTGATGATTTCTGTTGAAAAGATTTATTTGAGAAAATATTAATTTTGCACATAGCAACTAATTAGATAACATGTTTCATTTGAAAATGGATGTCAATATTCATGAATATTGGAATCTGCTTGGTTGCTATGGGCAACCTAGATACCATTTCTTTGAACAATTTTTTATGCAATATTTTATAGAAGCAGAAAACCTCTTTATGCAACTTTTTTTCATAAGCCAAAGCCAGGAATATATTCTAAATGTAAAATAAGTATAAAGTAAAGATTTGGATCCACTCTTGGGTTTGGCTAAAAAAACAAAACTATTGTAAAAACAATCAGACTGGCTCACAGTATTTTTGCATTTATTACACTTGATAAAATTACAATTAGTTGTAATTTTATCAAGTGTAATAAATGCAAAAATACTGTGAGCCAGTCTGATTGTTTTTACAATAATTTTGGTTTTCAGTTGGTATCTGAAAGACTGGGCTCCAGTAGGTTGCTGGTGAGCTCCTCTAAACTGTTTATTGCTAAAAAAACAAAACACCTGCACTAAAAATCGTTATTCTATCCTTAGGCAGGGATGGACTGGCCATGGACCCTGCCGTTTTTCTGTCTGCGATGTGGTGCGGCGCAAGACGGATCCATCCTGACACACAATGTAAGTCAATTGGGACAGATCCATTTTCTTTAACACAATAGAAAACTGATCCGTCCCCCATTGACTTTCAATGGTGTTCATGTCTTGGCTATAGAAGACCTAATACAACCGGATCCGTTCATGAAGGATGCATGCGTTTGTATTATTGTAACGGAAGCGTTTTTGCAGATCCATGACAGATCCACAAAAAACGCTAGTGTGAAAGTAGCCTAAATAACAATCTGACGCTCCCAGGGCTGATTAATGCTGGGAGTGTCAGGTACTTATGTAGCATCATCAGGACAGGGATAGAGTTGAATACTGCAGCCTGACACTGGAGCCAAAGGCTCCCTCCCTACCATTCACCCTCTTAGGCCACAGGTCACTAGGCATAAAGCCTACAAGGCAGTAGACTAGCACAAAGAGGTAGGCGGTCACAAAGCAATGGCATCATTGTGACCACTTGTGCCAGGTCTCAGGCCTTACGATGACGTCATGGAGCACTTACATCATTATGATCACCTGTGCCAGGATGCAGGAGTTTCAGTCTGTAGGATGGAAGAGGACTGTGGCCTGTACTGCAGACTGCAGCATGGAAGAGTACTCAGGTGATTATTGGATTAGTTTTATTTATTTATTTAAATTACTTGGCCACCTTAGGAGCATAAGAGCACTGTAGGGGGCATTTTTTATACACCAGCACTATAGGGGGCACTGAGTGCATTAAACCTGAGGGCCCTATTGTGGCATTACTAAGTTTACTAGGGACACTTTTAATAATGGGGGCACTATAGGGGACATTGCTGGGATCACTTAGGGTGGCATTTCAATACTATGAGTGTTGTATACTATGATAGCATCAAGACTGAATTCTGACCCATTCATTTCAATGGTTATGTGCACATGGGCATTGTTTATCACTGATCATCTCTGAGTTCAGGAAAAATCATAGCATGTTCTATATGGTGCATATTTCATGTAGCCCAAGCCCCATAGAAATTTTAATCAACCTTGCATAAAAACTGGAAGACATCCAGATGCAATGCATTTTTTACTGATCATTACTAGGAGATGTTCAGTGTTATTCTTTAGTTTTTCTTCAATTGTGTGAAAAATGCATCAAAACTGATTGTATCCGTGTGAAAAAAAACTGAAACACTGGACGCAATTGCAGACAAAACTGATTCAACTTGAGTGGTAAACCATCAGTTTTTCCCTAAACAGATCCTGACTCATTCAATATTGCTTGTGTAAAATAGGCCTAAGAGCATTGTCCTGGCAGTCCCTTGGTATTCCCCCTTCAACCGCTGTTCACAGATCTGAACTTTGCTGCAGGGGAACCAGCAGGCTGCTACCTCTTGGAGTAGTCTCTGTATGATTGACAGCTAACTCACAGGAGGTCAATATACACCGATACAGAGCACCAAGGGATTAGGCAAAACCGTAGTTAGGGACAAGCCAAGTACAAGCAATCTGATAAACATCCCAAGGTCAGAAGAGGCAGGGTCTGGTAATGCAGCAGAGGGTCAATATCCAGAGTATTTAAGGCACTTTCCCCTGCGGGAGGGCGCCTGAGCAATAGGTTATCTAGCTTGCTAGTTACCTGCAAAAGTGTGCTGTATTTATTTGTCTACCCGTGTACTGACCTCTTAGCAAGCTCTGCCTCTAATACCACTAGATGTAAGGTAGCAAGGGGCAATTACTCCGAAACAGCTGTCTGCAGATGAAATGTTGGCTTAATTATTATCCGTCATGTATCAAGGCCTGTTTGAACATTGACTTGTAGGATAGCAATTCTGACATCTGGTAGTATTAGCGGCAGAGTTTGTTAAGAACTTATTTGCATACCCCCTACCCAGATTTCCAGAGGAGCATTGCCTAACCTCTAAGACTCCCCCTACCCAGATTTCCAGAGGAGCATTGCCTAACCTCTAAGACTCCTCATGCCATTGAGGTGCTCTCCATAAGGAGATATGTTATTCCCCAAATCCTGACCTAGGCTTCTTACCCAGTTAAACCAATACTCTCTGCTCTGCACTGATGAGGGGCAATCACCCCAAAACAGTTGTCTGCAGATAAGATGCTGGCTTATTTAATATCCAAGTCGTGCCTCAAGGCCCTTTAAAAGGTTGAACAATGACTTATAGGATAGCTGCTGTACATCTGGTGGCATTAGAGGCAGAGCTCTCTGTGACTGTTCCATTAATTTGAAGGTGGGTTGCTATCATCTATCTACATGCTGCAAAAACAACCCGATTTAGATATATGGAAAACATTGGGGCACATTTACTAAACCTATAGATAGCGTAAACTTAAAGCCCTTTCACCCGGGCCGACACAGCAGATAATTATAGGGAACGACCTATTCATTGTCTATAAATTGCCTGGTCACCAGAGGTGGTGAGAGCTGCATTTACGTTCAGCAATCACTTCCGTTATATGGGGAAAAGGGATAGCTGCTGCAATTGCTCATCCCCATAGAGAATCAACGAACCTAGGTGGTAGACTGCTGTTTGCAAAACTTCTTCAGAAGTGATGATTTAGGTGATGCTTTCAGCCAATGAATGAGCATCTTATTTATTGGTAACACCATTACACAGGTCAGTTATCAGGAATTGCACCAATCGTTGGCATGTGTAATTAGCCTTTAGACAGGTTGACTAGACCTGCACCAGATTTATCAGTGGCTAAGGCTGGATGATAAATCTGGTGCAGGGATAAACACTTTTATCTAACTTTGGTGCAAAACGTCCAACTTTGGGGCAAAACAGTGCATCTTAAGCCATACTTATTTCACAAGAAGCCACCCCCTTTCTTGCTAAGCCCCCTTTTTATGTGAGTCAGATATAACTGTAGAAACATTATAGAAAAAATAGAAAAAAGTAGTAGGGCACACCTACAGTTGGGTACACATGGGAGATTTATTATACATTTATTCGTACAACGGTATATAATATCACATAAAAACAAATTAAACAAATATTAGCATGCGGTTACTGCGTAAATAAAAAAGTAAAATCGCTTAAAAAATGTGCAAAATGTCACTGGGTAGAATAATCCTAAAATAGAGGAGTCTTTTTACTGAGTATTTCTCCAAGTTGTAGATATTAATATCGCAAGTTTAATTCCTCAGTCCACATGGAGTGAAGTTCACAGAGCAGTTTCAATACAATGGAAGGGTAATTTTGTTACTTATATTTCCTTTACTTGATTCACTTTCTGTGTGTATATCGGTTAAACATTTGTTTGTCTACTCACACTTGTGCTGGCTGTGTTGCGGTTTATCGTGGCGTCCCACGTATAGTCTGCTTGCAGTCAGCGGTATTATTTCCAGAGTGTGAATCCAGGGATCCTCGGTAGTGAATTGCAAGGGTGCCGTGGATAAAGATCTGTATGTGAGAATCACTGCCAGGTGCTTGAATCAAGCTGCAGGTTCGTACTCACTCCGGCAATCAGGCTTTGCTTTCTCCTGCCAATTCTTTTTAATACCGATCCCTCTCCTGGTAGTTGGTTTGAAGCGCTTCAATGTTCAAAGCTGCATATCCAGTCTTATGGGATCCTCTATCACCAAACGCGTTTCGGAGTTGGTTGCGACTCCTTCATCAGCCACTGATGAAGGAGTCGCAGCCAACTCCGAAACGCGTTTGGTGAGAGAGGATCCCATAAGACTGGATATGCAGCTTTGAACATTGAAGCGCTTCAAACCAACTACCAGGAGAGGGATCGGTATTAAAAAGAATTGGCAGGAGAAAGCAAAGCCTGATTGCCGGAGTGAGTACGAACCTGCAGCTTGATTCAAGCACCTGGCAGTGATTCTCACATACAGATCTTTATCCACGGCACCCTTGCAATTCACTACCGAGGATCCCTGGATTCACACTCTGGAAATAATACCGCTGACTGCAAGCAGACTATACGTGGGACGCCACGATAAACCGCAACACAGCCAGCACAAGTGTGAGTAGACAAACAAATGTTTAACCGATATACACACAGAAAGTGAATCAAGTAAAGGAAATATAAGTAACAAAATTACCCTTCCATTGTATTGAAACTGCTCTGTGAACTTCACTCCATGTGGACTGAGGAATTAAACTTGCGATATTAATATCTACAACTTGGAGAAATACTCAGTAAAAAGACTCCTCTATTTTAGGATTATTCTACCCAGTGACATTTTGCACATTTTTTAAGCGATTTAACTTTTTTATTTACGCAGTAACCGCATGCTAATATTTGTTTAATTTGTTTTTATGTGATATTATATACCGTTGTACGAATAAATGTATAATAAATCTCCCATGTGTACCCAACTGTAGGTGTGCCCTACTACTTTTTTCTATATTGTTACCATTTTGAAGATTGGGTGAAATCTTTTCTGTAGGTGCACCCATCCTACTCATTGTTCAGGGAGTGAGCCACCTCTACTCATAACTGTAGAAACCTTTGTTGTTCCAGTTTATTCCACTTTTTCCCAGATTCTAGGAGCAGACAATTGGTAAATCTGGGCCAACTATGCAATGTAGAAAATGTCCTTGCAAACATTAAATTTAAAACATGACGAATAGCAATCAAGACAAATTAATACGTTTTGGACTTCCCGAACCTTTGTCAGGCATACCATTTCCATTGATCTGTGTATCCTGTGACACAAGGAAATCACTACTGTCAACTGAGTGACCTCATAAAAATAAATGATGACCATACACTGATCTAATACAATGGTTCGCGCTCCAGATCTTGTGCTATAATACATTTTCACATCATGTATTTTAAATATGCGTTTTGAGGAGCATCCCAACCAAATCATTTAATATTCATAGCCAGGAAGGAAAATTGTGTGCACTGTAAAAGCTCCTGTACAATAAAACATCTTTTTTGCTTTATGCAAACGCTGGCAAAGGGTAATATGTTTTCATTTTTTTAGACAATTTTTTTGAATTTGCTGTACAACTTTAAAAAAGCCAAAGCATTTTAGGAAATAGTAGAAGAAGTAATTAAGGCTTTTATTATAAGAAGTAGCTAGTTGGATTGAACATTAGCAGGGCATAATCTACAAATTATGGCTAAGTGATACAATGCAGACGAGGTTTAGTGGTCTGGAATGATACAGGAAATAAAGATGTTTCAGTTTGAGAGCTGCAGTATAAATCTTTTATTTTACATATTGTGTTTGACGTCCTCTGCAGGCATAGATAATTCTTGGCTCTCTGCGGCTTGAGGACGTGAGAGAAATACATCACTGTTGTAGGATTTTTTTGCCGTTTGGAAAGGAGCATACAAAAATGAATATGAAACTTTGATAGAGCTCTTAGTAAATAAAGCTTATGTAAAATGCATACTGAGAGGCTGCCATGATTTTGATATAGGATGGCTTCATCTTAGGCCTCATGCACACGAACGTATTTTCATTCTGCGTCCATTCCATTTTTTTGCGGACCGTATACGGAAACATTTATTTTTAATGGCTCAGCAAAAAAAAAGGGAAGGTACTTCCGTTTCCGTATTTCCGTTCCGCAAAAAATTAGAACATGTCCTATTATTGTCCGCATTACGGACAAGGATAGGACTGTTCTATGAAGGGCCAGCTGTTCCGTTCCACAAAATACGGGATGCACACGGATGTCATCCCTATTTTCTGCGGATCTGTTTTTTTACGGACCGCAAAATACATACGGTCGTGTGCAAGAGGCCTTAACCTAATGAATCCAAAATGAACTGTGCTCCACTGTGTTCTAGAGGCATTACAACTTTCTATTGGCTCTGTGGGGAAAGTGCTAAAAGGGTTTTTGTTCATTAGGTGTGTGCGTCTGACATTTTTGTTTTTTTAGATGACGTTATTGTCTTTTTGCCTTCTTTTTAAAAATGGATCATACTGGAGTACTGGCCTGCTATTGGCTGCCCCTCCCCCTCCCCATTGCCACATGTTTTGATCTACATAACGGGGAGATGCAGCGGTGGCCATGAAGGGATCTGGTGGGACGCAGGTGCCGGGGGCCGTGTAAGTATCATCTATAGGAGGAGCCTGGGCATTGTGGGGGGTATTACTACTACTGGATTACCCCTTTAGAGCTGCGGCCATGTCGACCATGCTGCTTTAAACCACCGCTTCATGATCTTCAGTGCCAAAATTCTGCATTACAAAATGCTGTGTATAGGCGATCCTGAGGATAGGCAATCATTTAGTAATATCTGGACAACTCAGTGGCATAGCTAGAAATGACTGGGCCCCACAGCAGATGTTTGAACGGGGTCCCCCTCAGCAACTTCTTTGCAACCCTTTCATCCCGTGCATCCCCCCACTCTTGTGGCTGGTCAAAATCGCTCTCTCAGATAAGGCACGGCAGCTGCTCTGTCCGTTTCCTACAGTGTCACTGTGTATAATGTCATTTTATAATACTGTTGAGGGGGCCCTGACAATAAAATCTTTTAGTCCTCCTCCTAGGTGGGCCCCTTCTGAGTTGGGGCCCCAAAGCAGCCGATTCCCCTATAGCTACGCCCCTGGGACAACCCCTTTAAAGGTAACCTGTCATGTGGATATTTGATTATAATCTAACTAATTATATACAATCATTAACTACTAAAAAGTACCTTAGATGTATTCACTTACTGGTGTGCATAGGCGTGCGCAGCCTATTGCATTAGGGTGTGCACCCTAAAGCACAAACACACACCGCGTGTATAAATATATATATTATGCCTCATTAGCCCCCATTATCAGCCCTTATGCCTCTCATTAGCCCCCATTATGCCTCTCATTAGCCCCCATTATGCCTCATTAGCCCCTATTATGCCCCCAGCAAACACATTTTTTACAAAATAAAAAAACACTTACCTCTCTGCTCCTGGACACCGCTGATCCTCGCCACCCATGATCCTCTTCCTCCTGCTGTCGGCTGTGCTCTGAAATGGCACAAAGCGCCTAACACTGTGCGCAGCCCTGCACACCTGACAGCCAAGGACCAGGAAGCTGTAAGTACAGAGCGTTCACCGCTTCCTTGTCCTCCAGTACTAATGAGTGCTTCCAAAATGGTAGCACTCATTAGTATTTGCAGGCCAGCAGGTTTGTTTAGGGTGTGCCCAGGCACACCTGGCACACCCCGTGCGCATGCCTATGCTGGTGTGACAGATAGTTACCTTATAATATACACACAACGATGCCACATGCTACATGCTAATGAGCTGATTCGAGACCAGCGTGATGTCATTGAGTCCAGCGTATATTTAATACAGAGATATGGCCACTCCCCTGCCCATCTGCTGCTGATTCATATGGAAAATAACTGTCATTCAGCAGCAGGTGGGCGGGAAGAGTCGGGAGCTCATAAATATTCAGGACTCATCATTATGAGCTGGAGCTTTTCAATACAAGATGTTGGCAGATTGACTGGGTCAATTAAAGAAAGTGACCCAGCATTTTGATAAGAGAATCAGTCACTTATTTATGTTGCCCTTAGGACACCATACAACTGGTGACAGGTTCCCTTTAAGCTGTGCCTCTGTTGGCATGCACTTTGGCTCATGTCTACTTACACCATGAAAAAAGGGAGGCAGACTAACATTTTTTAGCATTTTTGAGGTAACAATGTCTTAGAGATTCTCTACTAAACAAATGCATCACACTTTATTGTGGTTATACAGGGTTTAATATAAAATTGGCTCCTTGCATGCATAGTACTTTTCCTACTTCTGACAGTATACTATTTTCTCCTTTGGCACAAATCCTTTATTCAACCAATACCAATGCTACTAGCCTTCTTCATACAGTAGTATGCAGTATAGCAGTTCAATATAACATTTCTACGTTAGTTAGTAACAAGCCAGGAGATAAAAAGATTTGTGTAAAATGACACTCTTCCCTGGTATTTTATGTGTGGCAATACTTTTAATAGCACAGTGGTAGTCTGACTTGGCATGTCACTCATTGTTACTAAATTGATGAAGACATTGTAAAATACTTAGTAAAAGCTAATGTCACATTGAGAACAAAATTGCTAAGTCAGGACATTAAGTTTTGTACATGGCTGGAAGAAATTACCAACTGAAAGGACAGAGCAATTATGAAAACTGCAGATGAACAGACCTGCAATTTTACTAGGATTTTAGATTTTGCTTTAATTTGGACTGTGTCCAAATGGTACTCTGCAGAATTTATCAGTGTGTATACCCTGCCTAGATTAATATAATAACACAGCACAAAGCCTCAGCAAAAATAAGGATGCACAATGGGGCTGCTCGTGTGATGATAATTCATACAGTTTCCATCCAATTATATTCATCCAATCATATGTTGAAAATTGAAATGCTATTAAGCTGGATAACTTTATTAAAATGGAAATTGAAATGAAATCATATTGTTTATTGTGATTATAAACATATTGTTTCTAATAAAAATCGGGAGCAGATTCTGCCCCCTGCATGATAGGCCAAATTATATTGATGGAGGAGTCACAGTAGTCACCACCTTTTGGGCGTTCATATCTATGGTGAGGGTTCAGTCATCAGAGTTGTGTTCTGCATCTGCAGTCACAGACACGGATAGCATTGGGCCCTTGAACATTAATTGGGCCCCTTGGTTTCCAGCTACTAATTTGGGTGCTAATTATAGACAAGACATTCCTCACCCATCTGCCAAACCACAGTTATTATGAACCATGGGTGAGGCTCAGTACTATAGTAGTATTGTTGTATAAATGTTATTTCTGCCCCTCGTCTTTCTCTGTCTATTTTATTTCTTGAACATGTTAGACTCACAGTCAAGCCTACCATTACTCCAAACTTAAAATATGATTTCTCCTACAAGTTAGACTCATTTTCTTGGCAAGGATCACTAAAAATTACTGTTTCAGTTATAGAAATCTTTTAGACAGTATAATTGTTATTAATATGAATGTTCATGCTAGAAGTTATTATTTGGGATTATTTATCATTTTATTAATATTTAAAAAAAAAAAGGATCTGGGGAAGAGTTACCATTAAAGGGGTTCTCTGGGAAAGATAAAAATAAAAACATTGAAAAGCATGTTCTTAAATGCATTTAATTATTTATAATGGCTCGCTTTGTCTAATGAACAGTGAAGGAGTTAAAATGACAGGACTGCCTGTGTGAGAAAGCAGATCACAGAGCCCTATGTAAACTTCAGCCTCTGCCGGTATCAGCACTTTGAAGCTCTATATTATGTGCACATGACAGCTGAGATCATGCAGCTGCTATGTCGCTGTGGGGAAAAGGGGCCCGTAGTGGAGGATAAGCCCCGTCCCCTAATTACACTCATTACATCCAGCTCCATTATAGTATCCACCATCAGTGAAGAAAGCTAAAGGACCTGTAATGATGTCATCACAGATCTTGTACATCTAGTAAGGGAACTTCACAGAGCATAGTGTAGTTCGCTGGTTAGATAAAAGCATCTGCCAGGACCTGTGATATCATCATCATCATCATCATCATAGGTCCTGTATATCTAGTAAAAGAACTGCACAGCAGAGCATTGTCCCAGGTCCTTCAACCCCAACAGCATGGAAGATGAGCTCTCCACTTAGACGAGCATGGAGTGGTAAGAGGAGGTCCTCCTCCTTTCTTATCATTTCCCCCCCTATTCCCTATTTTTACTCATATCTCATATATATGTCACATCAGTAGACAGCTCCATTATATATATATATATATATATATATATATATACACACACTGCATCTATTATACAGTATAATAGATACAGAATGTACAGATATATAGTATATACCGCAGTGTATTGATATGTGAGGTACGAGGTATAATAGATGCAGTGTGTACAGATATATAGTATATACAGCAGTGTACTGATATGTAAGTTATGAGGTATAATAGATGCAGTGTGTACAGATATGTAGTATACATAGCAGTGTACTGATATGTGAGGTATGAGGTATAACAGATGCAGTGTGTACAGATATATGGTATATACAGCAGTGTACTGATATGTAAGTTATGAGGTATAACAGATGCAGTGTGTACAGATATATAGTATATACAGCAGTGTACTGATATGTGAGTTATGAGGTATAATAGATGCAGTGTGTACAGATATGTAGTATATACAGCAGTGTACTGATATGTGAGGTAAGAGGTATAATAGATACAGTGTGTACAGATATGTAGTATATACAGCAGTGTACTGATATGTGATGTGTAATTTATAATAGATGCAGTGTGTACAGATATGTAATATATACAGCAGTGTACTGATATGTGAAGTACGAGATATAATAGATATAGTATGTACAGATATGTGAGGTCACTACGGACACAGGATTTCCGCCGGGATCTTCTATCAAGATGGCGGCTATGAGCCTATCGCAAGCAAATGGAGGAGGTAAGAATGAACTTTTTAGTTTTTTATAGTATTTCAGGTTAAATTGATTCACTTACATGAAACACGAGGCGAATTGAATTTATCCTGAAATTCGATGCAAATTAAATTTATCCTGAAATTCGGATCCAATTCCACTTCGTAAGGATTCAATTCGCTCATCTCTAAACACAGCCATAATGTATATCAAGTACTTAGCCCCATAAGCGTGATCAGGTAGTGAAATTGTATTTTGCATGCAGAGTAGGAAACATCACACAATACAGTTCATCAAAACTAGGAAATTGCTTGCAGGCTATTACAAAAAATCTTTAAGAAATAAATATTGCTGCACATTATGGACTGTTGGCAATTCAGTGCAATATGAAAATCAGGCTATATACAGTTTTTTTTCCAGGATTGTAAACATGTTTTCTGAAATTACATGTTAATGCAACAAAAATTATTTACTTACCTTCCAAAGTCCCACTGTTGCCCACAGGTTCCTTCATCCTCTCATACATCCCCTCATACAAAAAACTGAGGGATTGCACTAGCCAATCAGTGGCCATAGTGTTGACTAGTGGTGAGCAAAGCATTCGAAGTGGAATTCGGTCAGAAGTTTACAAAAACTTTGATTTGCAACAAATCCGAATTTCCTTGAGCTTCGTGATAATGAATCAGTTTTTCCTGCACGTGTTACAAAGTGAAAGTAAGAAGCCCGGGAATGTGAGATCACCCATAATGCTGTGCAGACAGTCAATCTGCAGATAGCCATCCCCTATGATGTCACAGCCCTGTAAAACCCTCATCCTCGGCAGTCTCTGCCATTGTACTGTGAGCTGAGCATAGGGAGAGACGTGGCAAGTGCTCATACGCTAGGGACAGTGTTGCCAAAAATGATTAATAGAAGAATATTGAAGAGGGAGAGAGCAGGGACACTGCCGGAAGAGTGCAGGGAGACTGCCGGGAGAGTGTAGAGAGAGTGCAGGGAGACTGCCGGGAGAGTGTAGAGAGAGTGCAGGGAGACTGCCGGAAGAGTGTGGAGAGAGTGCAGGGAGACTGCCGAGAGAGTGCAGGGAGACTGCCGGGAGAGTGTAGAGAGAGTGCAGGGAGACTGCCGGGAGAGTGTAGAGAGAGTGCAAGGAGAGCGCAGAGAGACTTTTGCTGCGTCAGTTTTATTTATTTATTCCTACAGCTCCCTATTCCTACATCAGCCGTTAACTAAGATATGTAATTCAATACCAATAAGATAAAAGCCTTTATTATTCCAGTGCCAGCGTGACAACCAATGCCATCCAGTCTGCACCTATTAGAGGGGCCAGGTCTTAATGATCACTATCCTAGTAACTTAGTAACATAGTACATAAGGCCTAAAAAATACATTTGTCCATCCAGTTCGGCCTGTTATCCTGCAAGTTGATCCAGAGGAAGGCAAAAAAAAAACTGTGAGGTAGGTGGCTTTACTTCTTCCAAATCATCCTTCAAAGTCTCCATGTCCTAAAAAAGTCAGCTAGATGTAGAGAGAGGAGGAGCTGAATGTTGCTGATGACATATTCTCATCGATATTAGATGATGTAGAAAAGGAGGAAAAAAAGGGCTCCTACCTGCAGGGCAGGAGAGCACTAGGGTTGGAGAAGCGGGTTTGCCTGAGCTGATAAATATTCAGTATTTACTGTCAATTAACCTGCAGGAGAAGACCAGAACAGCAATAATATGCAATTTGTCCCCCCACCTAATCAGCCAAACCCCATGCCAGCAAATGCCCCTGTTTAAAGGTTCATTAAAGGTAATGTGTGGCCATTAACAATGAAGAAGGACTATATCAGTGATGGCGAACCTATGGCACGGGTGCCAGAGGCGGCACTCAGAGCTGTCTCTGTGGGCACCCGCACCCTGGAGAAAGTCTATGGTGTACCAATATGCCTTAGAATTTGCCTGCCATTCAATAGTGCAGGACATGCTATGAACAGCACAGACAGCACATTGAATGTAGGCAGGTTATTATAGCTAAATTATAAAGTACATGGAAGATATATGATATTGGTGTTCAGGTTAAATTGCCGTGTTGGCACTTTGCGATAAATAAGTGGGTTTTGGGTTGCAGTTTGGGCACTTGGTCTCTGTCGGATGGTAGAGCACCCCCAATCCAGACTCCAAAAAAGGGCTGATCCGCTGAAATTATTAGCATTTTGTAGTGGTGACATATTGACCTGATGTCAATGCTGTGGGCATGGTTGTCATGTGATGTGCTTCAGGAGTGTAAACAGTGGGTTACTGTCATGAACACAGGAGGGAAGGGGAACAGTAGCTGGGCCTGGAAACTAGCGAAGAAACAGGTCACCTCCTAGACAACCCTAATCCGGGCCCTAACTATCTATCAATATGAATAGACCCTGAAGGTAGGAATATTCATATGCAGGATAACTAGGCCTTTATATACCTATTAGGCCCTGGAAAAGGTTAGAACCAGAGACAACCCATTCCTCCTCAGATGGATGAATGGAAGTCTCTGTCTCAGGCCCAGATACAAACAACAGGGAATATAACAAACACAAACAAACGCGACATTTAACTTCTGTAGAGACGGACGAGCAGGAACACCAGAGACAAACCCACACCAGCTCAGCCAAACCCAAATGAAGCTATCTACCGCATAGTCAGAAGGGTGGGGTCAGACTATAAAGGGTAGAAATGAAAGGAACAGCCTATCAGGGTTAATGACCACTTCCCTTTTCTCAGCTGTTGCTCAGTGGTCATTAACCCTGATAGGCTGTTCCTCCAAGCTCAGCTAATCTGCTTGATTTAGTGACATCAGTCACCTGAGGGACCATGACAGGTACATAGCAGAGGGGGAACTCCATTATGGTGCCACCTCCATTAGTAGTTCCTTGATTTGCCAGCCAGGAAAGAACAGTTTGGTGTTTGTTTTCACTCTTCACACCCTTTCCATTTACTAAGGTCAAAACCAATAGTGAAGCCTACTCAGAGATCAGGTATAATGGAAAGATTTCCTCCTGTCCCGTGTTTTGGCTCACAATAACTGATGGAAATAACTGACCAAATAACTGAAGTGTGAACAGGGCCTTACATGGTATTTTCTCTCAAAAGGGGAATCTTGCACAGGTTGCACAGGGTCTTGCCATCCAGTAGCAAAAGAGATAAAACAACCAGTGATTGGCTACCTTGCTTCAAGAGTCCCATAACAGTTGTATGTGCTCTTCTGTGATACATACACCCTTGTAAACAAAGACCACAGACTCATTGGCATGGGAGCAGTTATTTTATTCTGTCCACCTCTGCTCAAGTGACCAATGCTAATCTACCTGGTCTTTCTAGGACAAGTACAATAGAATCATTTATACTATATTTCCCTATTTAGGCAGAAAACCCCCAGATCACCATTGGTATTACTGGTGGAACCATTTCAAGCACTTCTCGTTCTCCAGTCATTTCTGTTACATTGGATTGTCTATGTACAGTAACAGCAGTCAGGTGATGCTATTTCTGTAGGTTATAACAAAAAGTTTCTAGTGATTTATTTCACATATCTTTTGGCAGGAGCTCCTTTGTGGTAATTCAAAGGGGTAACTATACCCATTGATCATCACATCTAGAGACATAGATGAAACAGGAGCTCTTGAAAAGGAACATTTTGTTTGACACATCCAAGAAAATGATTGAAGAGACTGACATTATTTCTTATCTTAAAGTGCTACATGAAGTGCTTTAGCACAGGTTCATTTACCCACACCTATGAACACTGAAGGGAATTAAGATCATCGTATCTCACAACTAGAAAAAGACTCACATGGTGATCATTATGTGATTGGTTTTACTTAACAGAATGCTAAACTTATTTGAATATACTGTATTAAACTTTAGGTTCACCAAGGTAAGCAACTCTATTGATGCATCTAGCTAAATATTACACAAGCCTGGAATCCTATGTTGAACATGAAATAATATAGTGTATTAAAATGTGAATCTCCAAGATTGTGTACAGGAACAAATTACTCACTGATGTAGTAAGGACGCACCCCCTGAGTAAGGACACACACCCTGAGTAAGGACACATCCTCTGAGTAAGGACGCACCCCCTGAGTAAGGACGCACCCCCTGAGTAAGGACGCACCCCCTGAGTAAGGACGCACCCTCTGAGTAAGGACGCACCCTCTGAGTAAGGACGCACCCTCTGAGTAAGGACGCACCCCCTGAGTAAGGACGCACCCCCTGAGTAAGGATGCACCCCCTGAGTAAGGACACACATCCTGAACTGCCAGCCTGAAATAACTCTCGCAGACCAAATCGAGCATTTAATATCTGTGTATCCATATGGGGGACAGGGCTGGGTGCAGCTTTGTTATACAGAGAATGTCATGAACTATATAATGTCTGATTTCCATTTTTTACATCAATCATCGCAGAACCCCTTTAATTTCTTTGCAGCTCTACCACAGGGAAAATAGAGCATTCATAGTATACATTCACATCAATGGGCTGTCCATGTTTTACGTGGATATACCAGGTCCTCCAGAGTGAAAGGCACTCTTTTTCTAAACTAGACAACACCCTCTCATGTACCTTTTGATTTGAACGGGGGAAGTTTATCTATGAATAAGGGCTCATGCACACAAAAGTAACTTTTGTCAGCATCCGATCACATTTTTTGCCGGTCAGATGCGACCAATTCACTTCAATAGAGACCCAAAAGATGCGGACAGCACATGGCTGTTTGTCCATTCTGTTGCATCCACAAAGATATAGAACATGTCCTATTATTGCCTCGCATTACGGACAAGGATAGGACTGTTCTAATAGGGGCCGGACGTTCCGTTCTGCGAAATGCACACAGCCAGTATCCATGTTTTGCGACTCTACAATTTGCAGACCACAAAACACAACGGTCTTGTGCATGAGCTGTAACTTTGTAAATTTACCATTACATTTTGAAAAAGCAGGGGTTAATTTAACAGTTATTACTAAGAAATAACCTTGACAAAAGATTTACTTTTTTTTTTTATTGTAAATGGAAATGCACTTTTAATGTGCCTTTTGTATATAGATCAGATTAAACAAAAGCTATTCTCCTTTATGTGTTGACTAGACATAAGCAAATTGGCAGAGGCATCTCCTGGGCCCCAGTGCTAAATAATTTCACTGTGCCCCTCCCTGCCACCACCTAATTGCCAAGGCTGTCATATGTCATTGTACTCAGATGCTTCATTGTATGATCTATATACACTAAAATCTTTCATTTGTTTAATTCTAAAATTTTATAGTGAAATTAGATGCATGTCATTACACGTCCACAGCCACTGCTCTTCTATTATGTGGAGGAGGGCTCTTTTGTTCCCCTGTAGATGTAGGAACCTAGATGCACTTGTACCGTCTGCCTCTCCTCTGTAAATAGGCATTTATACATTACACCGCCTGGTTTATATTTTACATTTCTTTCCTTCTGCTGCTTAATTGTGTAATTGTATTTGTTATTAGAATCAAAGCATAGGGTAATGAGGAAATCAATACAAACACACTTTGTAAAGTAAAGGAATGGCAGGAAATATACTGTACATACAGGTAGTCATTCGCAATACATTATTGATGACTTTCCTTTTCAAATTTGTGCAGTGTCTATCCTGTTGTGGTAGTTTATGGAAATTCCAGTTATAGATATAAGAAAATGAACTGGGATTAAACAGCAAAGCACTGATCATTTATAAACTAAGAAATGTAGTTTTCAAATGTCACAATTTAGAAGTAGATCCTTTAAATGTTACAAGGAATAACTGCATCTTATAAATGTCACAGTTAAGAGTTGGTTTGAAGAGACGATCACCTTAAAATACACAATGTTCTAATTTCTCTGTGCTCCTCAATACGCAATAAGTGAATGCCCTAAGCAGATTGCCTAAGACACTAAAAGTGGATTTAGACAAACCAATAATGACCGTTTCCGATAATCTGCTCATCTAAATGTGCTGCCGATCACCTGATGAACAAACAAAACGCCTGTTTATCGGGTGATCCTGTCGTTCATGCAGGCACCACCAATCATCATTCCTGGGCAGCAGATCATGTAGTCTAAAACAGCGATCTGCTGCCCATAATCCATGATTCTATATGAGGACGAGGGATCGCTATAGTGATCCCTCATCCTCGTATTGTGAAAGGGATCGCTGTATGTAAATGTAGCAGTCTCCTTCACTGAGCGAGCAGCCGACTGAGGCAGCATGCCTGAAGAAGGCTGAGGTTAAGTCGAAACATTGCATCTACTGGAGTGCGGATTATGAATTAAAAGGTTCACCTTTTTTACAGCTTTCTGTAAATACGAGTGCTGCCTCTTCTTTATGTTCTATGGTATACAAAGGCAATACAGGACCTGACCTGAAGTGGGGCGGGCACCGAATCCCTCTCTTTTTTATAATTTGGACTAAGGAGTGCTGTATCACTTTTTTTCTTTATCCTCCTGAATAGGTCATCAGTATCCAATTGGTGGGGGTCCAACACCCGTGACCCAGCCGATCATCTGTGTGAGAAGGCAGTGGTGCTCCTGTGAGTGCTGCGTCCAGGGGCATTGATAGGGTCGGAAGACATCCGGGGCACGAGCCCACGTGAAGCCATGCCCCCACTCCATGAAGCCACGCCCCCATTGCCAACGGCGGGGCCTTCACAGTAGTTATTAACCCCTTTCAACAGTCCCCCCTTCAGTGAATGACCATCCTAACCTATGGTCAGCCTAATTTAAAATTAATTAAACCTTCCAAACTATAAACTAAACACAGAAGTTGGAACCCATCAACCCCCCTTGTACTTGTTCCGCTACTTGCAGGCTGCACGGGCATGAGTTCAGAACTGCAGTCACTTCGGTACACAATTCTGTTCTGGGGCACGTGACCTCCCACGGCGGGTCTCGCGGGATCACGCGCCGCAGAACAGAATTACGGACCGAAGTGACTGAAGTTCTGAACTCATGCCCACGCAGCTTGCAAGTAGCGGAACAAGTACAAGGGGGTTGGGGGATGATCTGTGGGATTTCCCAGGTGGCTAGGAATAGCCTAATAAAAATTAAAAAAAATCCGACCAGCATAAACATTCGGGGCACTGGACAAAACATCCAGGGCTCCAGCCCTGAATGTTTTGACCTCACGATGCCCCTGGCTGCGGCCTTCTTTCTGTTTTTCCTAGGCTGAGTGATATGACACGTTCATGTGTCAAGTGAATGGAGCTGAGCTGCGATGCCAAGCACAGCCGCTACACAATGTACGGCACTGTGCTTGGTAAGAGGATAGGTCATCAGTATAAAAAATCTTGCAAAACCCTTTTTAGCTTGGTGATGAACAGCCAAACTCAGCTACAAAGGTGAGGTTGTGGAAGACAGTTTCATGTCATAGACAGTGTATGATCATACACCAGCAACAAGACATACAGTAGTTATACTGCATCAACAAGGTCTTTCCCAGGCAAATATTTCAAAGCAGATTGGGGTTTCAAGATGTGCTATTCAAGAAATGGGCAACGCTGAGGACTGTAGATGCAGTGGTCGGCCAAGAAAAATTAGTGCAGCAGATGAAAGACACATCATTCTTACTTCCCTTAGGCCCCTTGCAGACGAGTGTGTCCGGATTAGGTCCGGATGCATCCCGATGCATTGCGGCAAACCCGCGCGAGTAGGCAATTGCAGTCAGTTTTGACTGCGATTGCGTTCCGATGTTTAGTTTTTATCGCGCGGGTGCAATACATTTTGCACACACGTGTTAAAAAACTGACTGTGGTAGCCAGACCCAAACTTCTTCACAGAAGTTCGGGTTTGGGTTAGGTCCATCACTATGGTGATGGATCATGTGACAGACCATGTGATGAACGTAGGGACGTCATCAAAGGTCCTATTCTTCACAAAAGAAGACAGAAGAGATGCCGGCTGCGCGAACAAGTGGATTAAGGTGAGTTAAAAAAAAAATTATATTTTTTTTTTAACCCCTCCAGCCCTATTGTACTTAGCATTCTGTATTCAGAATGCTATTATTTTCCCTTATAACCATGTTATAAGGGAAAATAATAATGATCGTGTCCCCATCCCGATCGTCACCTAGCAACCGTGCGTGAAAATCGCACCGTATCCGCACTTGTTTGCGGATGCTTGCGATTTTCACGCAACCCCATTCATTTCTATGGGGCCTGCGTTACGTGAAAAACGCACAAAGAGGAGCAGGCTGCGATTTTCACGCAACGCACAAGTGAATGGGTCCGGATTCAGTGCGGGTGCAATGCGTTCACCTCACGCATTGCAACCGCGCGGAAATCTCATCCGTGTGAAAGCGACCTTAGTAATCTACAGATCTCCAGCAGTGCCATTAGCTCAGAACTGTCAGAAATCAGTGAGACACGGTACACTCATTTACTATTCAGAGAAGTCTGTCCAGAAGTGGACGAACTGTGGTCAAAAAGCTGTACGTTAAACGTTGAAACAAGGTAAAACGACTCAACTATGCACAAAAACATAGGAACTGGGGTGCATAAAACACATAGTACAGGCAGAGAGAAGTGCAGTACATGTAGCACAGGTAGAAAGTGGTACAGTATGTGTAGTAAAGGTAGAAAGCAATCCAGTTTATGTAGCACACCACAGCACAGGTAGAGAGTAGTGCCTTATACATAGTACAGGTAGACAGCAGTGCACTACATGTAGCACAGATGGAGAGCAGTGCTGAAGATGTAGAACTATACTGCAGAAAGCCACTAATAGCCAATCAGCAGTACAACGCCCCCACATTGGCTACACTTGATGCATTGATTCACAGCTGTTTTATTGGTGAAATGCTCCGTGTCTCTGCTGTCCGGAACGGGGCTTGGCTCTCTTTCACGTAGCAGATTCCACGCACGGGATCCGCTCGTGTAAAAGAGCCCTAAGCCCAATGCATGGCTACATTCACCCAGTCCTAATAAAATCTGGTCCTACCTCATCCAGGGTGTTGCTGGCGTCGGCGTGATGTCCGCTGGATCCAGAGCAAGGTCCCTGTGGTGAGAAAAAAATAATAATCACATAAGGAAGGAATGGTGACTGCCCCTGTGAAATCACCAGCAGGGGGCGCTGTGCTGGCCTGTAAGACAGAGCTATGCCAATGTATAGCAGGGTAATCTAGAACATTTTCCCTAAGTGCAACCACACAGTACTAATGCCCACCTTGTGGCGCCTCACAGTAGTTAGGCCCACCTTTGTTTCTGTCACAGTAGTTATGCCCAGATATGTGCCCCCTCATAGTAGTTATGCCAAATATGTGTCCCCTTACAGTAGTTATGCCCAGATATGTGCCTCCCTCACAGGAGTAATGCCAGATTATGTGTCCCGCTCATAGTAGTAATGCCCAGTCATGTGCCCCCTCACAGTAGTAATGCCAAATATGTGCCCCCTCACAGTAGTAATGCCAAATATGTGCCCCCTCACAGTAGTAATGCCCAGATTATGTGTCCCCTCACAGTAGTAATGCCAGATTATGTGTCCCCTCACAGTAGTAATGCCCAGTTGTGTGCCCCCTCACTGTGGTAATGCCAAATATGTGCCCCCTCACAGTAGTAATGCCAGATTATGTGCCCATCACAGTAGTTATGGCAGATTATGTGCCCCTTCACAGTATATATGCCCAGTTATGTGCCCCCTCAAAGTAGATATGCCCAGATATGTGCCCCCTCAATTATGTGTCCCCTCACAGTAGTAATGCCAGATTATGTGCCCCTCACAGTAGTAATGCCAGATTATGTGCCCCTCACAGTAGTTATGGCAGATTATGTGCTCCTTTACAGTATTTATGCCCAGTTATGTGCCCCCTCAAAGTAGATATGCCCAGATATGTGCCCCCTCAGAGTGGTTATGCCAGATTATGTGCCCCTCACATTAGATATGCCCACATATGTGCCCCTCACAGTGGTTATGCCAGATTACGTGCCCCCTCACAGTAGTTATGCCTTCATATGTGCCCCTTCATAGTTATGCCTTCATATGTGCCCCCCTCAAAGTAGTTATGCCAGATTAGGTGGCCCCTCAAATTTGTTATCGCAGATTAGGTGCCCCTCAGTAGATATGCCCACTTTTGTGCCCCCTCACTCTAGTTGTGCCCATCAAAGCCCCCCCCCCCCCCCCCCCCCCCGCGCCCAGTCTGCAGCGTTAGGAAAAAAACACATACCTTCTTCCCTGATGACAGGAGGCAGATTCCAGGGCTTTCAGCCAGCAGCGCGATGTGGGGCCAGCAGGGGGAGGTGGGGAAGCGGGGAGCAGAGAGGTTTCCCTGCTTCACTATGGAAACGGAACTGCCTGGCCAGGTATGAGTGAGTGTGCCCCCCCCCCCCCCATATTTTACATGTAATGGAGGCATGGAGTGCTCTGATGGGGCCCGAAATTGCCACTGTACTTTATGCTGGGCCCCATCAGAACACTCCATTACATGTGAGTACAGCGGGGCCCCTGCCAGCGGCCTGGGGGGGTCCACAGGCGGCCAGGCCCCCTGGAGTGCCGGACCCGGTTGCAACTGCGACCCCTGTATGTACGCCAGTGGTGAGAGGGATAGCCAACATTCATTATATGTATCTTATTTAAAATTTCTGTGATTTACCGTCCCACAGTATGAGACGAGACAGGACAATGGCTTGTTTCCCTCATGCATCCCTTACAAATGTTCATGGAGTAGAAAATGCATTCATTCATTTAATGTCCTCAGTTTGGGTTGTTCAGGATAGAAATTGCCACTAAATGTATCTATTATTATGGTTAATAATATAACATTTCAAGGTATGTTTTACGTCCTTTTCATAAACTGCTTTACTTCAAGCAAACTGCTATGCTTGAGTAACTTAGATATATAATAAAGGTCAGTTCTGGTGTATATAACTATTGTCTTGTTTAACATCTTATGGCTGCCTTGAATTGGTACTTCTGTCTCTGAAGTTTCCTGCTCTGCCCTTTCCCTTTAGGTTTGTAGCCGCCAAAGTTCCAAGGACATGACAGATGGATATAAAAGTCAAACGTGCAATTACAGGGACAAGGTGACTGCTGATCCATGTATGATAAAGCCATCTGATCTGCCATAAATCCATCACACAATACAGCTCAGGATATCATTGCTTTCCGAAATTTATACCGACTCCTACAGCCAACAGGATTCAGTATAAATTTAGAAAAGCAGGCAGAGCACACTATGACCATTCCCATAGTTATTGCCCGTAATTAGTCAACTATAGCACCTATATATCTGAACCAATGGGAAGTAATAGCACTACATATGTGCTAAATAAGAAAGGGTCACCCATTTATCTTTCCTTTGTTGCTTTAATATGCATCATATATAAAAGTGCAATATGCAATAAACTGTCTACGAACATAGCCACAATGTCAGGTAGGCGGAATATTTATATGGTAGAATTCTAAGCCACTTGGTTCCTATGTACTGGCACAACATTAGTGTCTTATGTGCTTGCTATCCTCACTGCTTTCTTTGACCAAATGGCATGAGCTCTCCTATGTTGAAGTGCTTTGATGTGATGATATCTGATGCGCAAATGCTTGAAGCTCACAGAGCTTTTGCTGTTATTTTGCACTAAATCTAGCTTAAAGTACCCACAGCTCTCTGAACTTCAACAACTGGCACGTCCAAGTGTCAACTGGCATGCCCAAGTGTCTAATGCTTGTGCAGCTTTGGACAGGCTCAGGGAAAGCAAAATAAAAAGTATAAGGACGATGAGGACATCAAGCAAGTTACTCAGATTGTTTTCCTTCTTCTGCACTAACACTGCAAGAGAATAGGTTGAACTAGATAGACTTGAGTATTTTTCCAACCTGCCTTAGGGTCCATTCACACGTCCGCAAAATGGATCCGCATCCGTTCCGCAATTTTGCGGAACGGGTGCAGACCCATTCATTTTCAATGGGGCCGGAATGTGCTGTCCGCATCCACATTTGCGGATCCGCACTTCCGCATCCGTGCTTCCGTTTTCGCCAAAAAATAGAACATGTCCTATTCTTGTCCGCAATTGCGGACAAGAACAGGCATATTCTATTAGTGTCGGCAATGTGCGGTCCGCAAAATGCGGAACGCACATTGCCGCTTTCCGTGTTTTGCGGATCCGTGTATCCTCAAAACAGGTTGCGGACGTGTGAATGGAGCCTTAGAATGCTACTCTGTTAACTCCTCTGCTGTCTGTATTCTGGGGACAGTGACTGAGACTTGTAGCAGTAGTGCAGCTGGTACTGTGAATGGGGACACTTTGGCTAGCATACTAAGACACTGTGACATGTGTCAAAAGTTTGCCACACTACATAGATCTAATCCAATTATTAGAATATTGAATGAATGAGTGATGTCCGCTGGCCTTGCTAGTGATGGTGATATACTGTAATTCTGTGAGCTAACCATATTTGAAATTCATTTCCTGTGGACATATAGGGGTACATTTACTGAGATCGCCGTTTTAGGCGCCGATCTTAATAAAGCCCTGCGCTGGCAGTGGATCTGCCGCAGTTTTGTAGAAGTGCCGGCCTCTTCATAACTTCGGCGGATCCACCGTCGCTTCTAAACCTAAAACAGGCGTGAGCGGGGAAAAGTCGAAGATTGCAGCTAGAGATAATCGATTTGAATCCAACTAAGTTGAATTAGATCCGAATTTCAGGATAAATTCGATTCGCTACAAAGCCAAATTTCCTCGTGCTTTGTGGTAGCGAATCGAATTAACCTGAAATAGAGTTAAAAAAAAAAAAAAATCATATTTACCTGATCCATTTGCTTGCAACGAGCCGGCTGCTGCCATCTTGATTGAAGATCTTGGGCGAAATCCTGTTAGAGATGATGTATGATGTCACCACGCTGGACGGTGTGACAACGCCATCTTGGACAGCGCAAGATTTTGCGCCAGATCTCCAAGCAAGATGGCGGCAGCCGGCCCGTTGTGAGCAAATGGAGGTGGTAAGTATGATTTCATTTTAATCTTCTGTTCATTTTACACTGTTTTTACTCTCAGATGCCGCGATCATGTATAAACGCGGCATCTGAGGGGTAAAATGATGGGGAGCAGCGCTATCATTACACCCACGTCTTACAAATAAAATGCGCATCGTGACAAAGTAATTAATCACAAAGCAAATTTTTTAAAATTCGGTGAAGCAGCCAAACCGAATTTTCCAAAACTTCGCTCATCTCTAATTGCAGCACAAAGGACCTTTGCGCAACAATCTGCACCACAAATACACCTAATTTAGGACTATTTCTGTCTAATAAATTACTCCTATATTGTTTTCCAAAGACTTCAGGCCAAAGTTCCGCACAAGTTTGTAGAATTCAGCCCTTCTTAAAGGTAAAAGGTACAGTAAGTATTCAGAAAAGTATGCCAAATTTTCTTTCCCGCAATGAACCAAATAGAAAAACCTTGAAGTTAAAAATTTGTAGCAGAACAATAATACATCCCGTAAGACAGAAGAATAATGGATAATATTGATTAATATATGTCTGATTCTTTACAGGAGTTGCTGCACGACTAGAAATGAATTGTCTTCACTGGATAGTAAGTCATTAGTTTAATCTTTCTACGGTCAATAGCAGTTTCTGGAATAAATATTATTTTATTATTGCACATCCACAGCACTTTGTGGATAGGGCGCTACTTTCACACTCGCGTTTGGTGCGGATCCGTCATGGATCTGCACAAACGCATCCGTTCAGATAATACAACCGCATGCATCCGTTCAGAACGGATCTGTTTGTATTATCTTTAACATAGCCAAAACGGATACGTCTTGAATACTTTTGAAAGTCAATAGGGAACGGATCTGTTTTCTATTGTGCCATATTGTGTCAGTGAAAAGAGATCCGTTTTCACACTGTAAGTCAATAGGGACGGATCCGTTTTCGTTTGGCTCAGTTTCGTCAGTGTTTTGGTGTCCGCCTCCAAAGCGGAATGGAGGCGGAACGGAGCCAAACTAAGCCAAACTGATGCATTATGAGCGGATCCTTATCCGTTCAGAATGCATTGAGGGCAAAACTGATCCATTTTGGACCGCACAAATGGAAACCAAAACGCCAGTGTGAAAGTAGCCTAATTATTTTAATTGCTGTTGTAATGTTATAGACAGCTTTCTTGTACGGTATCTAAGCACATTTTACTGACTGCAATAATGTGATACTATTTTTCCAAGCAGATGGTTAATATGTTGGATGTGACCTTGCTGTACTTGCCAACTCGAAATGTTTTTAACCCTGTGAGATTGTTATATTGAGCAAAATACAAAAGAAATGTGCATTTATAGCTGTGGCTTGTTTAGTATCTACTATGTTACTGTCACGGACGGGGGTAGGGAAGCGTGCACCCCTGACTGCCACCCACACCTCTGTATCTACCTACTTGCACGATCCGTCCTAGGTAACGGCGCGCAACTGGACTGCAGTCCCTAACTTAAGTAAGTGCAGGGGAAAACAAAAGACAGGACAAACAGAACACAAAGCAAGTCAAACTAGCCAAAGTCAAATCAGTACAAGGGAGCAACAAGAGCGAGTCCAAACACAAGCCGGAAGTCAGTACCAGGAGATCATGACAAGCAACAGGAGATGAGCAGAAGCGAGGTCAAACGAGAAGAGCCGAGGTCAGGATTCAGGAACACAATGCCAGGATCAGAGGAGCATATAAAGACCTTAATCACAGGCTGTGGCCAGCAAAGTTTAAATAGGCCTGGCTGGTGAGTCACATGAGGTGGCTAGCGTCACGTGACTCACAGCAGCCCAACTCAGCCGAGCACCGATCATCATTATCGGCGCTCGGCTACCCTGCTGCTCGCCTGCTGCCATGGAGACGAGGACACAGGCTACGTCCATTCCCCTCTCCTTGCCGGCGTTACAGTTACTTTATATAGATTTGATATATCCCACAGTATTGAGCTTATGTAAAAATGAACAATTACCCCTTAGCCTTGGTACAGTGTTCATTTTAGGACATGGTCAGGTATCAGAGTCAGTTGTTAGGGATGGTATAGATTTCAGAGCTATTTAAAAGCATGTGAATAACATTCTGCGCTGCCCTCACCCCCACTGTCATTGTCAGGGGCAGCCTGGTCATAGACACTAGAGGGAAATTTCCTGGTGGGCGCCCAAGCCCTCCTCATGTCTTTTGGCCAGGTATATACTGGTCTGATGTTCTCAGCATTAATTAATTTAGGAGCATCAAGTACTTATGCACCTGACCCGTGGCACTGTGTTATTTGGTTTTGCTGCTTGGATGCTATTTTGTGCCGCACTGTGGTCCCTAGTTCCGCTAGGGCTGTATTTTGTGCTGCACTATGGTATTGTAGGCCCTGCCTACTTCTGTTGGCCTGTCTTCTATCCATTGGACCTGCCTTTAACATGTGGCCTTGCTTAGGTTTTTCCAGGGCCGTTTTACGTCCCTAATCCTTCCATGGTCACTATAGGCCACCAGCCTTTAGTCCCCAAGTGTAGACATCTGTACTCAAACCCCCAATACAGCCATTGCCAATCAGCAAACTGGTATTTATGATATTAGCTCATGACTCGCCAACCTGTTGACAGTATCCAGGTATAGAGACCAAAGATTTAATTTACACCCCCTCTATGACTAGAGAAAAAAACTGAATAACAAGGAAAGACGTCATATAAACAAAAGTACAAAAGTATGGAACATGCACAGGTAACATGTAAGCGTATGTGAATTTATACATCTCCATTCATGCTGCTTTAGGAGCCACTTTTGTCAATCACAGCATGCTCTAGCGCAGGCATCCTCAAACTGCGGCCCTCCAGCTGTTGCAAAACTACAACTCCCAGCATGCCCGAACAGCCTACAGCTATCAGCCTACAGCAGGGCATTGTGGGAGTTGTAGTTTTACAACAGCTGGAGGGCCGCAGTTTGAGGATGCCTGCTCTAGCGTATACTTTTATTTTTTTACTACCCCAAAATCACTATTGCCCTGTGTGAACTTGTCTTTTAACCTGCCTTAAACTCTTTTAAACTGCAAATGACCTCCCTCTGAAGTCTCAAGCTGTCACTGATGAAGCTGCTAATGCTAACCTCCTCCGTGGTCAGTTAAAATAGGTATTGTCAGTCATTAAATGGTAAAGAACAATATGCCCCTTATTAGATAATAAGCTGAGTGCTGACTATGCCTTGTCATAATACTTTGTGAGCCTTATGCCATAAGAGTCAGGAAATGTATTATTGTTATAATGTAAGCCTTAAGTACTTAATAACCAGACGTATTGTACATTCTTATATATGGGAATTGTATATTCAGTAATCCCCTAATGTATACTTATTATTGGAATTGTTCCCTTTATGAGAATGAGGGATCAGGAAGTAATGCAGGGCTGAAGCAGGGAAATCAAGGTTCCCACTATTTCTCTTGCCTTGTGAATCAGAAACAGCAAACACATGCTACAGTAAAAAAGTCTATACAAGGTGTGGCTAATAAATCATAAGAAAAAAGACAATTTTTTCATTCAAAAATCTGTGGATCTGCTGTGGGACCCCGTCAGTTCTAGTTACGCCACTATGTTGCATAACTATCTCAATATGATCAAAGGCTGTCCTACTACTGACCAGAAAGTAAATTGTAAGAGAATTGTACAACAAAGTCCTTGGAAACCAGAGGAAGGTTAAAGAGCAAGATGCCAGTCTTGTGGGTAAATGTATTCATCCTGCATCAGGACAATGCTCCAGCTCACTCTACGTGGGGCAATTTGTGGATAACAAAAGGATTGCAGTCCTAGAACGCCCTCCCTAGTCACCAGATCTATAATCACGCAACATTTTTTTCTTCAAATCTGTGCTTAAAGAAATGTACTTTGCACCACTCACAAAGGTAAAGAAGAAAATGACCGAGCTCCTAAGACACTTAACTGAAGATGATCTATAGCACAGCTTTGAGTGGTGGAAAATAAGGATGCGTTTATGAGTTCAAGCAAAAGGGGAGTATACTGACAAAGAAGATAATTAAAATGTAAAACTTTATTATACAAATTTAGATATATCATCAGTTTTATTATTTAAAGAGTCACTGTACTTTTACACAATTTCATTTCATTTAATAGAGAATGGTCTAACTAGTAAATTTCTAAATCATTTAATTTAAAAAATATACCTGCTTCCACCTAAAAAAAAGCTATAAAGTCAGGCAAGATCCATCCCTGGTAACAAAGACTCAGAAGAAAGCTGAGAGGAAATTGTGGTCATGTCAGAGCCAGCTGAGATACTTAGTCTGATAAAACAACTACTTCTCCACAGTTTCTGAACATCACAGGAACATCTTGACTTTCTGTAAGTGTGATTTCCCCTCCTTATCTGTTCTGTGAGCTCCGGAGCTGAAAAAAAATCATAGTGGGAAGTAAGGGAAAGGATCTCACAGCAGTAAAGTGCTGGCAGAAGGGAGATGCCCCCTGCTTCTAAGTGAAATGCATCTAGCTATGCAGCTGAAACCGGGTAATAATATGGCTGAAAAAAAACATTAGGGAAGGCCAAACATAACTGTTCCATCACAGTTGCAAATGCACAGCCTTTATGCAAACTTTTTTTGAAAACTCAAATACACTTTAAAGCGGTTTTCCTGGAGCAGAAAATTGATGACCTACTGTATTTTTCAATTTAATGGGATCTCTGAATGGACCCCTGGGGGATCTGTGGATGACACACTTATGAGGGGATCTGTGGATGATGCACTGCTATGGAGAATCTGTGGATGATGCAATGTTATAGGGAATCTTTGGATGATGCACTATTATGGGGGATCTGCCCCCATTACACTGGCCCCGGTCAGAGCAGCCATCACATGTTAAGTCCGATCAAGTCAGTCCCTAGAAGTGGTGCTGCTTTGCTAAACTAATCACTAAGCTGTAAGCAGTACTAACTACAGTATAAGAGATGAGCGAAGTTATGAAAAAGTCGATTCGGCTTGCTTTCCCTGTCATTGACCCACTGAGATGCCGCGTTCATCGCAGAAAGCTGCATCTGAGACTACAATTTAGGCCTTTAAAGGTGAATCAGAGTAAAAAAATATAATAAATACTCACCTTATCCATTTGCTCGCATAGAGGCTGTCGGGGCCATCTTTATTGAAGACATTGCACAAAATCTCGCACAGTGACGCAATACAGTACATCACCCCGCACGAGATTTCATGCTATTTCTGCAATCAAGATGGCCGTGACGGCCTCTTCGCATGTAAATGGTTAAAGTGAGTATGTATTTTATTTTTATTTTTTAACCTCTATTTCAGGAAAAATTGATTTGTTACCATGAAGCGCAAGGAAATTTGGCTTTGTGGAGAATTGAATTTTTCCTGAAATTCAGATAGAAGTCAATTTGTTTGGCTTTGATTCGCTCAACACTACTCACTATAAAAGCAGTGGCCAGGCCGGCAGCGCACATCAATCAGTCAGGCCTGCCCACTGCTTTCATAGTGAGTACTGCTTACAGCTTAGTGATTAGGTTAGCAAAGAAGCACCACTGATAGGGACTGACTTGATCAGATTTTACATGTGATGGCTGCTCTGACCAGGGCCCAGCTTAATGAAGTACAGTGGCTGCCCCGGGCCCTGCTGCCAATGCAGCAGCAATTACCAACCTCAGGCCCTGTCCCACCTGAGATGGAACTTCTAACTGGGCACCTGAGGGCAGTACTGTCAGTACTGTCCTGATAGCGCCCCTGCTTACAACACACAGGGCCATCTCTAACGCGGGGCAAAAGGGGCAGCTGAACGGGCCCAGTTGCTCCTGGGGGGCCCAAGGCAACTGTCTCTTGAGCCCCACTGGCCACTGGAGGACCTTTCATGGGTCCATACTTTATTAACTAAGTAGCAGGACTTGTAGGGCATACATGGGGGATGTCCCTGCACTTACTAACTTACTTACGGAACGCCCAGGGAGAAAAGCTGATGTCTCATCCCTGGTGTTCCAATGCTGTTACTTAGCATACATCACGGGAGAATGTAACGGGGGCCACAGCGGCGCAAGGAATAATAGTAAGTGCAGGGACATCCCCCATGTATGCCTTACATGTCCTGCTACTTAGTTAATAAAGCATGGACCCATGAATTGAGCAGCGGCACTTGTGTTCTCCCTCTTGCCCAGGGTCCAATCAATATTAAAGATGGCCCTGACAACACATGTCACTGGTACATTGCAGGCTGCTATGTCTATGCAGCACATCACGCCCTGCAATGTCCCCGGCTATGTAATATTTCTCTATTTGCTTTATAAGGCACACTTCTATTTTTCTCCCACTTATGGGGGGAAAAAGTGCATCTTATAAAGCGTAAAATACGGTATCTTCATGCATGTACGTAGGGCATACTCAAGACATAGCCAGTTGTCATTACTACAAAAATAGCAGCCTTGATGGAGTGACATGTTCAAACATCTATGTAGATAAATATAACAAATAAATGATGTGTACATTAACACAGGGTGGCAAGGTGCAAGCCACATGCTTTGCCTCATATCTGCCAGAATTGCATAGCAGCAAAATCCCCAATTGCATAAATTGATGAGCTGCAGATTTAAAAGACAAGTCATGTACATATTTCATTGCGGAAATTGTCCACAGGTTTTGGATGAGATTTTTTGCTATTGCACGCTGTTCAGGGGCGTAGCTATAGGGGAAGCAGGGGAAGCGGCTGCTTTGGGGCCCTGACCCAGAAGGGGGCCCATCCAGGAGGAGGAGGACTAAAGGACAGCCCCCTCAACAGTATTACACAATGAAATGATATACAGTGACAGTATATACGGTGTATAAAACTGATGGAACAGCTGCCGGGCCTGGTCTGAGAGAGCGATCTTTACTATCCACAGGAATGGATGCGGCATGAATGGAAGAGGTTACAAAAAAAAATTACTGGGGGAGGGGGGCCCCATTAAAAAAATTGCTGTGGGGCCCAGTCATTTCTAGCTACGCCACTGACGCTATTCTACTGTGGAAAATCAGCACTCTGTCCGCCCATGTGGCGGTACCCTTACAGTTTGCAGCTGCTAAGGTGTAGGTAGGGGACACTGGAGTGGGCACTAACAAACCACTCTTCTGTGGACAGAGTAGTGAAATGAATCCTCTGGCTGAAGAAGCTACAGCTCTGTCCCTCTACAGATAATAATACATACATCTTTATGAATACACATTTATTTACAGACAGTTCATTTTCTTCCTTGCGGCATAACAGATTTGTATGCCATTGCCCATTTACCTGAACACATTTACAACACGTGTAAATCATTCCTTTTTTATCTTGGATTTCAAATTCTAGCTGCTGCATAACATTACTCAGAGTTCTGGTGGTATCATAAGGAATGTACCGCATCAGTGTGATATTTCATTAATAGGCCCACAATTCATCATTCCACCATCAGAAATGTTATGGCTTCCAAAGTTCATGTCATAATTCAGTTTCTCAAAATGGAATATTGTCATTTACTAATGCTCTATCCTAGATAGACAGATCATGCTTATTTGGTGTGTCCCTCACTGATTGTTCTGTGGTATTTTTTTATTTTTTTATTTATATCCATTGGAAATGCATTTGGAAAACTGGCTCAGTTGCTACAGTTTGGGGCATTATTGAAGTAATTGATCAAACTGGTGTAAAGTAGAACTGGCTTAGTTGCCCGTAGCAACCAATCAGATCATGGAACCAAGAGCAACCAATCAGAGTGGACCTTTTATTTTCCAAAAATGAAAAGTGGAATTTGATTGGTTGCTATGGGCTACTAAGCCAGTTCTACTTTACACCAGTTTGATAAATAACCCCCATATGTTTTTATAGGTGAGGTACATTCTTGAAACGTTTTATCTGGGGATAAAAAGACGGCCATGCAGCATGTGTTTTACCATGGCGATTCAAATGGGACAAGCAGTTGTAATTACACCGGGCTGCGTCTACAAGGAGATGATAATGAAGAGGAAGCAGCACTCGCATGAACACTGCTACCATTTCAAATAGCTAAGTCGGACCCTTTCAATCTGATATTGATGACCTTTTTTTTTTTGAGTATAGCTCATCAATATTATAACACTGTACAACCGCTTTAACGCCCATCTCTATGTTCTCCAAGGAGAAAAGCTGCTGCTGCTGGCCAATTACAACTTCTCCAGTGTCGTGATCAGGGTAGGTGCTCGGCAGGGGCAGCATCTATACGGGTGTTGGGGCTATTATGTTGGTATTGTATGGTGCAAACTTTTTTGGCTATAATATAACAAACAACGTACAGTACCTTGTCTGATTTAAGACACATTCAGTCTTAAGGCCATTAAGCTATTGTCATCCAACATGTATGCGAAGCTCCCAGCATCATGTGTCTGGGGAGAACAGCATCAGATGCTTTGAAATTTAAGACCTGATCATTTTGTTGTCCAAGAAGATAAGCCACTGCCACACTGGTCTGGCAAAGCTTTCTCCTCACTGCCCTTTGAAAACGCAGGCACACATAGCCCTAGTATAGCACCAGAGGATGCACCAGAATTATAATTCATGTGAAGAACTTTGTCAGACCTTATAATTACTGGTGAATTGTTAGAGAGGCTACTGGAAATCAAGTGGCCTATATCCTGTAATTGTACCGCTGGTTATCTATGTCCACCATTCACCTGCACAAATCAGACACTTATGGTATATCCTTTGGGTGTACCATAAGGGGAAGTACCCCTTAAAGTGGTTGTCCACCCTTCTATCCTCTGGTAGGCCATCATTGTTTGATCTGCTGGGGTCTGACACTCTGCACCCCTGCCAATCAGCTGATCTGCAGTAGCTTAGTGAGAACTGCTGCAGTAATCAGCTCTGTCCACTGCACAAGAGACAGGCCCATGGGCGTAACTATAATTCATAGGGCAGCATAGCAAAATAAGAAGATTACAACAGCAGCATAAATAGCAATAATTAAAGTTATGAATAATAGCACCATACATCAGAAAACCAACATTATAGCAAAAAGCCACCACATTTTTTCCATTCTCCACAAAAAGGTATAAGGTTCTTACACCTGATTGGGCCCCCTCAACCTCTTGGCCCCATAGCAAGTGCTATGGCTGCTATGGCTATAGTTACGCCCATGGACAGAGCTATGTAGTTCTGGTGCTGACTTCAGGCTCCAGAGCTACTGCAGAACAGCGGAACGGCGGAGGTTGGGGATGTCTGACCTCCGCCAGTTAGGTAGTGATGCCCTATCCTGAGGATAATGTGTAAAAATAAAACCCATTTATTTAATATAAGGGAAACAGCATAGGCCCTTGCTAGTTTTCTGATTTCACATTCTGCAGGGAGCTGCCTATTTTGTGACACAGGACTCACGGATGTATAGAGGCCTCTGCATGTGAGAAAGGGAAATAACATGCTGGAATAGCATTACTGTACACTGCTTTCCAAATTATTATGCAAATAGGATTTAAAGGCTCATTCACACGACCGTATCCTTTTTTGCGGTCCGCAAACTGCAGATATGCAAACACAGATAGCAGCCATGTGCTTTCAGTATTTTGTGGATCGGAAACATCCTTCTCCTGATAGAAATGCCTATTCTTGTCCACAATTATGGACAAGCATAAGGGCTCTTTCACACCTGCGTTATTGTCTTCCGGCATAGAGTTCCGTCGTCGGGGCTCTATGCCGGAAGAATCCTGATCAGGATTATCCTAATGCATTCTGAATGGAGTGAAATCCATTCAGGATGCATCAGGATGTCTTCAGTTCCGGAACGGAACGTTTTTTGGCCGGAGAAAATACTGCAGCATGCTGCGCTTTTTGCTCCGGCCAAAAAAACTGAAGACTTGCCGCAAGGCCGGATCCGGAATGAATGCCCATTGAAAGGCATTGATCCGGATCCGGCCTTAAGCTAAACGTCGTTTCGGCGCATTGCCGGATACGACGTTTAGCTTTTTTACAATGGTTACCATGGCTGCCGGGATGCTAAAGTCCTGGCAGCCATGGTAAAGTGTAGTGGGGAGCGGGGGAGCAGCATACTTACCGTCCGTGCGGCTCCCGGGGTGCTCCAGAGTGACGTCAGGGCGCCCCAAGCGCATGGATCACGTGATCGCATGGCACGTCATCCATGCGTATGGGGCGCTCTGACGTCACTGTGGAGCACCCCGAGAGCCGTGCGGACTGCAAGTATACCGCTCCCCCGCTCCCCACTCCTACTATGGCAACCAGGACTTTAATAGCGTCCTGGCTGCCATAGTAACACTGAGCGCATTTTGAAGACGGATCCATCTTCAAATGCTTTCAGTACACTTGCGTTTTTCCGGATCCGGCGTGTAATTCCGGCAAGTGGAGTACACGCCGTATCCGGACAACGCAAGTGTGAAAGAGCCCTTAGACATGTTCTATCTTTTTGAGGACGTATGCATACAGAAATATACAGTCCTGTAAATGGGCCCTAAGTGCCATAAAGATGTATTTATTTATTTTTTTTGTCATGGATGGTCTTTCTTATACCCTCTGTTCACTATGGATAGTCTTGTGTCTCAGGGCTCTTTGGATCACTGAAATGAATCTCCTGTGATAATTACTGTAGTTTGTTAGTTGAGGAAAACTGCGTAAGAAGGATGTTTCACATTATTAAGCAGGCCACAGGTTTCAAGCAATATGGGAAATAAAAATAGTATGATTATCGTACTGTCAAAAGATTTGTGGCTGATTCAGCACACAGATGGGTTTGTGCACATGAAGGCATAATGAGGAAGGTTTCTGCCAGACAAATTCATCACATTAAGGCCTCATGCACACGACCGTTGTGTGCATCCGTGGCTGTTGTGCCGTTTTCCGTTTTTTTTCGCGGACCCATTGACTCTCAATGGGTCCGTGGAAAAATCGGAAAATGCACCGTTTTGCAGCCGAGACCGTGATCCGTATATCCTGTCCGTCAAAAAAATAGGACCTGTCCTATTATTTTGACGGACAACGGTTCACGGACCGTGTCCGGCCGGGAGCTCCTCCTACTGGTAAGTGACAGGTCTGTGCGGTGCATTGCCTAATGATCTGTCACTTACCAGTAGGAGGAGCTCCAGGCCGGACACAGACAGCGCAGCTCGCAGGTAAGTATAATGCTTCTACAAATTGCTAAGTAACCATGGCAACCGGGACTGCAGTAGCGTCCTGGTTGCCATGATTACCGATCGGAGCCCCAGCGATTAAACTGGGACTCCGATCGGTACGCTCCACTGCCACCAATGATAGGGGGGGAGATTTAAATTAGGAGGGGTAGGGAGGGGGGAGGGTCCACTGGCCACCAACGAGTTAACTATAGGAGAGGGAGGGGAGGGCAGGTCACCAACGAGTTAACTACAGGGGAGGGGGGGCCGGCCGCACTGGCCACCAATGAGTTAAAAACAGGGGGGGGGGTCTGCCCCCTGCTGCCTGGCAGCACCTGCCAGGCAGCAGGCGGCAGTCATGTACACAGTTTGTAGTATATTCTAACCTGAAGCGTCCCCATCACCATGGGAACGCCTCTGTGTTAGAATATACTGTCGGATCTGAGTTTCACGATGTAACTCATATCCGACAGTATATTCTAACATATGGTGATGGGGACGCTTCAAGTTAAAATATACCATCGGATTGGAGAAAACTCAGATCCGATGGTATAAAAGGGACTCCTGACTTTACATTGAAAGTCAATGGGGACGGATCCGTTTGCAATTGCACCATATTGTGTCAACGTCAAACGGATCCGTCCCCATTGACTTGCATTGTAATTCAGGACGGATCCGTTTGGCTCCGCACGGCCAGGCGGACACCAAAACGACTTTTTTTTCATGTCCGTGGATCCTCCAAAAATCAAGGAAGACCCACGGAAGGAAAAACGGTCACGGATCACGGACCTACGGACCCCGTTTTTGCGGACCGTGAAAAAATACTGTAATGTGCATGAGGCCTAAGAGAGGAGCTGCTATAATGCCATTACAAAGCAGCAAACAGGTATTTGAAGCTGCTGGAGCCTCTGGAATCCTGTGAACCTCAAGATGTAGGATCCTCCAGAGGCTTGCAGATGTGCATTAACCTACTATTCGGCCACCCCTAACCAGTGCTCACAAGCAGAAAAAGTTGCAGTGGGCTCTAACATACATGAAGATGCATTTTCAAACAGTCTTCTTTACTGATGAGTGCCGTGTAACCCTGGATGGTCCAGATGGATAGTGGATGGTTGGTGGATGGCTACCATGTCCCAACAAGGCTGTGATGTCAGCAAGGAGGTGGAGTCATGTTTTGGGCCAGAATCATGGGGAGAGAGCTGGTAGGCCCCTTTAGGGTCCCTGAAGGTGTGAAAATAACCTTGGAAAAGAAGTATATAGAGTTTCTTACTGACCACTTTCTTCCATGGTATAAAAGAAAAAACATGCTTTCAATGGCCATCTCATGCTGAAAAGAATACAGTTATTGGCTGCTATGGGCATAAAATGAGAGAAACTCATGGTGTGGCCACCATCCTCCCCTGACTTCAACCCTATTGAGAAACATTGGAGTATTGTCAAGCAAAAGATCTAAAAGGGATGGAGGCAGTTCACATAAAAATAGCAGCTCTGGGAGGCTATTCTGATATCCTACAAAGAATTTCAAGCAGAAAAATTCACAAGTTCAATGAATGCAACAATTGTGAAGGTGATATCAAAGAAAGTATCCTATTTTAACATGTAACTTGGCCTGTTAAGATGTTTTTGATTGAAATAGCTTTTTATTTCAGTGACTGTGGCCTCTTTATGCTGCAAATTCAACAAATTAATTGCTCGTAATTGCAATTACAACCTATAAAAAATTTTGAAACTCTGTTGTGCATAATAATTTGTGCATTTTGAGTTTTTTTATTTGTGAAAACAATACTGTTATCATTGGGAAGTTTGTTAAATAAAATTAGATTTATACTCTAATGGTTGATTTAGGGAAATCAGAGAAAAATATTATTTGCATAATCATTTTGAACATGGTATATGTTGTCCATACCAAGTAGACAGTGGGATATACTGTATGACTGAAGTTAGAAGCCCAAAGGGCCCTGACCACAAATGTTACTGATGGCAGGCCAGTATACAGAAAACATGGCATATTCTTAGAATATCATCTTGATTTATTGTATTCTTAAAATTAATATTTAGCAGTTTTACTGCTTGTTGCAGCAACCTCTCATTTGAAAAGGTAATTAATATTGTGTCTAAGGCTGCATTTACACCTCTGCACAAGGGTTATGATTTTGCGTAAAAGCCTCTTAAAGGGGTTGTCCGGGTTCAGAGCTGAACCCAGACATACCCATATTTTCACCCAGGCAGCCCCCCTGAAGTTAGCATCGGAGCATCTCATTTTTATTTACCATAACACACTGCCGGGCAGAAACTTCCCCCTGGCAGTGTGTTCCCCCTGGCAGCTTTAGCGCTGCCCTACCTGTTTTACTGGCACTAAAGCCCACCCATCAGTGGCGGTGATGTCACCGAACACACTGCCAGGGGGAAGTTTCTGCCCGAACCATGGCAGCCCCATGGTTCGTAACCGGAACTCCTGAAAATGCCTTTGCCCTGCGCAATTTTCGGCGCAGGGCAAAGGAGGGCATCGGAGCATGAACTGCTCCGATGCTCAAGTCAGGGGGGCTGCCTGGGTGAAAATGGAGGCCTGTCAGGGTTCAGCTCTGAACCAGGACAACTCTTTTAACAATCTACAGTTGCCTTCATAATTGAAATGATTGTGATATGTTTAAGTTATATGTCATTGGTCAGTCCATTGAAAGCATCATATAAACATGTATTTTTCAGTAATGTACATAGGAATGACTGGACTTCTACTTTATGCTGTAATCAATGTTGGATCAGATCAAAAAATTGCAACTTGTAAACACTCATTGTACAATTGCACACCTCCCAACTTTTGTACATACTTAATACATATTTATTGATGGTTTTCAATGCATATGTATTAGTATAAATAGTTTTGCAGTATAGTATTGGAGAGCACAGTGGGTTCGGTATTGGGGGCAGTAGGATGAGGTATAGAGAAGGTGGGAGGGTGATGGAAAAGTAGGAACCTAAGATGTCTGTTTGTCAAACTCTGCAAAGACAAGAGATGCCTGAAAGAAATCATCAAGGCGGTCTGGTCTGAATAGAGAAGATTAGGAAAGAGAATATCTACATCAGAGGAGACATCACTGGATGTAAGAGGTATGTGGTGCTGTATTACCCTGTATGTTTCATAGCACTGTATGTAATGTTTTCTTTGACCCATGCTGTGATTTCAAGATGTACATGGTGACTTGTTTTGTGTGAGCTTCTCCTGTGCTATTCTAGCATGGTGTGCATTATCCCTGCACTGTGAAATCACTATGTTTAATCACTATATAAATAACAAGATGTGAGGGGCACACCTACACATGGAAATCACATGGACAACCAGCCAATATATGTGTAACAATTATTAATTTATTAAATGCCACACAATAATAAACACTAAAATACACTAAAATAGAGTGAGGATCCTCAATTTTCACATAGGGTACATATGCATAAAAGGTGATACATAGAATACATAAATAACTAAGTATCAATGGATGGACTATATAGTATCCAGTTGGACTGATGTGGGAATTACAATGTTTCAAATGCGCAAGATTAGATGCGCACTGCCTCTACTGGAAACCAGGCTTCTGGCCGTAGTTAATGATTCAACAGACAGTCCTGACTAAAGAATGTCTTCACAGCAGGTATAACGTAGTCAGCTGTTAAACCGCACTATGTAGCCGATATTATATTGATTCTTACCGCACCTGTGTGGCCGATAATTATAAATACATGAACAGTCTTATAGTTTGTTTCTTCACAGCGATTATGATTAGACTGCTGCTGGCCCGTACTGTGTGTGAACACACTACTCACTGTTACGATGTACTGCAATAACCGATCCCTTGTGCTTGGCGTGGCGTCCCACGTGTGTCAGCAGCGGTATTCTGGGTTCCGGTTCCTTCCTATTAACAGGTGAGTCTGTTGTGGACCGTTGATTAAGACGCCAGGGTCAAAGGAAATCCAGACCCAATGTGGAGTTCGGCGTTAGTTGATATCTTTAGTCCCGGACGCTTTGAAGCTTATGTTTGATATTATCAGCTCCGTGAATAAGCGCTTCCAGGAATTCCAAAATGGTGCGCAGATATATCGGCTGCGTCAATTTTCTTTGTTTGAGACTTAGTACCAGACGCGTTTCGGAGTTGGCAGTGACTCCTTCCTCAGTGGTCAAGTCTCAGATGTTGAATGAGGGTTTTTATAAGACTAAGTCCCTCCTCTCATTGTGGATTGTTTAATCATTACCGGGAAAAACAGAAAGTCTGGATATGGATTCCCTGATTGTTTATCCTTTTATCGTAACGATACCAGTCTATATATATATGTATATATGGAGTCCAACAATATGCATAATAATATTATTATTAAAACATAACACATGATATTAAACCACAAATATTGGCTGGGTAGACGATTGTGGTTTGTTTAAAAGATACATTTTACATAAATAAATTCCTATATAGTTATATGGATAATATAGTTTAGAGCGGCATACAGTATCAAATTAATTGGTATATTGCTTCTGCATAACAGGACAATTGTTCCGTGTGTCCCTATATGCGTTTTTTCTTTGGCATATTATTTAGCTGTGTTTGCATACCCATCATAGGCGATACCCATACGTTTTACCAACATGGATGCTATTTCCATGTAGTTATATATAGGGATGCATTCACATCAAAATATATAAACGCACCAAAATATATAAACGCACATACAGACGTGGACAAAATTGTTGGTACCCTTTGGTCAATGAAAGAAAAAGTCACAATGGTCACAGAAATAACTTTAATCTGACAAAAGTAATAATAAATTAAAATTCTATAAATGTTAACCAATGAAAGTCAGACATTGTTTTTCAACCATGCTTCAACAGAATTATGTAAAAAAATAAACTCATGAAACAGGCATGGACAAAAATGATGGTACCCCTAACTTAATATTTTGTTGCGCAACCTTTTGAGGCAATCACTGCAATCAAACGCTTCCTGTAACTGTCAATGAGACATCTGCACCTCTCAGCAGGTATTTTGGCCCACTCCTCATGAGCAAACTGCTCCAGTTGTGTCCGGTTTGAAGGGTGCCTTTTCCAGACTGCATGTTTCAGCTCCTTCCAAAGATGCTCAATAGGATTGAGGTCAGGGCTCATAGAAGGCCACTTTAGAATAGTCCAATTTTTTCCTCTTAGCCATTCTTGGGTGTTTTTAGCGGTGTGTTTTGGGTCATTGTCCTGTTGCAAGACCCATGACCTGCGACTGAGACCAAGCTTTCTGACACTGGCTAGTACATTTCTCTCTAGAATTCCTTGATAGTCTTGAGATTTCATTGTACCCTGCACAGATTCAAGACACCCTGTGCCAGACGCAGCAAAGCAGCCCCAGAACATAACAGAGCCTCCTCCATGTTTCACAGTAGGGACAGTGTTCTTTTCTTGATATGCTTCATTTTTTCGTCTGTGAACATACAGCTGATGTGCCTTGGCAAAAACTTCGATTTTTGTCTCATCTGTCCACAGGACATTCTCCCAGAAGCTTTGTGGCTTGTCAACATGTAGTTTGGCATATTCCAGTCTTGCTTTTTTATGATTCGTTTTCAACAATGGTGTCCTCCTTGGTCGTCTCCCATGTAGTCCACTTTGGCTCAAACAACGACGGATGGTGCGATCTGACACTGATGTTCCTTGAGCATGAAGTTCACCTTGAATCTCTTTAGAAGTCTTTCTAGGCTCTTTTGTTACCATTCGGATTATCCGTCTCTTAGATTTGTCATCAATTTTCCTCCTGCGGCCACGTCCAGGGAGGTTGGCTACAGTCCCATGGATCTTAAACTTATGAATAATATGTGCAACTGTACTCACAGGAACATCTAGTTGCTTGGAGATGGTCTTATAGCCTTTACCTTTAACATGCTTGTCTATAATTTTCTTTCTGATCTCTTGAGACAGCTCTTTCCTTTGCTTCCTCTGGTCCATGTCGAGTGTGGTACACACCATATCACCAAACAACACAGTGATTACCTGGAGCCATATATATAGGCCCAATGGCTGATTACAAGGTTGTAGACACCTGTGATGCTAATTAGTGGACACACCTTGAATTAACATGTCCCTTTGGTCACATTATGTTCTGTGTTTTCTAGGGGTACCATCATTTTTGTCCATGCCTGTTTCATGAGTTTATTTTTTTACATAATTCTGTTGAAGCATGGTTGAAAAACAATGTCTGACTTTCATTGGTTAACATTTATAGAATTTTAATTTATTATTACTTTTGTCAGATTAAAGTTATTTCTGTGACCATTGTGACTTTTTCTTTCATTGACCAAAGGGTACCAACAATTTTGTCCACGTCTGTATATTGCGATAAATTGATAAGGGTAGGAGAACTGAAATAAAAAAAATTGATAAAAAATATTTGTAAATATTTCTTAAAAGATAAATAAATAAATATTATATAAGTTTTATATATATATATATATATATATATATATATATAACATAAAATACACTAAAATGCACATTCAATTCTATATTAAAATCGGATACCAATTAATCACATAATAAAAATATATGTATATATACATATAAACAATATTAAGATTTGTAAATGTTAAAATATTTGAATATTAGAATACTGGATTAAAAAACTCAAAATATTCAAATCTACTTATAATTGTTGTTATTATTCCTTCTTAGTTTTTCATAATAGATATAAGATCGGCACCAACAATGAAAATAGTTTCATACTGATTATATGAGTATTATTGTAATAATGCCTTATTTCTCAAAAATTTAGGAGGCAGATCACATAGGTGTTTATAAAAAGCCAAAAATCTCCATTTCTGCATTTAAACCTCGAGGGAGGATAGAGTCGAATTCAAAAAATTTTCTGGATTCAACTCTAGACATTTGACTTATGTGATCTCCTCCTCTCCAATGTATATTTACTTTCTCCAAGGCTGCGAAAATCATTCCATGTGGGTCTTGATTGTGTGACATCTTAAAATGGTGTGATAGAGTATGTTTGTCATATCCTTTTTTAATATTTGAAATGTGTTCAGCAATACGTTTTTTCAATGTTCTTTTTGTTCTGCCCACGTATTGTCTCTTACATGGGCATTGAATAATGTATATGACACTTTCTGTGTTGCATGTCATGAACTCTTTAATTTTATGTGTATGGTCATTGCTGGTGGATTTGACTTCAATAGTTTTTTTAGGGAACGTGGTAGATTTACATCCCATACACGAGCCACATCTATAAAAACCAGTTAAATTTATCAATTTTTGAATGGATGGTTTTTTCACAGATTTGTTGCTGATAGTAGGAGCTACCAGTAGGCCCAAATTCGGAGCCTTGGAGAATGTGATTAGAGGTTTGTTTGGCAAAATATGGCCAATAGTCCTGTCTTTGACAACATGGTGCCAATGTTTATTAATTATATATCTAATCTTTTTGTATTGGGAATTAAATACAAGTATTATTCTTATGTTATCATTTATATCAGTTTTTGCTGTTTCTACTTTATCTAAAAAGAAAGTGTTACGGTCTAATTTACGCACTGTTTCCAAAGAGGAATCTAAAATTTGTGGTGGATATTTCTTCTGTAAAAATTGATTCCTTAAATTTAAAGCCTCTTCTTCAAAAGTTTCTTGTTTTGAGCAATTTCTCTTAATCCGTCTAAATTGCCCTGAAGGAATATTTAAAAGCCATTGTGGCAAATGGCAGCTATCATACAATATATAGCTATTTTTGGACGTAGGTTTCTGATAGGTGCTACATAATATGTTGTCTCTCTCTATATTTATTTGCAGGTCCAAGAATTCAACGGAGGATGTACTGATAGTAGCTGTAAAGTGCAAGTTCAGTAAGTTATTGTTAATACCTTCCAAAAAGGAATCAAGTGATGATTGATCCCCTCTCCATATAAACAAAATGTCGTCTATATAGCGATTCCAGAGCACCAGGTCTGTCCCCAGTCTTGGGATGATGACATCTTGTTCCCACTGTGCCATAAAAAGATTGGCATAACTGGGGGCAAACCTGGTGCCCATGGCGGTGCCTTGCACCTGCACATAAAACTCTGCATCAAAATGAAAATAATTATGATCTAATATAAATCTTACTGCCTCCGTTATATATTCTATCTGTTGAATCGGTAGTTGTCCATCTTGTATCAATTGAGCTTTTATGGCTTGGATCCCCTGGTCGTGGTGGATTATCGTATAGAGAGACTGTACATCTAATGTACCTATAATCCAAGTTGGGTCCCATTTAATTTTTTCTATCGTTTTAATTATTTGGGTCGTGTCTTTCGTATAAGATTTAGTTTTCTTGACTACAGGTTGTAATAATCTGTCTATATATTGAAACAGATTTGCTGTGAGTCCATTAATCCCTGAAATAATGGGCCGTCCAGGTGGATCAGTTTGGCTTTTGTGTAGTTTTGGAATGCAGTAAAAGACCGGTAATCTTTGTTGAGTGCTTAATATGTATTTGTACTCGTCTTGTGTTAAAATTTCTTGTTCAAGACCCTTTTTACACAACGTCGTTAGTTGTGAATAATAATCCTGTGTAGGGTCTGATTTGAATTTTTTATAAGTTTTGATATCCGATAATTGCCTCTTACATTCATTATTATATTTATCTGCTTCTAAAATAACAACTGCCCCGCCTTTATCTGCGGGGCGAATGACTATATTATTAATAATTGTTTGACTGCTTGTATTTCTTGTCGGGATAAGTTATTATTATTCATATTTTTTTTTTTTTATATTTTTCTTATATCACACTCTACCGATTGTCTGAAGGTAGCCATTTCATGACTAATTTCTTGTCTCGGATACTGTCTAGATCTAGTTTTCAAGTTTGTATGAACATATGTCTGTTTCATTGTTTTAATCGTTTCTGGATTAATAGGGTTTTTCATGTGGTATTTTTTCAAACATAATTTCCGAATGAATTTCTCCACTCCTATATAAGTATCGAATTTATTTAATTGGATCGTCGGTGCAAATTTAAGGCCATTATTCAGCAATTCAATTTGTGATTGTGTGAGGGATATAGTGCTCACATTTACGATAGCATCAGAAGTGTCTGTATCTGTGTGAATTATCTGTCGTAATTTTTTCTGTTTTTTTCCCCTACGTGTTTTTTGCTTCCTTCGTACTTGTATGATCTGTGTTGGTGATGCGGAGCATACTGTGGTTCCCTGTGTTGTGTAAACTCCCATTGTTGTGATTGGTGATGGTATTGTTGATTGTGATTGCGTTCTTGGCTGTCGTGTCGATATCTCAAATTGTATTGATGTTGTTGTTTGGTTGGAGATTTGTCCTGTGTCTTTACATGGGATTAAGGTGAGTGTCGTCTCGGACGTGCTTTGTGATGGGGCGGGGTTTGATCTAAAAAATGATTCTCACTAAAAACTTCAAACCTATTAGTCGTGGGTACTGTGTAATGTCTATCTACATATGTGTCCCTTTTTTCAGTAAGAACCTGTGTTGTTGGTTGCTTATTAAGATTTTCTTCTATTTGTTTATTTTTAGGCTTTTTTGGAGAATTTTGTGTATTGTATATTTTCCTCGTTTTTTTTTATGATAATGTCATGCTCCATTTTATCCAAATTTTTACATAATCGTTCCTGTAGGAGTGTGAATTCTTCATTTTTAGGTAATTTTTCAATAGCACTTTTCATTTGCTCAATTTGTGATGTAATTTGTTCAAGCATCTGGGTCCTTCTCCTTACAATCATCTCCATTAAACCAATGGATTGTGATCGCAAGAAGGAGTTCCATTCCTGATCAAACTCTTCATTACATAGATCTTGAGCTGGTATTTTGGACAAAAGCAATCCCTTGGGAATTTTTCTTTCTTTTATATACTGATTTAACATTCTAATTTCCCAACGTTGTTTTAGTTGCTTCTGTGCAAAAAATTCCAGCTCCTTAAATGTGTCAGACATACTTTTTTCCACTGGTAGGTGGATTTCATTTGCATTGTCAAACAGGTAAGATTCAACTAGCAATTACAAGGATGGGTGCTCCCCCAAAAAAGATATCCCCAATCTTTCAAAGTAGGTAAATATAAATAACAAGATGTGAGGGGCACACCTACACATGGAAATCACATGGACAACCAGCCAATATATGTGTAACAATTATTAATTTATTAAATGCCACACTATAATAAACACTAAAATACACTAAAATAGAATGAGGATCCTCAATTTTCACATAGGGTACATATGCATAAAAGGTGATACATAGAATACATAAATAACTAAGTATCAATGGATGGACTATATAGTATCCAGTTGGACTGATGTGGGAATTACAATGTTTCAAATGCGCAAGATTAGATGCGCACTGCCTCTACTGCATCCCTATATATAACTACATGGAAATAGCATCCATGTTGGTAAAACGTATGGGTATCGCCTATGATGGGTATGCAAACACAGCTAAATAATATGCCAAAGAAAAAACGCATATAGGGACACACGGAACAATTGTCCTGTTATGCAGAAGCAATATACCAATTAATTTGATACTGTATGCCGCTCTAAACTATATTATCCATATAACTATATAGGAATTTATTTATGTAAAATGTATCTTTTAAACAAACCACAATCGTCTACCCAGCCAATATTTGTGGTTTAATATCATGTGTTATGTTTTAATAATAATATTATTATGCATATTGTTGGACTCCATATATACATATATATATAGACTGGTATCGTTACGATAAAAGGATAAACAATCAGGGAATCCATATCCAGACTTTCTGTTTTTCCCGGTAATGATTAAACAATCCACAATGAGAGGAGGGACTTAGTCTTATAAAAACCCTCATTTAACATCTGAGACTTGACCACTGAGGAAGGAGTCACTGCCAACTCCGAAACGCGTCTGGTACTAAGTCTCAAACAAAGAAAATTGACGCAGCCGATATATCTGCGCACCATTTTGGAATTCCTGGAAGCGCTTATTCACGGAGCTGATAATATCAAACATAAGCTTCAAAGCGTCCGGGACTAAAGATATCAACTAACGCCGAACTCCACATTGGGTCTGGATTTCCTTTGACCCTGGCGTCTTAATCAACGGTCCACAACAGACTCACCTGTTAATAGGAAGGAACCGGAACCCAGAATACCGCTGCTGACACACGTGGGACGCCACGCCAAGCACAAGGGATCGGTTATTGCAGTACATCGTAACAGTGAGTAGTGTGTTCACACACAGTACGGGCCAGCAGCAGTCTAATCATAATCGCTGTGAAGAAACAAACTATAAGACTGTTCATGTATTTATAATTATCGGCCACACAGGTGCGGTAAGAATCAATATAATATCGGCTACATAGTGCGGTTTAACAGCTGACTACGTTATACCTGCTGTGAAGACATTCTTTAGTCAGGACTGTCTGTTGAATCATTAACTACGGCCAGAAGCCTGGTTTCCAGTAGAGGCAGTGCGCATCTAATCTTGCGCATTTGAAACATTGTAATTCCCACATCAGTCCAACTGGATACTATATAGTCCATCCATTGATACTTAGTTATTTATGTATTCTATGTATCACCTTTTATGCATATGTACCCTATGTGAAAATTGAGGATCCTCATTCTATTTTAGTGTATTTTAGTGTTTATTATAGTGTGGCATTTAATAAATTAATAATTGTTACACATATATTGGCTGGTTGTCCATGTGATTTCCATGTGTAGGTGTGCCCCTCACATCTTGTTATTTATATTTACCTACTTTGAAAGATTGGGGATATCTTTTTTGGGGGAGCACCCATCCTTGTAATTGATAGGGTGAGCCAGTCCATTCATTTAAAACTCACATTTTTAATCACTATATGCCTATAATGTACCATGTACTGTGACATCACTGTGTTTATTATGTGTGTACTGTGAAATCCCTGTGTTTAATATCCCTGTAATGTACCATTATTGAACCATATACTGTGACCTCACTGTGTTTATTATGCCTTTATTGTGACATAAACTGTGTCTATGTCTGTGTTTGTGTGTACATGGTGTTTATTATGTCTGTACTGTGACACCAGAGTGCTTATCATATCTATAATGTACCATTATTGTGTAAGCCATGTACCAGGGTTGGCTCCCCAGGATACAGTGAAGTCACGAATGAGAAAAGCAACCCCAACACCAGCTTTTGCCAAAACAGAATTTTACTTAAATGTGGCAATAAACACAACCACAAATGCTGAGAACATACAATAAATTTACATACACCCAGCCCGAAGGCTGAGACCCCAGCACGGCATCCTCCGATGGATACAGGAGAAAAAATTTACCAACTGGCGGGCCCAACTAAACTGCCATACCTTAACTGTTATTGCCCTAAAAGATCAATAATCACTGTATGAATGTGTGGTACGGGCTAGCCTGCGGTGCAGCACATCAGCTTACAATCTTACACAGATCTACAGTATTCCCTCTCCCATAACTGGTCCTGTGGCACGTACCTGAGTATTCCTTCTTAGCAAAACGCCAGCCTGGCTTGAGTTTGTGGGAATTTTATCAGCTCTCCAATGTGAAATGTCAAGTTATGGAGTCCTTGCAATGAAAAGTAGTAACACTTGTAGCCTGACACAAACGGAGACCCTAACTAAATAACTAATTACAGGCCTGGTCTCAGTCCCTAGGTGCCAAAATTGTAATGAAGTGCGTGCACGATCTTTCCCATCCGGGTTTGCCCTGCATCCGCTGGTGACTCTGAACAGAACAAATGTCTCTCCAACAAGCATGTGGTAACGCAGTATATGTAGCTTTGCTCCTCAGTTCTCATCAGCGTTCCTGGAAGCGTTCCTGGAAGCAATCCTCGTTCCTCTGGAGAGGATCAGGGTCTAGAACATGATCAGCTTCACTTAGCTGCAGCTCTGGTCACTCTCACACCTGGATGCCGTCGGATTCACTGCTCACAGAGTTCCTCAGTGTCTCTCACATCCTCACTATAAGATGGCTGCTGACTTCCTCTCCAGACTTGTATCTCCATCCCCTGAGAGTTCCCAACATCACATAAGAATGCTGTGCTTAGGATACAGCGGCATCTTGTGGCCAAACAGCAGAATGTCAGTCCAGATCATTTAACTTCATTTAAACAAACACAATGTTCAGACAATGAGAGCTGTTTCCCCATCTAACATTTGTACCATGTACTGTGCCTTCACTGTGTTTATTATGCCTATATTGTGACATTAGAATGTTTATTATCTCTATGCTGTGCCATTATTGTACCATGTACTGTAATATCACTGTGTTTATTATGCCTGTATAGTAACATCTCTGTGTTATTACCATATACAGTGAGGAACAGAAGTATTTGAACACCCTGCGATTGTGCAAGTTCTTCCACTTAGAAATCATGGAGGGGTCTGAAATTTACATTGTAGGTGCATTCCCACTCTGAGAGAAAGAATAAAAAAAAAAAACATTTCAGGAAATCACATTGCATGATTTTTAAAGAATTTATTTGTCTTGCACTGCTAAACATAAGTATTTGAACACCTGAGAAACAGCAAGAATTCTGGCTCTCAAAGACCTGTTACTGTGCCTTTTAAAAGTCTACCTCTACTCCACTCATTAATATAACTTAGTAGCACCTGTCTGAGCTCTTTAAAGACACCTGTCCACCCCAGTCAGACGCCAACTACTACCATGGGCAAGACCAAAGAGCTGTCAAAAGACACCAGAGACAAAATTGTGGACCACCACAAGGCTGGAAAGGGCTACGGAGCAATTGCCAAGCAGCTTGGTGAAAATAGATCAACTGTTGGAGCAATTGTTAGAAAATGAAAGAGGCTAAAGACGACTGTCAGTCTCCCTCGGACTGGGGCTCCATGCAAGATCTCACCTCGTGGGGTATCACTGATGATAAGAAAGGTGATGAATCATCCCAGAACTACAAGGGAGTAGCTGGTCAATGACATGAAGAGAACTGGGACCACAGTTTCAAAGGTCACTGTCGGTAGAACACTACGCCGTCATGGTTTCAAATCATGCATTGCACGGAAGGTTCCCCTGCTTATCACATGTCCAGGCCCGTCTGAAGTTTGCCAATGACCATCTGGATGATCCAGAGGAGGCATGGGAGAAAGTCATGTAGAACTTTGTGGTCTAAACTTCACTCGTTGAAAAAGAAGGATGAGTTGCATCCCAAGAACACCATCCCTACTGTGTAGCATGGGGGTGGTAACATCATCCTTTGGGGGTGCTTTTCTGCGAAGGGGACAGGACAACTGCACTGTATTAAGGAGAGGATGAATGGGGCCATTTATTGTGAGATTTTGAGCAGCAACCTCCTTCCCTCAGTCAGAGCATTGAAGATGGGTCGTGGCTGGGTCTTACAACATGACAACAACCCGAGACACACAGCCAGGATAACCAAGGAGTGGCTCCGTAAGAGGCATATCAAGGTTCTGTAGTGGCCTAACCAGTCTCCAGACCTAAATCCAATAGAACATCTTTGGAGGGAGCTGAAACTCCGTGTTGCTCAGAGACAGCCCCAAAACCTGACAGATCTAGAGGAGATCTGTATGGAGGAGTGGGCCAAAATCCCTGTTGCAGTGTGTGCAAACCTGGTCAAGAACTACAGGAAACGTGTACCAAATATTAATACTGATTTTCTCAGGTGTTCAAATACTTATGTTCAGCAGAGCAAGACAAATAAATTCTTTAAAAATCATACAATGTGATTTCCAGATTATTATTATTTTTTTATTCTGTCTCTCAGAGTGGGAATGCACCTACAATGTGAATTTCAGACCCCTCCATAATTTCTAAGTGGGAGAACTTGCAAAATTGCAGGGTGTTCAAATACTTCTGTTCCTCACTGTATATCACTATGACATCACTGTGTTTATTATCCCTATACTGTACCAATATTGTACCCTGCATTGTGACTTCACTGTGTGTATTATGCCTACATTGTGACATCAGCATGTTTATTACCCTGTAATGTGCCATTATTGTACCATTGCTGTGCCATTATTGACATTGCTGTGTTTATTGTCCCTGTACTGTGACATCTCTGTGTTTATAGCCATGTAGTATGACATCACTGTGTTTATTATGCCTTTATGCCTGTGCTGTGACATCAGCTTGTTTATTATCCCTATACTTACCATTATTGTACCATGTACTGCGACATCAATGTGTACATTACCTTTCTACATCACATTGTGCATTATCTCTGTCCATTTGGGAGACCAAGTAATCATAAGCCTTTTTATTTTCTATGCTTACTACAAAAGATCATGGTAGAGTGGAGTCCCATTCTAAGTTTTGCTATGGGGGCCCCATGGTTACTCGTTACACCCTGTTCCCTGGCATGCAGGGAAGAAAGCTATTCGTATTAACTGTAGAGACTAGGCTTTGGGGAGAGTGACTGAGCATGTGGATGGATGATACTATTTGGCCGGCACTGTTAAGGGAATACATCCACAGGATATACCATAAATAACCAATGGGTGCAGTACTCCAAAGACCAGGTGCATAGATGGCTGCACACAGAAGTGGACCACAAGCTATAAACTTTTTATTATACATACGATTGATATGCCATAAATGTTTTATAGGAATAAAGTTTACATTTTTGGAGGCCCTGGAAAAATACAGGTTGACAATGTTGATCTCGGACAAGAAAGGGATGTGCACATATGAGGGCAAAGACACAAACAAATGAATACCTGTACTCTGAAATACTGTAGGTTGATGCTTTAAAAATACAGATAAGCGATCAACAATATGATATACTGTAGATAGGTGATATGATATAGATATTGTTTGTTTTTTAAAGAAATTACAACAATAACATTAAGGTTCACAGCTACTCTGCACTGTGAAAGTCCCAAACACACGTCAGTGCCGTAGACATATCAGGCATAGTTGTGTCTGGAATTAAAGGAATTTCAGACATGCTATTTCACCATTGCAAACACTTAAGATCCACAGATAAGAAGTGCTAATCCTTCACTTGCATATAAGCTGTACAGCTCTTGCCCTCTCACTGCCTCTCTGTATATATGGCTCTGCTCTAGGCTATCCAGAAATCCAGTTACATTTTTGTATTAAAAATAAGTACAGAAGCTCTGCCTTTTATAGGTGAATGGACAATTATTGATCAGAGCACTGCATGTCCAAAGATGTTTCCGTGACCAGCAAAGCTGTTGTTCAAGGCTGCGTACAACATATAAATGGAGATCTGTCTGTGCTAATGAACTGCTTTGAGGTCAATGACCAAAACTGTGTCCCAGCAAGAAGAGCTTTTCGTTAGTTTCATACTGAATACTTTTAATACCTGATTCTAAATAACCTTATCCATTATGTTATTAATTTACTGCTTAAAGGGGTATTATCAACACGCCGTTTCATACTTACCTGCTCCCGGCGCGCTGTCCACTTCCTGGTTTCGGCACTCAGCAGGGGGCGGGCTCCATCTTGATTGAAGTCTTCTCCCTGCCGGGCCGCGCGCTGGACTGGACGCGCACGCCGAGGTCACGCATGCGCCCTGGTGACTTCTTCCTGGCAATTATACTATACTGGCTAGGAAGAAATTACCATAGCGCATGCGCGGCCTTGGCGTGCACTTTCGGGACTGCGCGCGGCCGACCGGGAGAAGAGAAGGAGTCGTCTGCGCAAGTGCGGCCACCGCGGTTCCTGAGAAGAGTGGTGGCCGTAACCAGGGGAGACGGAAGACAACAGTCAGGTAAGTATATGTTTATTTTCTTCTAAGGGGTGGGAATGAGTTAATTAAATATATTTAGAAAAATGATCACTGTTAAATCATTAACAGATTTAACAGTGATCATTAAGATGATAATACCCCTTTAAGGAATATATTAATAGCAAATTAGCAAAGTTACAAAAAGGCGCATTATACAGAATTATTGTCTGGAATCAAAAAAGATTTGTCACATTTTTTTACCTTTTTTTTGTTCTTTTTTAGAATATATTATTTGTGTTTAATTTCTTTATCTGTGTTTAATATTTGGAAATTCAATTATAAAAGTAAAAATTTTCATTTTTATTATGCAATTGGAATATAGAAATACAATATATGATTGCATGGTTTATCTTTCACCAAAATTGAACATTTTGTGTATATGCTTATTATTTGCAGATCTCGGAATACATGTTCCACATAACTCAGTGGGGAGGGCGAAGAGGATAGGAGTAGTAGTAGAGATGAGAGTTAGTAGTAGTAATGGAGGCTGCTCTCCTCAGTGTCAGGGAATGATATAATAATGCATCTGGTAGTGTGGTGTGTACAATGATGATGATGCAGGGTGTTAGTGCAACAAACTGTACTGTACTTTACTAAGGCAATTTTGTAGGTGTTACACACGTACTGTACATATCAAATACCGTCTTTACAACAAGCATAAGCATTAGTGTTGAGCGAGTATGCTCGGCTGAACTGCTGTTCGGCTCGAGCATCGCTATGCTCGGCACATGACGGTTGAGTACCGCATGTGTTTGAGCGCCATGCTTGAGTCTCCTCCCCGCACGTTTCCTATGCAGCCAATAAATGTGCAGGTAAGTACTGCCCTCACTGTAATGCCAGTAGCCATGTTGGCTACTGGCATTACAGTGATTGGCTGGCCAGAACACGTCATCGGGTGCTATATAGCACTCGATGACGCATGTTCGGCTCATTTGTAGTCAGGGAGAGCTGCACTTCTGAAGGGACAGAGAGTGTAGGGAGTGAAATCGCAAACTATTTAGTAGAAAACGTTCCAAAGACCCTAAAGTCCTTTTAAGGACTATTGTGTGTGGTGGCAGGCTGGCAGTATTTTATAGCTACAGCACAATTTTTTTTTTCCAGCATTTTCAATACTTTTTCTATAGAGGGTGTCTGCAGTGACTTGTGACACCTGTCCAATACCTTCTGTGTGTCAAGGCCAGAGATTGGAGAAATATAAGTGAAATCTATTTTCCCTTTCCGAAACTTTAACATACTTTTTCAATATACTGTGCTTGCTGTGAACTGTGACATCCATGCTACATCTTGTGTGTCAAGCGTGCATATAACATTTAATATGAAGAAGGCGAGCACTAAGGGAAGGGGAAGTGGCCGTGACGCTAATGGTTCACGCAGAGGCCGTGGCCCTAGGTGCGTTGAAATTGTGCCTGCTGCCAGAGCACAAGAAAAACAATCATCCACGATACCAATCTTCATGTTCAAGTTTGCCGGAGGTCACAAAACAAAACTCTTGAAGTCAGACCAGTGTGACCAGGTGGTCGGTTGGATTGCAACAGATAATGCTTCCAGTCGATTAAGCACCACCCTGTCTTCCACCAAGTCCAGTCTCAGTAGCCAAGAGTCAACAGAATCCTCTCCCTGATCCTCCTTCCTCCCACCATAGAGAGCCTGGCCAAACAAGTGATCCCACACTCGGAAATTCCGAGGAGCTTTTTTCATCGCCATTACTTGATTTGGCCCTCTCGCCAAGCACGCTTGAAGAGAGACATGAGATCTTGTGCCCTGATTCCCAACCTCTTGAGCATCCTCAGTCACAAGAACATGACGGTGGGGAACGGCAATTAGTGTTTAATGAGGTGGATGATGATGAGACACAGTCAATGAGTCAACTGCAATTACTCTCTCAAGAGGTTGATGAAGAGGATCAGACACAGTTGTCCTTTCATCCACTGTCTACATTTGTCATCTACTCAATTGCTAGATCATCCCCTCCTTCTGTGACCCTTCCGTTTGACTCAGAGACCTGTTTTCTTCCACTGTGATGCATGCTTCATATATGTTGTTTTTGTGACTGTCCAGTTGTTCTGAAGTTCAGACCTACTGTGTATCCCAGGAGTATCTGAATCTCACGAGCCACTTTCAGGACTTGGGAAATGTGACTGGTATAGGAGAAGTTCCTTTATTCTGTCTTGTATACAGCCTGTGTTGTTACAATAAAGTACATTAAAAGGGTTTTCCAGGAATTTAACTGATGACCTGTCCTCTGGATAAGTCATCTGTATTTTATCCAACACCCGGGACCCCCGCCGATCAACTGTTTTGAGAAGGCAATGGCTCTCTTGTGAACGTCATGGCCTTTTTGCAGCTTCAGTGCCATACATTGTATATCTGCTGTGCTTGGTATCACGCTTAGCCCCATTCACTTGAATAGGGACTAAGCAGCTCCTAGGCCACGTGACACATGAACATGTCAGGCCTAGGAAAAGCAGAGAGAAGGCCGTGGTGCTCATAGGAACATCGCTGCCTTCTCAAACAAGCTGATCGGCGGGGGTCACGGGTGTCAGAAAACCCCTTTAACTTTCTTGTGGGTAATTTGGCCAAAATTGAACAGCACCTTTAATTTATACTGTAATTATTCATTTCAGTTGTTGTGACCCTGTCAATCCAGCTTAAATACAGCAGATTTTTCTTTATTTTTAAAGGGTATTCTAGCTGTGAGACGTTATCCCCAATACACCCTCGCCGATCACAATAATGGGGAGCCTGCTGCACTCAGCCTGCTCCATACTTGGTGGGTGTTGGCTGTATAATACTCTAATAGCATAATAGTACCCTATTATGGTCTATGGGACAAGCAATCAGAAGAAAAGTTTAAAAAATATATATAATATATAAAAAATTCTAATCAAGGGGAGCTTTTCCAATTTTACACATAAAATAAATAAATATAACAAGTATTACCATGTCCGAAAATGTCTGGACTATTAAAATATACAAAAAATTCCTGCGCTATCCATGCCGTAGCTGAAAAAAAATATAAAACCATGCGATTTGTAATTTTTTAGCCACCTTGTCCCCCCATAAAAAAATTTATGAAAGTGATCAAAAAGTTGTACGTACATACCCTAGAAATGGTACCAATAAAAAACTAAAATTTGGTCCCCAAAAAAACAAGCCCTCATACAGCTCTGTAGACAGAAATATAAAAAACATATGGCTGTCTGGTAAATCTACAAACAAAGTCAGATTGCAGTGCTCATCCGGCTGTTCAAAATCCAAGGGAGGCGCGGATAGACGTCAGATACCAAGCGCCAAATGCAAGAAATCAAACAGAAGAAAAATCCAGCTTCCCAAGAAAAGTGATAATATTTTATACACACGTGCCTTAAAAGCCGACATACAATACATACATGTCTACGCGTTTCGGATCACAAAAATGTGAACCCTTACTCATGACAAAAAACAGAAGTATTCACCTGACATAAATAGAGAAAGATATCAGCAAACACAGGTGTGAACAATTAACATGGACTCCACCTCAAAGGTTGCTTCTAAGGCCTCATGCACATGGCCGTTGTTTGGGTCCGCATCCGAACCGCCTTTTTGGTGGCTCGGATGCGGACCCATTCACTTCAAAGGGGCCGCAAAAGATGCGGTCAGCACGCCGTGTGCTGTCAGCATCCGTTGCTCCGTTCCCTGGCCCCGCAAAAAAAAATAGAACATGTCCTATTCTTGTTCATTTTGCGGACAAGAATAGGTATTTCTACAATGGGCCGCTCGTTACGTTCCGCAAATTGCAGAAGGCACACGGGCGGCTTCAGTTTTTTGCAGATCCGCGGTTTGCGGACCGCAAAAAACGGCACGGTCGTGTGCATGAGGCCTAAGTGACATAGCATACAAATACAAAAAAAACATATACATTTGTGCTTTTTAAAAAATATACCAAGAGACAGAATAAGAATCAATAATGTAATATAAGATCATGTTTGCGATTAAGACCTTTTGGAACACGAGAAACCACACGGAAAATCCAAAAGGATTCCCTGTTTAAAAGTAGCCTTCTATGATCTCCCCCACGTTTAGGCGGATTGACCCTTTCCAAGCCCTGTACCTGTAAACCAGTGGTGTCTCCAGCATGACATGCTGCATAGTGTGAACTGACACGCTTTTGCATATAGTTTGCCTGATCAGGCAGGCAGTTCAGGCAACAGAACTGCCTGGCGGATTCAAACAGCGCAAGTGTGAAAGTACCCTTAGGCCTCATACACACGACCGTTCAGTTTTTTGCGGTCCGCAAATCAAGGAAGCCGCCTTTGTGCCTTCCGAAATTAGCGGGACGTAACTGGCGGCCCATTGTAGAAATGCCTATTTTTGTCCGCAAAGCGGGGCCCACAGAACAGAGCACACTGTGGCTCGGATGCGGACCAGAACAGCAGTCGTGTGCATGAGGCCTTAGAAGCAGCCTTTGAGGTGGAGTCTATGTTAATTGTTCACACCTGTTTTTGCTGATATATTTCTCTATTTATGTCAGGTGAATACTTCAGTTTTTTTGTTATGATTAACCCCTTAAGGACACATGATGTACCGGTTAGGCATGTTCCCCGAGTCCTTAAGGACACATGACGTACCGGTACGTCATGGCTTTAAATCGCAATTCCGGCGCTGCGTTTCCTGTCCATTCGGGTCTCTGGTGACCCGATGAACCGGAAAAAGACTGCGAACGGTGGCGTGATTAAACACCACCAATCGCAGTACGAAGATTTGAAAAGGCGGTGCTGGCCCTGGTGCTGAATGCTGCTGTCCAGGGTGCTGATTGGTGCAGGGGAGAGAGGCACGAGATTCAAACTTCCTGCGTTCCTCTCTCCCCTCCTCTTCCTGTTCTGCACGAGCACCCTGCAGCACCGTCCAGCATCAGCTTCTGAGTCCCCCTAATCGTCATTCATCACCCTCCTGCACCCATCGCTCTCCAGGTAGGTTAGTGTCAGTGAGGGAGAGGAGAGGAACCGTTAGCTTTCAGACCCTAGACCCCCCCTGCCACTTCCCCCCCCCATCCCACATATGGGGTGTTTTTGCAAACTACAGAATCAGGGCAACCCATATTGAGTTTTGTTTGGCTGTTAACCCTTACTTTATTGCTGGAAAAATGGGTTAAAATTGAAAATATTCCAAAAAATTTAAATTTCTAAATTGGTTCTCCATCTGCCATTAACTCTTGTGGAACACCTAAAGGGTTAACAAAGTTTGTAAACCCAGTTTTGAATACCTTGAGGGGTATACTTTCTTAGATGGAGTCACTTTTTTGGAATTTCTATTCTACGGGTGCAAGGGGGGGCTTGAAATGGGACATGGTATAAACAAAACCAGTCCTGCAAAATCTGCCTTGCAAAAACCATATGGCGTTCCCCTCCTTCTATGTCCTCCCATTTGGCCAAACAGTAGTTTACGACCACATATGGGGTGTTTCTGAAAACTACAGAATCAGGGCAACCCATTTTGAGTTTTGTTTGGTAGTTAACCCTTGTTTTTTTCCTGGAAAAAATGTATTATATTGGAAAATTTTCCCCAAAAAATATTAAAATTCTTACATTTTATGTCCATTTGCTATGAAGTCTTGTGGAAGACCTAAAGGGTTAACAAAGTTTGTAAAAACTGTTTTGAATACCTTGAGGGGTGTAGTTTCTAGAATGGGGTCATTTTTGGGAGGTTTCTATTATCTAAGCCTCACAAAGTGACTTCAAACCTGAACTGGTCCATAAAAAGTGGGATTTGGAAGATTTCTGAAAAATTTCAAAATTTGCTTCTAAACTTCTAAGCCTTGTAACATCCCCAAAAAATAAAATATCATTCCCAAAATGATACAAACATGAAGTAGACATATGGGGAATGTAAAGTCATCACAATTTTGGGGGGTATTACTATGTATTACAGAAGTAGAGAAACTGATACTTTGAAATTTGCAAATTTTTCCAAATTGTTGTTAAATTTGGTATTTTTTTATGCAAAAAAAATTACTTTTTTGACCAAATTTTTGCAGTGTCATGAAGTACAATATGTGACGAAAAAACAATCTCAGAACGGCCTGGGTAAGTCAAAGCGTTTTAAAGTTATAAGCACTTAAAGTGACACTGGTCAGATTTTCAAAAAATGGCCTGGTCCTTAAGGTGAAATAGGGCTGTGTCCTTAAGGGGTTAAGGGTCCACATTTTTGTGATCCGAAACGCGAAGACATGTATGTATTGTATGTCGGCTTTTAAGGCCCGTATGTATTAAAGATTATCACTTTTCTTGGGAAGCTGGATTTTTCTTCTGTTTGATTTTTAGCGATTTTGGTGCTTGGTTCCTGATGTCTATCTGTGCCTCCCGTGGATTTTGGCCGGGTGAGCACTGCAATCTGATTTTGTTTGTACCATTATTTTTGGAACCTGCATGCTGCTCCATGTAGCTGGGGATAAGCTTCAAGTGCCAATATTTTTACTGACTTAACTTATTAACATGTCTAACACCTCATTAAGAATCATTGATGACTGCAATGAAAGAGTAAAGAAAATGGATGCTATTTTCAACATCTTGGAATTAAAAATACATATGTCCTCCCTTGAAAAATTGCTGACCAAAGAGATTCGAACCTGGTGGGATCTGACTTATTCGAACCTATGTGGAAAAAAGTATGATCTCTCGTGGATTAAAGCTCCGAAAGAAACCTACCACTATTTATTCAGAAGCCTTTGTCTCTCAATGGCAAGACATTTTGTCGGACTGCTCCGTAAAATTAATGGGGCTCATTATCAAACATAAGGAAGGAGCATTAGCTAATTTGAGGGAGGAAATCAAGATTCTGCAGGACTCCATTTCTCCGCATTCATATTCTAGCCTTTTCAAAGAGCTTGATATAAAATTACAGGAGAATCCTGGAGGAGGGTCTCATTGGAGGAGGGTCTCATTGCTATTAAACAAGAAAAATGTAACCGCGATCTCCAGGACTACAAGTGCAGTACTGTGTATACCTGGTCTGAAATGAGGGCCAACCCTCCGCGGTCTATTATGAAAAAAATGCATCGCAGTAAAAAATCAAAACCTGGAAAAGTGGCCTTTACCTCCACTGAACCGGATTCCTCGGATTCTGCACCGGAATCGGTATCCACATACACATTGCCTACAGGAGCAAGTATGCATAGCGGTACCGTAGAGGAACAAGCTCATCTGAAAAAGCCCGCAAAAAACGCCGGGCTGGGCGCAAACACACCGTAAACGATCTGCAGGTAATTAACCTTTCTTCAAAAATACTAACAATGCCAAATTGATGTTTTGACAATGGATCTTTCTTTTTCGCCCACCTGACACTTTGATCTTTATCGGACCATCATTGATGTCAATAGACTGGCTCGTAATCTTACATTGAAAAGACATTTCCACAACGAGGATATGTTTCAGGACACTCAGGAACCTATATTCAGTCCATGTTCCATATCATCTCATTCTAATGTAAACTTTTTTTCTTTTCAGGAACTTACGAATATTTCGCATATGCAACAATCTCGACCAATTCCGGAAGAAACTTATAGTAATGATTCTTCTCATAATTTCATTATGTACAACCGTGATTTTTATCCAGTCCAATCGCGTTCATTCGCTTTGGACTGCTTCCAGGAATTGGTTGAGCGAGATTTGTATACTCTCAATAAGAGTTGCTAACAGAGACTACTCCAGTGGTTGTGACCTGGAGATTCCTTGCTGTAAACAGGGTTTAAAGGGTGAATACCTGGGAATCCCAGATGCCACTCCTAGGATAAGCCCCAAGTCAAATCCATTGCAGCCCTTTGGGTCCTCATTTGTAGCTGTGACACTGCAGCTCCCCCATTATGCCTTTGCCCTGTAGCTCTTTTTTTCAAAAAGTACGTGGTACTACTGGGTAACCAACAATGTAAGGCTACTTTCACACTAGCGTTCGATCGGATCCGTTCTGAACGGATCCGCTCATATTAATGCAGTCGGTGGCTCCGTTCAGAACGGATCCGTCTGCATTATATTGGCAAAAAATGGCTAAGTGTGAAATTAGCCTGAGCGGATCCGTCCAGACTTTTACATTGAAAGTCAATGGGGGACGGATCCGTTTGAAGATTGAGCCATATTGTGGCATCTTCAAACAGATCCGGCCCCATTGACTTACATTGTAAGTCTGGACGGATCCGCACGCCTCCGCACGGCCAGGCGGACACCCGAACGCTGCAAGCAGCGTTCAGGTGTCCGCCTGCTGAGCGGAGCGGAGGCTGAACGCGGCCAGACTGATGCATTCTGAGCGGATCCGCATCCATTCAGACTGCATCAGGGCTGGACGGAAGCGTTCGGGTCCGCTCGTGAGCCCCTTCAAACGGAGCTCACGAGCCTTAGAAAGCAGGAGTGCACAAATATTAAAGGAGTTGTCCAGGATAAGAAAAAAAAATTCTGCTTTCCTCCAAAACAACACAACTGTCTACAGATTTTGTGTGGCATTGCAACTTAGCTCCATTCACTTCAGCTATTATACCACACACAACCTATGGGCAGGTGTAGTGCTGTTTTTGGAAGAAAGCAGCCATGTTTTCCTTATTCCGGACAATCTCTTTAAGTGGACCATCACATTTAACATCTGTGAAGCTCCTCAGAGAAACTTGAAATATATAGTTTTCTGTTATATTTCTGAAGTGTAATCCCTGCTGAACACTGAAAAGGAATTCCTCTTTGGGATAGGATATAAAAAAACCCTATACATTATATATATACTGTATATATGAATTACCGCAAAATTCGTACTCCTCCTTGGCTAAAATTATTCCTCAAAATTGTTAAGAGGAGTATTTTTACTCTTCTGGAAAAATGTAGTGCGACCTCTTTCATGCCATGGTCCTTAGGGATCGATGTATATAAGGGGCTAACCATCGGGCCCCTGCTCTGCTGTGGCAGCGGCCTAATGCCGTCCCTCTCCTCCGTAGGATGGTAGAATGGTATGGTATAAAAAGTGATCAAAAGAGTCACACATACCCCAAAATAGTACCAATCAAACCGCCATCTCATCCTGCAAAAAATGAGCCCCTACTTAAGACAATCGCCCAAAAAATAAAAAAAGATATGGCTTTCCGAAAATGGAGACACTAAAACATAATTTTTATACTGTATATAAAAAAAACTGACATATTAGGTATCACCAAGTCTGTAACAACCTGCTCTATAAAAAGATCACAGGCGCTAATCCGTCTAGTGAACGTTATAAAAAAATAAAATAAAAACCGTGCCAAAAAAGCTATTTTTTATCACATTATTTTTTTATCACATTACAACACAAAAAGTGTAATATCAAGCGATGAAAAAGTCATATGTGACCCAAAATGGTACCAATCGAACTGTCATCTCATCCCGCAAAAAAAATGAGCTCCTACATAAGACAATCATCCCAAAAATTTTAAAAAAAATATGGCTTTCAGAAAATGGACACACTAAAACATGATTTTTTTTTTAATATTTTTTTATTGTATAAATCCCCCCCAAAAATAGACGTTGTTACAACATGCTCTATAAAAATATCACATTATCTACTCTGTCAGGTGAACATTTTAAAAAACAAAAAATAAAAACTGTGCCAAAACAGCCATTTTATGGTTACCTTGTCTCACAAAAAGAGTAATATATATACCTCTAGCAAAAGATTTATATACTGCAGGAATAACCCAACCCTTTATTTGCTTGAGAAAGGCTCTATGGATGAGCCGAAACGTCGCTGCTGCTGTATTGTTCCACATGGGTAAATACATTTTTCATTGTTTTATAGCCCTTGGAGTGCTGTTCACTTTTTTCATATACATATATATAGATATCTATATATATATATATATATATATATATATATATATACAATTGCAATAAAAAGTATGTGAACCCTTTGGAATGATATGGATTTCTGCACAAATTGGTCAGAAAATGTGATCTGATCTTCATCTAAGTCACAACAATAGACAATCACAGTCTTCTTAAACTAATAACACACAAATAATTAAATGTTAACATGTTTCTATTGAACACACCATGTAAACGTTCACAGTGCAGGTTGAAAAAGTATGTGAACCCCTAGACTAACAACATCTCCAAGAGCTAATTGGAGTGAGGTGTCAGCCAACTAGAGTCCAATCAATGAGATGAGATTGGAGGTGTTGGTTACAGCTGCCCTGCCCTATAAAAAACACACACCAGTTCTGGGTTTGCTTTTCACAAGAAGCATTGCCTGATGTGAATGATGCCTCGCACAAAAGAGCTCCGAAGACCTACGATTAGGAATTGTTGACTTGCATAAAGCTGGAAAGGGTTATAAAAGTATCTCCAAAAGCCTTGCTGTTCATCAGTCCATGGTAAGACAAATTGTCTATAAATGGAGAAAGTTCAGCACTGCTGCTAATCTCCCTAGGAGTGGCCGTCCTGTAAAGATGACTGCAAAAGCACAGCGCAGACTGCTCAATGAGTTGAAGAAGAATCCTAGAGTGTCAGCTAAAGACTTACAAAAGTTTCTGGCATATGCTAACATTTCTGTTAGCGAATATACGATACGTAAAACACTAAACAAAAATGGATTTCATAGTAGGATACCACAGAGGAAGCCACTGCTGTCCAAAAAAAACATTGCTGCACGTTTACAGTTTGCACAAGAGCACCTGGATTTTCCACAGCAGTACTGGCAAAATATTCTGTGGACAGATGAAACCAAAGTTTAGTTGTTTGGACGAAACACACAACACTATGTGTGGAGAAAAAGAGGCACAGCACACCAAGATCAAAACCTCATCCCAACTGTGAAGTATGGTGGTGGGGGCATCTTTGTTTGGGGCTGCTTTGCTGGGTCAGGGCCTGGACGGATTGCTATCATCGAAGGAAAAATTAATTCCCAAGTTTATCAAGACATTTTGCAGGAGAACTTAAGGCCATCTGTCCACCAGCTGATGCTTAACAGAAGATGGGTGTTGCAACAGGACAAAGACCCAAAGCATAGAAGTAAATCAACTACAGAATGGCTTAAACAGAAGAAAATAAGCCTTCTGGATTGGCCCAGTCAGAGTCCTGACCTCAACCCGATTGAGATGCTGTGGCATGACCTCAAGAAAGCGATTCACACCAGACATCCCAAGAATATTGCTGAGCTGAAACAGTTCTGTAAAGAGGAATGGTCAAGAATTACTCCTGACCGTTGTGCACGTCTGATCTGCAACTACAGGAAACGTTTGGTTGAAGTTATTGCTGCCAAAGGAGGTTCAACCAATTATTAAATCCAAGGGTTCACATACTTTTTCCACCTGCACTGTGAATTTTTACATGGTGTGTTCAATAAAAACATGGTAACATTTAATTCTTTGTGTGTTATTAGTTTAAGCAGACTGTGATTGTCTAGTGTTGTGACTTAGATGAAGATCAGATCACATTTTCTGACCAATTTGTGCGGAAATCCATATCATTCCAAAGGGTTCACATACTTTTTCTTGCAACTGTATATATATACACATACATACTGGATTTTATTAAAAGTGGGGGGAAAATGTCAGTGCGTCTTATGGGGTGAATGCTGCCATTTTTACTCTGCCAACACTGATACATCGCGGGCCGCGATGCTGCACAGCACGGCCTGCGATATATCAGTGGGGAGGGAGGAGGGGCTAGAGGCCGTCAACTGCTGTTGGAATCGCGGCGGGGCCCGGTGCTTTCACTGTACTCTATTAGACCAGGCTCCGCACACAGCAGTATTCTCGGACAAGAAAAGGCATTTCTATTGTAGTGCCGGCCATGTGCGGTCTGCAAAATGCGGAACGCACATGGCCGGTGTCCGTGTTTTGCAGATACGCAATTTGCAGAGCGCAAAACAGTGAATGGACCCTTATGGTCCGTGATAGCGAAATCCATAACGGAATTCTTAGATAATCTGAGCCTTGTACGTCGAACTTGAAAACACAAGTTCACTCAACACTAGTCGCAACGTTTTAGCTTTAAAAAAAGACTGTGTGAATGAGCTGAAAACAGTGTGACCACAGGGGTGAATAAAGTGTTTGAGAGTGCTGTCATTTTCTTTCTTATATATATATTTTTTCTTATATATAATATATATATATATATATATATATATATGTAGAAAATGTTTCAGACCTTTGAGTTCAGCTCATGCAAAATGGGAACAGTATATTATATTTTTGCTCAGTGTATATATATATATATATATATAGATATATATATATATATATATATATATATATACTGAGCAAAAATATAATATACTGTTCCCATTTTGCATGAGCTGAACTCAAAGATCTGAAACATTTTCTACATATACAAAAGACCCATTACTCTCAAATATTGTTTACAAAACTGTCTAAATCTGTGTTAGTGAGCACTTCTCCTTTGCCCAAATAATCCATCCCACCTCACAGGTATGGCATATCAGGGCGCTGATTAGACAGCATGAATATTGCACAGGTGTGCCTTAAGCCGAATGCACATGGCCATGAGCGGTCCGTGGTAACCCGGCCTGGATTCCTGCTGAGAGCACTCGTATAAATCATACGAGTGTATTACTGTAGTACACCGGCGGCATGAAGCGCACGTCGTCATAGCAACCAATGATGCCGTGCGCTCCTGCTCTCAGCAGGAATCCAGGCCAGGTTACCACGGACCACTCAAGGCCGTGAAACACAACCATGTGCATTCGGCTTTAGACTGCCCACAATAAAAGTCCACTCTGAAATGTGCAGTTTGATCAAACAGCACAATGCCACAGATGTCGCAAAGTTTGAGGGAGCTTGCAATTGGCATGCTAACTGCAGGAATGCCTACCAGAGCTGTTGCATGTGCAATGAATGTTCATTTCTCTACCATAAGCCGTCTCCAAAAGCATTTCAGAGAATTTGGCAGTATATCCAACTGGCCTCACAACCGCAGACCACGTGTAACCACACCAGCCCAGGTCCTCCGCATCCAGCATGTTCACCTCCATGATCGTCTGAGACCAGCCACCCGGACAGCTGCAGCAACAACAATCGGTTTGCACAACCAAAGAATATCTGCACAAACAGTCAGAAACCGTCTCAGGGAAGCTCATCTGCATACTCGTCGTCCTCATCGGGGTCTGGACCTGACTGCAGTTCGTCATCGTAACCGACTTGAGTGGGCAAATGCTCACATTTGATGGCTTCGGGAACGTTGGAGTGGCGTTCTGTTCATGGATGAGTCCCGGTTTCCACTGTTTAGGGCAGATGGCAGACAGCGTGTGTGGCATCATGTGGGTGAGCGGTTTGCTGACGTTAATGTTGTGGTGGGGTTATGGTATGGGCAGGCGTATGTTATGGACAACGAACATAGGTGCATTTTATTGATGGCATTGTGAATGCACAGAGATACCGTGACGAGATCCTGAGGCCCATTGTTGTGCCATTCATCCACGACCATCACCTCATGTTGCAGCATAATGCACGGCCCCATATTGCAAGGATCTGTACACAATTTCTGGAAGCTGAAAACATCCCAGTTCTTGCATGGCCAGCATACTCACCGGACATGTGACCCATTGAGCATGTTTGGGATGCTCTGGATCGGTGTATACAACAGAATGTTCCAGTTCCTGCCATAATTCTGCAACTTCGCACAGCTATTGAAGAGGAGTGGAGCAACATTCCACAGGCCACAATCAACAACCTGATCAACTCTATGCGACTGAGATGTGTTGCACTGCGTGAGGCAAATGGTGGCCATACCAGATACTGACTGGTTTTCTGCGCCCCCCCCCCCCCACCTGTGCAATATTCATGCTGTCTAATCAGCACCTTGATATGCCACACCTGTGAGGTAGGAGGGATTATCTCGGCCAAAGAGAAGTGCTCACTAACACAGATTTAGACAGATTTGTGAACAATATTTGAGAGTAATGGGTCTTTTGTGTATGTAGAAAATGTTTCAGATCTTTGAGTTCAGCTCATTCAAAATATTATATTTGTGTTCAGTGTATATATATATATATATATATATATATATGTAATTTATCAAAATGGTTTAAAGTAGAACTGGCTTAGTTGCCTATAGCAACCAATCAGCTTCCACCTTTCATTTTTCACAGCTTCATTGGAAAATGAAAGGAGGAATCTAATTGGTTGCTATTGGCAACTAAGCTAGTTTTACTTTCCACCAGTTTTGATAAATCTCCCCCACTTTGTACTTCTATATGTACATAGCATTGTGTGTCAATTGATTCCTTTATCCTAATTATAATGGAATCAACACCTTTGACTCCATGCTGGGTATAATTACCAGATGTTGATTCAGTTACATATTTATTCCCAGTGAATTCTTGTACAGTCACTCTTTGAAAGAACGAGTGAAACGTTTTCAAGAAAGCTACAGTAAGTCCAGTTGCCTTGATTTATTCTTTACAGATATACCATGACCTGAATAAATGAGACCCTTCACAGACATAGCCTTTAAGTGTTTTTTAAAACTGCCTTAGGCTGGGTTCACACCTGAGCGTTTTACAGCGCGTTCCTACGCGCTGTAAAACGCACAACAGGCAAGAACCAATGATTCCCTATGGGAATGGTTCTCACCTGGGCGTTTTACAGCGCGTACGATCGCGCTGTAAAACGCCCGACGCTCAAACAAGTGCTTGAGCTTTTTTTTGGGGCGTTTGTCGCGCGTTCCCGCACATAGAAATTCGGGAACGCGCGACAATGTGTGAACGCCAGTCTCTGTATGCGCGATTGTAAACGCCCGTACAATCGCGCATATAGAGCGCTCGTTTCAGAACGCTCAGGTCTGAACCCAGCGTTAGGGTACTATTACACTGGCGTTTTGGCTTTCCGTTTCTGAGATCCGTTCAGGGCTCTCACAAGCGGTCCAAAACGGATCAGTTTTGCCCTAATGCATTCTGAATGGAAAAGGATCCGCTCAGAATGAATCAGTTTGTCTCCAAACAGTCTCCATTTCGCTCTGGAGGCGAACACCAAAACGCTGCTTGCAGCGCTTTGGTGTCCGTCTGACGAAACTGAGCCAAACTGATCCGTTCTAACACACAATGTAAGTCAATGGGGACGGATCCGTTTTCTATTACACAATCTGGCACAGTAGAAAACGGATCCGTCCTCCATTGACTTTCAATGGTGTTTAAGATGGATCCGTCTTGGCTATGGTAAAGATATTACAAACGGATCCGTTCTGCACGGATGCAGATGGTTGTATTATCTGAATGGATCCGTCTATGCAGATCCATAACGGATCCACACCAAACGCGAGTGTGAAAGTAGCCTTATTTGTTACAATTGGTTTTCGTACTTGAGAACAATTGCCATAAACCACCACATGCTGTGACTTGTAGCATGCAAATATTCTGAAAAATCTGGTATCTTCCAGAGACAAACATGGGTGAAAAAAAACTGAAAACCACTCTGTATGCTCACAAAGCTGAAAGCCTGGACCAAGCCTCATTTCATTATGGAGGTGCATCTCAGGGACCATTCTTTATATTCATTTGTGCTATTAATTTGTAGAAAATATGGGCTGCAAAACTATATTGCTGCTCCCAGTTAGCTATTTGCCCAGGGCACATCACTGTTTTGAAGCAACCTCCCAGAATAGCAAATGTTTGTCAAGATTTTTATCGGCTGTATTTCCATTTCCAAATAATTTTCCTTTTTTATGTTTTTTTAACAGCTGGATTGTGGAACTGATAATTGATCGCCCTAGAGGAAAAAATCTAAATATATTTGCCAAGTTAATTCCTCTACAAAAAAAAAAAAGTTGCGTTCCTATTTAATTTGGTGGTGAAAATTAAAATCATCTCTGCTAATGATATCCCTCCCATTTTATATCTTAATCTTATTATGAAGCCTCAGAGCAAAGCAACCAAGGACTGGTATATATAAACGCAGGCTTAAATATTACACTAACTGTACACCTTAAGAAAAAAGATTGGACGCCATTTGGAAACTGCTTATTTAAGCATAATTTGGACCAGAAATCACCAACTTTACAATATAGAGAAAGAAAACAGAATTAAATAGTAGTTATATATTTTTTTAAGTAATGATTGTAAGCTCATTCCAATTTTATAATACCAATTCTATCTTTCTCCTGTTGAAGGCCTTTTACAGTCATCTCCCATAAGGAACTATAGTGTCTTAGCTTGGGGAAATGGAATAATAGTGAGATACATACTAGCATGTCCTAGATTTGCTGACACTCACATAACACAATATACTCTTTGTCCTACTTTGCCAGGTTCGACCAGGCTAGATTTACAGTCCACACGTAGAAGAGGTGCCTAGTTCCACTTAAAACCCTTGAGGATTATTATCCCTGTTGAGTTCAGCAAAGCTGCTTACCTTTCTGACAAGGTGGAGAGAGGATACGCTTGCCCTTCAGCTGTGGAAATCTTGCAACTTGGATTAAGTTACATTCGTTGTTTCATGAGCTGCACTGCCATACATTATACTGTAGGCACAAGCAGATGGCTTTTCTCTGAGAAGGGGAAAGCCTTTCTCCTATATAAGAGCTTCTAAAATATATTAGATCCTTTTGTCCAGGAAGCTGCTTCTTGCAATGACTTATGTTATGTTCTCCTTCTGTTGCTTATAAAATGTATTTACTTTCAACAATAACTTCACACTAGGCCAAAAAAACTCCTACAAAAATGAAAAAAAACATCTATGGCATATGTTTAAGGATGAACACATTATTAGCAACCATATGAGCATTTTGTCATATTCTTTCTTATTTTAGTATTTTGACTATTCAGATACACTATATGAACCAAACTATTAGGACACCTACAAATGACACCTACAGGGGCTTTTATAACATCCTATTCTAAATCCATAGGCATTAATATGTAGTTGGTACACCCTTTACAGGTAAAATAACTTCCATTCTTCTGGGAAGATTTTCTACAAGAATGAATGTTGCGGATATTTTACACTCCAGCTGAGTAAATCCGCACAGCGTCTCCCGAAAACCAAGTAAATCCGAAGGTGTTGTGAATATATAGCTACCAATCCCCCACAAACAGGATCCAGGACTTCAGGCAGGGGGTAAAAACGAGCAACTTTATTGATGGCCACAGCTCAGCCTTTTATTAAGTCCTCGAGCAAGGGTTAATCCCACGGGGCCCTTGTCGGGAACAGGCACACAAAATACAGTGACCAATCAATATACAGTAAGATATAACACACTCCTACATGAACAGTAAAATCTCTCCTCTCTATCCTAGAGATAATTGGATAAAGGGGCCGGACATAGTTCCATGCAGGTCGATGACTAAGACCATTGTGTTCGCTAACTGCATCACAGGGAGATGAGGTGGTTTGTGTACATTTAAAGGGTGAAATAGGGTTAACTACATGAACAGCAGACGAAATACAAGAGTCTGGACATTCCTAAAACAGGGGTTTTGTCACATAGCTCCCCCTTAGTTCCATGGGACGGCATACCCGCCTAGACCCCAACGGGTTTGCTTGGGGATGCCCGAGAAGCAGTTGGCAAAGGGTCCAGTTCTGTTTGGCGAGACAACCCGTCTGCATTGGCATTCTGTTTCCCTGGTCTGTATTGCACAGTGAAATTATAAGGCTGCAGTGCCAGGCTCCATCTCAATAGTCTGGGGTTGTATCTTGCCACCCGGTTGAGCCAAATCAGGGGGTTGTGATCAGTCATAACAGTGAAGGAGCACCCGTATAAATAAGGATGTAGTTTCTTGAGGGCCCAAACGAGGGCGAGGCACTCCCTCTCCACAGTGGCATAACTGACTTCCCTGGGTATGAGTTTTCTGCTCAGGTACACCACTGGGTGCTCCATCCCCTCCAACCTGACCTGACTCAATACATCTCCCAATCCAAACATTGAGGCATCTGTATGGACGAGAAATGTTTTAGAATGTTCTGGTGCTGCTCATACAGGTGCCTCGCTGAAGGCCATTTTTAACTTTTGAAAGGAGTCCGCACACTCTGGGGTCCATACAACTTGCTTGGGGAGAGAATTTTTGGTGAGGTCTGTAAGGGGCTTAGCTATAGTGCTGTAATCCTGTACAAACTTGCGGTTCCCAAAAATGACATACAGTTGCAAGAAAAAGTATGTGAACCCTTTGGAATTATATCGATTTCTGCACAAATTGGTCATAAAATGTGATCTGATCTTCATCTAAGCCACAACAATAGACAATCACAGTCTGCTTAAACTTATAACACCCAAAAAATTAAATGTTACCATGTTTTTATTGAACACACCATGTAAACATTCACAGTGCAGGTGGAAAAAGTATGTGAACCCCTAGACTAATGACATCTCCAAGAGCTAATTGGAGTGAGGTGTCAGCCAACTGGAGTCCAATCAATGAGATGAGATTGGAGGTGTTGGTTACAGCTGCCCTATAAAAAATACACACCAGTTCTGGGTTTGCTTTTCACAAGAAGCATTGCCTGATGTGAATGATGCCTCGCACAAAAGAGCTCTCAGAAGACCTACGATTAAGAATTGTTTACTTGCATAAAGCTGGAAAGGGTTATAAAAGTATCTCCAAAAGCCTTGCTTATCATCAGTCCACGGTAAGACAAATTGTCTATAAATGGAGAAATTTCAGCACTGCTGCTACTCTCCCTAGGAGTGGCCGTCCTGTAAAGATGACTGCAAGAGCACAGCGCAGACTGCTCAATGAGGTGAAGAAGAATCCTAGAGTGTCAGCTAAAGACTTACAAAAGTCTCCGGCATATGTTAACATACCTGTTAGCAAATCTACGATATGTAAAACACTAAACAAGAATTGATTTCATGGGAGGATACCACAGAGGAAGCCACTGCTGTCCAAAAAAACATTGCTGCATGTTTACAGTTTGCACAAGAGCACCTGGATGTTCCACAGCAGTACTGGCAAAATATTCTGGGGACAGATGAAACCAAAGTTAAGTTGTTTGGAAGAAACACACAACACTATGTGTGGAGAAAAAGAGGCACAGCACACCAACATCAAAACCTCATCCCAACTGTAAAGTATGGTGGTGGGAGCATCATGGTTTGGGGCTGCTTTGCTGCATCAGGGCCTGGACGGATTTCTATCCTTGAAGGAATAATTAATTCCCAAGTTTATCAAGACATTTTGCAGGAGATCTTAAGGCCATCTGTCCACCAGCTGAAGCTCAACAGAAGATGGGTGTTGCTACAGGACAACGACACAAAGCATAGAAGTAAATCAACAACAGAATGGCTTAAACAGAATAAAATACGCCTTCTGGAGTTGCCCAGTCAGAGTCCTGACCTCAACCCGATTGAGATGCTGTTGCATGACCTCAAGAAAGCGATTCACACCAGAGATCCCAATAATATTGCTGAACTGAAACAGTTCTGTAAATAGGAATGGTCAAGAATTACTCCTGACCGTTGTGCACGTCTGATCTGCAACTACAGGAAACGTTTGGTTGAAGTTATTTCTGCCAAAGGAGGTTCAACCAGTTATTAAATCCAAGGGTTCACATACTTTTTCCACCTGCACTGTGAATGTTTACATGGTGTGTTCAATGAAAACATGGTAACATTTAATTATTTGTGTGTTATTAGTTTAAGCAGTCTGTGATTGTCTATTGTTGTGACTCAGATGAAAATCAGATCACATTTTATGACCAATTTGTGCAGAAATCCATATAATTCCAAAGGGTTCACGTACTTTTTCTTGCAACTGTAACTTGTGTTTTGGTGCGGGGCTGGGGCCACTGGGTTATGACCTCTACTTTGGCGGGTTCGGGCCTTTGTTTCCCGGAGCCCACTCGGTGGCCTAGGTACTGCACCTCTGCCATCCCTACATGACACTTGTCCGGTTTTAAGGTTAGGCCGGCAGTCTGTATTCTCTTGAGCACCACAGACACGTGCTTCAGGTGGGCCTCCCATGTGCAACTGAAGATAGCTATATTATCTAGATATGCACATGCAAAGTCCTGAAGTCCCTCTAAGATCCGATCAGCCATCCTCTGAAAAATAGCCGGGGCATTTATCATCCCAAATGGCATGACCTTAAAGTGGTACAGGCCAAATGGGGTGATGAAGGCCGAATTGGGGATGGCCTCCGGCTCCAAAGGGATCTGTCAATATCCCTTGCACAGATCTATAGTGGTCAAGTAACTCCCTTTTGCCATCCGGTCTAACAGTTCGTCTACCCTGGGCATGGGGTAGGCATCGGTGACTGACTGGTCATTGAGCCTCCAGTAGTCGATGCAGAAACGGGTTGTCCCATCCCGCTTCGGCACCAACACTACCGGGGAGGCCCACGGACTCTGGGAGGGTTCTATCACTCTTACGGCTAACATGTCTAGTATCTCCTTCTGCATGCTCCCTCTAACGGCCTTGGGAATGCGATATGGCTGCTGCCGGAGGGGTACCTGATCTGGGGTTCTCTACATCTCTGCGGTAACCTGCTAGGGTAGGGTAATTCCTTTGTTCCTTTTGAAAATCTTGGGGGTGTCCCAGTACATAGTGGGGTTTAAGGCAAGGGTCGAGGACACCAGTTCCTACCTGTGGTTCCTGAGAGCGTGCGGTCTCCGTGGCCCGGGTCTGCTGCCGAGTAGTCACTGGTAAAGCTCTCTCCTGGGCTGGCGCAACAAACTGGGAGGTCATACCTCCCAAGCCATTCCCCAGCAGCACTTCGGCCGGCAGGTCAGTCATAATCCCCTCCATTGATTTAGCTCCCGTACCCTAGTCCATATGAACCCGGGCTGTTGGTATCTTATGGAGGGCCCCTCCAGCTACTTGGACTGCTACGGTGCATCCAGTGTGTTGGGACGGCTTGATCCGGTGAGGTTGGACCAGGGTGATAGTGGCTCCATTGTCTCTCAGGGCCCTAGCCTCCTGTCCATTTAGGCAGATGGACTGGCGGTGATTTGCCTGGTTGTCTCCGACGGTCTGTATGAGGTTGACCTCGTGCAGTACGGATCATTGCTCAGTGGGTTCTGGGGGTGAATACGGAGCATAACTCCCTTGGGTATATTTACTGTAGTCCTTCTGGACACAATGGGCTGCGGCTCAGTGCGGTGGTGCTGGGTGTCGCCCCCTTGGTTAGCCATGCACTGCGGGCAGTTGGGTTTGATGTGTCCTATTTGATTAGACCCATAGCACATTGGTGGTGGCCTCCCTGCTCCTTGATTGCTTGGTGCGGTGTAGGACGCATTGGGCCTGGTCGGTGTTGTGGATGTTGGTGTGTAGGTGGGGGTACGCTGGACCGCCGGTGCTCTGCTACTCTCCATAGTCCTTCTATCATGGTGTTCATCAGCCAGTCTAGCAGCCTCTTCCACCGTCCGAGGCTTGCAATCACGAACCCAGTCTCTAACATCTGGCGGGGCAAAATCAAAAAACTGCTCCAGCAGTAACAACTGTAAGGCATCTGCCAACGTGGTCGCCTGGCACCCCTGCATTCAGTTGCGTGCAGCGCGGTGCATAGGGAAGGCCCACTCGGTAAAAGTGTCTCTGCCCGTTTTCCTGAGGGCCCTGAACTTTTTCCTATATGCCTCTGGAATGACGGTATAACGGGCCAGCAATATTTCTTTTACCTTGTCATAGTTCTTGAATTTCAATGCCCAATCCTTCCATTTTCAAGATAGATATGCCATCAGAGCTGTCTGGCAGTTTACATCCCCAATGAGACCATATGCATGCTCAGCTAAACCAAGAATTTATGCACTCCTGCCTATCTGCATAGTGCTTTTTATAGGAGTGGATTCTACATTGTCCTGACATTTTGTAGGCCAAAGGCCCAGGAGAGGCAAGTCTGTTAGTGTAGTTCTTGTCTGTTAGAAACCACCTTATCACTGGTAGAGAGGCCCAACACATATAGTAAGTTAGCAGTGATGCAGTTTACAGTTATTCATGTTTCTAGTGTTTTCATGTGTCTTTGCAAATGGCAGTGTGCTGCTACTTGCAGTCCTTATTTGCTTTTACATTGCAGCCATGGTAACATGCACCTGAACCCCTTTTTCATATTGTTGAGAGGTTCTGGGCTAACTTTGTTGCTTGCATTGTGCATGGAGGGGAATATTAATGTCTGCATTGGCAGAAGGTAACAAAAAAGTAAGTTTTTTTTAAGAAGTTTACAACCATGACACCTTGAACCCCCTATGGTTTTGTTGAGACAACCTAGTCAGTTTCGCAAGGGCATATTACAACCATGACACCTTGAACCCCCTATGGTTTTGTTGAGACAACCTAGAACTAAAGTTATTTGGTGACCTAAGTTTGGTTCAGTAGAGTCACAGGAGGACTAAATGGTGCAGACATATTTTAATACCAAACTGCATTAAAAGAGTTGTCTCATCACAGACATCTTCCACTTCCTCACTCTGGTCATCCTCCTGACTTGTTGACCTAACAACAACCTCAGTTATTGACAACTGTGTCTCATCATCCTCATCATCAACCTCATGAGATACTAATTGCCATTGACTTATTGGCAACTGTATCAAAACCACCCCTCTGTAGATATAAAGGTTCAGGCACATAGTGAAGGTCCACCAATGTTTCCAATGGTAATAGCTTTTATTATACTCACAAAGGTATAAGATCAATAGGCATAAAACAGAATAAAATCTTCGTGATTATAACATCTCTCGAACCAGGTTTCGCCACACCAGCTGTAAGGTAACTAGGTCACTATGTAGTAACTTTGAATCTCTAATGACTCCAGATCTTGCAAGAGCTTGAAATGGCATCAAAGGTAAAGAAGAGAACCACATAGAAAACAGGAGGCCAAGATCAGACTTTTAGAAGGTCTTTGAAACTGTGATGGAGAGGAAAAACAAAAAGAGCTAAGGGAAGGATGCATGAGGCTATGTGCTGACCAGCTGCCACAATATGGCATTTCAGAATACAGAGAAAGTCAAATATGCATTCTGCTGATAGAATGTCCAGTGAATATGTTAGGATGAAACCAGTTGGGCATTGCTTACACAAGCCTGCACTTGTTAACAGGAAAAGGAGATACTGAGCAAAGGGAAAACACCAGAAGCAGCCAGAATAGCCTACAGGTAAAGAAGCATCGAACAGAACAACACTCACATCTTAAATCATATCCCAAGAGGATGTGACTGTAAACATGAGCAATGCATTTCATGTGCATGCTTGAAGCTTTACAATGTCATTTTCTGGTCTAGTTCATCTACCTGTAGCCTGCTTGGAATGACTTACATTGGATCCGTGGTTTAATACCAATGTCAGCAGCTTCATACGTTACACATACCCCATGACTAACAACTTTTTATTGTCTATGGAACTTGTAACAATTCTTCATTTGCAGACTTTACAAGACATTTGAGTGTTTATTCTGAGTACGATTTGTTTCTGTCTTAAATAATGAACTGTATAGTGTGAAGAGGCAGGACTGATGATAATTCGGGTGCCTTAACTTTTAGTTTTTATTCTGCAATTTGAACTATAATACTTAGATAGAGAAAACAAAAGTCATGCTATGAACAGAAGTAACAGAGGTTAATGGAGGAGCCTGGGATTGGTGAAAAGTATTTCCCGAAAGAGCACCACCTGTCCATGGGCTACATCTGGTATTACAGCTTAGGGTAAAATAAGCAACTCTCAAGGCTACCTTATGTTATAATATATATAAAAAAAATACAAGTGTAAAAATAAATAGGTCACATTTACAAAGAATGGACACTAGAGTAAAATGTGCCAAATTTATTAAAATGCAAATGTAGTTTTTAGTTTATTTTTTTATATTGTGTAGGGACTTTAAACACTCTTGTAATATACTTTATTAGTGAAATATGTTTCTTTTTACTAGAAACATGTTGTACAGAGTCTTCTTAGCATTGCCAGGGAGTGTCTGTCTTTAGCATTCTACTGAGCACTGAAGACAACTATGGTGAGCATACAAAGGAAGGCTTCTCAGCCTGCCTCTTGTCTCACTCCCCCAGCCCCTGCCTAACTATATGTGCCCTATCTATAACTGCTGTGTCCCTATCTATCTGACTTGATCAGGGACAAGAAAGAAAAAAGAGGGGGTTAATCACCTGACTTCTCTGAAAGAGGATCAGGAAACTTAACTCGCAGGGCGCCAATAGGTATGGATACGACAGAATTTTACTAGAACTATAAGAAAAAAAAAATTGTTAAAAATGAGGTTGTAAATTACAACGACCACCAGAATCTATGCAATTTAAAATCTATGCAATTTAAAAGAAGGCTGCCAATGGGATAAAACTAGCTAGGAAAGTGTACCTAGGCAAGAATAGGCAGTTTGAGGAAAAAGATTTTTATCCCATAAGGAGGCGCCACTCTTAAGGTAGTAGTCTGCACAATTATATATTTATAAAAAATAATTTTCATAAAATGACTTTATCAAACTGAAAATAAGATATATAGTAGATATTTAGCCAGTAGTATGTAAACCAAATCTATAAAATAAAACTTGGTTCATACTCACTTCACCCAGGAGGAGAGATGGGGGATAAACTCAAAACACCCCCAAACCCTTCCTCCTGCGCCTGGCTCGCTTCTAGAAAGTCAGGAAATAAACGGCAGTCCTTCAACTGGAACTTCTTGTTAATTCCTTTTATTAAGTAGTCAGGATGGGGTGAGGAGGAGGCCCAACGCGTTTCGGGGATATATAAGTCCCCTTCATCAGGAGCATGTCTACTAGTGGACAAACTAGCTTATTTAAATTAAATGTGGCGCCAAAAACGGATTGTACAGCGTCACTTCCGGTTTGCGTCCACCTCATGCGTTCCAGCGTGGAACGCAAACCGGAAGTGAAGGCCAGAGAGCACCAAAAACACAGACAGAGGTTGACATATTCATTATAATACTTAGCCAATGTTCAGCTCTAAAAGATATAACAATGCATACAGGGATATGTCATATACAATCGGCACACATTAGTTACATAGTCCTTCGCCGGCTAAAAGTCCGGGACCGGAAGTGACGTCACCCCCGGTCTTCCGACTCCCAGAGGCTCATAACAAATAAAAGTTTACAAGAAACTGGCAAGATAAGACATTAAGGACATAGGGGATAAAGACTAGAGGTAAGATTGCTTGAAATGAATAACTGTGTAATGCGTCGGCTCGATACTATATCCGAGTCCACGCCCACTTCCGGTTAGTGGAACGCAGATGGCCGGACTAGGGCTACTTCCTATATGTAATAGTTCTAACTAGTTGAACAATGGCTCAAATAGGGAATTGTGTATGTTCATATAAAATGAATGGACATAAAATATATTAGTACAAATATTTGAGATAAAAATATATATAAATAAATATAAATATAGAAGAATATAAATATAAATATAGAAGAGTACTAAGACATCAGTGAGAGGGATCTAATATATATATATAGACCATTAAAATCAAAAAGGGGAGAATCTAATGGACAAGAAAAAGAATTGTGTATATATATATATATATATATATATAAAAAAGTATGTATATATAAAAAAAGAAATATGTATAAAAAAAATAATAAAAAAATAAAAAATATTTGCTAAAATATAATTATTAGTATTATGTAGAGGTTGGTCTATCCATGTTCCCGATTGGATATCTGATTTGTTTTTTTTGGGGGGGTATCAAACATGATTCTGGGATGGGAAAGAAGACCTTGGTGAGTCTCAAACAGTCCTACAAAAAGATTTGCGTAAGCAGGGGCAAATTTCGTGCCCAGAATCATGATTTACCGCAGGTACATAGATGACATTATCTTGATCTGGGATAGGAAAAAAGATGATCTTCTAAGATTTGTGGAAGGTTTAAATCAAAATGATTGGGGATTAGAATTCAGTCTTGAATGTGACCAGACCAAAGCCGTCTTTCTAGATTTGAAACTAGAAGTTATTGCGAACACTATACACACAAGCACTTATTTCAAACATGTGGATGCTAATAGCTACCTGGATTTTTCCAGTTGTCACCTCTCTAATTGGAAACGCAATATCCCATTTAGTCAGATGAAAAGGGTAAGACGGAATTGTTCAGATAAAGAAGTTCTGGAAAAACAAATGAAAGTCCTGAAGACTAGGTTCATTGAAAAAGGCTATCCTAAACAACTGATTAAATCTTCCGCAGAAAGAACACTCATTCTAGATCAAGATTCAGCCTTAAAGCCAACTCTGAAAACATCCAACAGTGAAAAAAAAAACCCTATCAGTACAATCTGATAACAAGATACAACACCAAACACAGTGAAATTAAAAGAATTTTGAATAAACACTGGGGGATCCTTCTAAAAGACCCAATTCTCAAAGACGTACTACCAACTAATACGTCTATCATCTTTAGGAGGGCACAAACTTTGAAAAATATGCTAGCACCGTCATGTCCCAAACTAACAACCATCAGTAAAAATATTTCAAGCCTGAAACAAAAAGAGACCAAACAAGGGATATATAGATGTGGGATTGCTAGATGCAAATGCTGTGTTATGATGAATCAGGGGATCACTGAACTCATAATTTCAACAAACGATATATGGAGATTCAGACAAGAGATCAGCTGCAACACCAGGCATGTAGTTTACCTGTTAACCTGCCCATGCAATTTAAAATATGTAGGGAGAACTACCCAAACAGTGAGGGACAGAATGACGGAACACAGGTCAAACATAAAGCGAGGAGTCATTACACATAGTGTATCTAGACATTTTCTGGAGAAACACAACAGTAATCCTGCCTTACTGAAATTAACTCCGTTAGAACATATAACACAGTCCTATCAAACATTGTGCAGAAAGGAAATGCACTGGATCTTCCGTCTAAACACTTTATCTCCTCATGGCCTGAATGAAACATTAGAATATACCAACTATTGATACCCCCCAAAAAAAAACAAATCAGATATCCAATCGGGAACATGGATAGACCAACCTCTACATAATACTAATAATTATATTTTAGCAAATATTTTTTTTTATTTTTTTATTTTTTATACATATTTCTTTTTTTATATATACATACTTCTTTTATATATATATATATATATATATATATATATATATACGCAATTCTTTTTCTTGTCCATTAGATTCTCCCCTTTTTGATTTTAATGGTCTATATATATATATATATATATATATATATATCAGATCCCTCTCACTGATGTCTTAGTACTCTTCTATATTTATATTTATATTCTTCTATATTTATATTTATTTATATATATTTTTATCTCAAATATTTGTACTAATATATTTTATGTCCATTCATTTTATATGAACATACACAATTGCCTATTTGAGCCATTGTTCAACTAGTTAGAACTCCCCACCTTTGTACCTTCCCTACGCCCAGCAACTATTACATATAGGAAGTAGCCCTAGTCCGGCCATCTGCGTTCCACTAACCGGAAGTGGGCGGGGACTCGGATATAGTATCGAGCCGACGCATTACACAGTTATTCATTTCAAGCAATCTTACCTCTAGTCTTTATCCCCTATGTCCTTAATGTCTTATCTTGCCAGTTTCTTGTAAACTTTTATTTGTTATGAGCCTCTGGGAGTCGGAAGACCGGAGGTGACGTCACTTCCGGTCCCGGACTTTCAGCCGGCGAAGGACTATGTAACTAATGTGTGCCGATTGTATATGACATATCCCTGTATGCATTGTTATATCTTTTAGAGCCGAACATTGGCTAAGTATTATAATGAATATGTCAACCTCTGTCTGTGTTTTTGGTGCTCTCTGGCCTTCACTTCCAGTTTGCGTTCCACGCTGGAACGCATGAGGTGGACGCAAACCGGAAGTGACGCTGTACAATCCGTTTTTGGCGCCACATTTAATTTAAATAAGCTAGTTTGTCCACTAGTAGACATGCTCCTGATGAAGGGGACTTATATATCCCCGAAACGCGTTGGGCCTCCTCCTCACCCCATCCTGACTACTTAATAAAAGGAATTAACAAGAAGTTCCAGTTGAAGGACTGCCGTTTATTTCCTGACTTTCTAGAAGCGAGCCAGGCGCAGGAGGAAGGGTTTGGGGGTGTTTTGAGTTTATCCCCCATCTCTCCTCCTGGGTGAAGTGAGTATGAACCAAGTTTTATTTTATAGATTTGGTTTACATACTACTGGCTAAATATCTACTATATATCTTATTTTCAGTTTGATAAAGTCATTTTATGAAAATTATTTTTTATAAATATATAATTGTGCAGACTACTACCTTAAGAGTGGCGCCTCCTTATGGGATAAAAATCTTTTTCCTCAAACTATCTGACTTGATGCCACCGCTGGCAGCTCTGTACATACCTCTATTCCCTGTGCTTATCACAAGGAAGAGAGCAGGAAATGGGACTGCCAGCACTGACAGTAAGTGTATAGTAACACAGCACACTTACTGTCAGTGCAGAATGCTGCTGCTCCATTCCTGTTCATATCTAAGAGACACACAGGGAAGATAGGTGCTATATTACTGTACACTTACTGTCTGCTCTAAAATGTTAAATTTTGTGGTTTATTGTACATTTTTCATTTTCAAAAATGGCATAAAGCTCAGAAAGTCACAAACTATACCATAAACATTTCAAAGGAAGGTGTCGTGCTGCCTCACTTGGCTGTGATTCAAAGGACTTGATCAGGATCCGATACGCCAGCTTTTAGGTGATGCCAAACAACGAGGTTCCACAGGAGGATAATCTCGGTCACAAAACCACCCCTCTGTAGATATAAAGGTTCAGGCACATAGTGAAGGTCCACCAATGTTTCCAATGGTAATAGCTTTTATTATACTCACAAAGGTATAAGATCAATAGGCATAAAACAGAACAAAATCTTCGTAATTATAACACCTCTCGAACCAGGTTTCGCCACACCAGCTTCATCAGGAGTGGATGATACACCCACATATGGGCGTTCCTTTTATATGGGTGTCAAAATAACATTAAATTTTCTCCCATCCCCCCTCCATTATAAATCTACAGATTTTTTTTAAAACAATTCAAATCCACTTTATTTTTATTTCTTTCCTTTCACAGGAAAATCCATATAAAAATAGAAGAAATAAAGAAAAAAAATTATCAATATAAAATAGCAATTTTTTTGTTACAATACCAACTCCTCTCATAATGTCCGAATAAAATTTGAACAAAATATAATAACAATAATAATAATAAATCACATACCAGCTAATGTCATTTTCTTATTCACACATCTTTCTCCACCTAAAATAACTTAATTTATCCAATACATCAGTTCTTGTCTCAGATGATATATGATCAAACCATTATTCACAAGGAGCATTAACGCTCACAATTAATACCAGCAGTAAAAAATTAGCAGTAAAAAAAAAAAAAATATTACTATTCCACCAAACAAGGTTTCAAATCTAGGTGTTCAGATCATCCGGCTGTTGAGACCGCATTCTGAAGATCCATTCCACCTCCCGGCGGTTAATTGCTGCCACCGGATCTCCTTCTCGCCAGTTCTGTTTGACCCTTTTTTTTTTTTCCATGAATTTTTTAAAGGTCCCACAATAGCACTGAACTGGGTGAAAAAAACAAACCTATAATCTTTCTCCTGATTACCCCTATCTCTTTTCTCTTTCTCATCCCTTGTAGCAACAATGTCCCTAGTTTTTTCCAGAGAGTCCCTATCATACCCCTCAAACCGTTCCATCATAATTTTACTTTGTTCTCTATAATCACTTTTTTCGGTGCAGTTTCTATATATGCGCATAAATTGTCCCTTAGGGATATTTTCAATCCAGGGACTATGGTGATAGCTCGATGTGTCAATATAACCATTTACATCAGTGGGCTTAACCCCTTCACGCAACATCACGTACATGTACGTGGGGGAATGTGGTGCCTCACCGCATCCCCACGTGCATGTACGTGATCGGCTTCACTGTCAGCGCAGGGACCTGAGCGCTGAAGATTCAGTGAAGCCGGCGTGCTGGGGTTGCTAGGCAACCCTAGAAGCCGGAAGGAGATGTATTGGCCCCCTGACCCGCCCACGATCGCTGTGATTGGTCCAATACTGCAGAGGGACCAATCGCAGCGCATCGGGGCAGGTAAGGGGGGTTAGGGAGGGACTGTGTGCCTCTCCTTCTCTGATCGTCCCCATTCCTGTCAGGGAAGCGATCAGAGAAGGAGAGTGTGACAATATACTGTACCTATCACATGTATACTAGTCATGGAGCACTGCTACTTAGCGCTCCATGACTAGTATACTCGTCATGGCATAAAACTGTCACCATGTCTGCAGACATGGTGACAGCGCTGAGTGCCGGCTGTTACACACAGCCAGGCACTCAGGCTCAATGCCGAGGGGGGTCCTGTGACCCCCGTATCGGCGATCGGGTAGTTTCGGCACCCCCCCCCCCTATCGGCGATCGCTTTATGTCGTTTCTGATCCCTGCGGTCCCTGACCGCAGGGATCAGAAACCTAAAAATTGCCCCAAATCGATTTTTTTACCCCCCCTGCACCCCTGAATTCCATTTATGTGGCGGGGTGCAGGGGGCGGTTTGTGGGCGGTGCGGGGCCGGTGCGGGGCGGTGTGGCAGTTGCGGGAGGCGGGCGGTGCGGCAGGCGGGATCGCGATCCCCCGCCCGCCTCCCATTATAATCATCGTTGGTGTCTAGTGGGTATACCAGGGTGCCAGCACATTGCTGGCACCCTGGTATAAACGGCTGACATCGGTGATGCGATGTCAGCCGTTTAACCCTTTCCATACCGCGGTCCGTACGGACCGCGGTATGGAAAAGGTTAACAGCTCAGGGAGCTCCCTCCCTCTCCCATCGGAGGGCTGCTGTACCTTTGCAGCCCCCCGATGGAGAGGGAGAGAGCTCCCAGGCAGCCCCCCCAGAGCCCCGTCCTTACCCTTCCCCGTCTGCGCAGTTCTGAACATAACTGAGCAGACGGGGAAGGTTCCCATGGCAACAGGACGCCTCTCAGGCGTCCTGCTGTCCACGGTGCTGAACAGATCTATGCTGAAAGCATAGATCTGTTCAGTGTAAGTAAAATATAGTACAGTGCAATATATATTGTACTGTACTGTATTATACAGACATCAGACCCACTGGATCTTCAAGAACCAAGTGGGTCTGGGTCAAAAAAAAAAGTGAAAAAAGTAAAAAAAAAGTAAAAATCAAAAAACACATTTATCACTGATTAAACATGAGAAAAATAAAATTCCCTACACATGTTTGGTATCGCCGCGTCCGTAACGACCTGATCTATAAAACGGTCATGTTACTTTTCCCGAACGGTGAACGCCATAAAAATAAAAAATAAAAAACTATGATGAAATTGAAATTTTGCCCACCTTACTTCCCCAAAAAAGATAATAAAAGTGATCAAAAAAGTCGCATGTACTCCAAAATTGTAACAATCAAACCGTCATCTCATCCCGCAAAAAATGAGACCCTACTTAAGATAATCGCCCAAAAACTGAAAAAACTATGGCTCTTAGACTATGGAAACACTAAAACATCATTTTTTTTGTTTCAAAAATGAAATCATTGTGTAAAACTTATATAAATAAAAAAAGTATACATATTAGGTATCGCCGCGTCCGTATCGACCGGCTCTATAAAAATATCACATGACCTAACCCCTCAGGTGACCACCGTAAAAAAATAAAAATAAAAACGGTGTAGAAAAAGCAATTTTTTGTCATCTTACGTCACAAAAAGTGTAATAGCAAGCGATCAAAAAGTCATATGCACCCCAACATAGTGCCAATCAAACCGTCATCTCATCTCGCAAAAAATGAGACCCTTCTTAAGATAATCGCCCCAAAACTGTAAAAACTATGGCTCTTAGACTATGGAGAAACGAAAAAAATAAATTGTTTTAAAAATGAAATCATTGTATAAAACTTACATAAATAAAAAAAATGTATACATATTAGGTATCGCCGCGTCCGTGACAACCTGCTCTATAAAATTACCACATGATCTAACCTGTCAGATGAATGTTGTAAATAACAATAAAAAAAACGATGCCAAAAAAGCTATTTCTTGTTACCTTGCCGCACAAAAAGTGTAATATAGAGCAACCAAAAATCATATGTACCCTAAACTAGTACCAACAAAACTGCCACCCTATCCCGTAGTTTCTAAAATGGGGTCACTTTTTTGGAGTTTCTACATCAGGGGGCTTCAAATGGGACATGGTGTCAAAAAAACTGTCCAGCAAAATCTGGCTTCCAAAAACCACACGGCGCACCTTTCACTCTACGCCCCGCTGTGTGCCCGTACAGTAGTTTACGGCCACATATGGGGCGTTTCTGTAAACAGCAGAGTCAGGGCAATAAAGATACAGTCTTGTTTGGCTGTTAACCCTTGCTTTGTTAGTGGAAAAAATGGGTTAAAATTGAAAATTAGGCAAAAAAATGAAATTCTCAAATTTCATCCCCATTTGCCAATAACTCTTGTGCAACACCTAAAGGGTTAACAAAGTTTGTAAAATCAGTTTTGAATACCTTGAGGGGTGTAGTTTCTTAGATGGGGTCACTTTTAGGGAGTTTCTACTCTAGGGGTGCATCAGGGGGCTTCAAATGGGACATGGTGTCAAAAAAACTGTCCAGCAAAATCTGGCTTCCAAAAACCATACGGCGCACCTTTCACTCTACGCCCCGCTGTGTGCCCGTACAGTAGTTTACGGCCACATATGGGGTGTTTCTGTAAACGGCAGAGTCAGGGCAATAAAGATACAGTCTTGTTTGGATGTTAACCCTTGCTTTGTTAGTGGAAAAAATGGGTTAAAATTGAAAATTAGGCAAAAAAATGAAATTCTCAAATTTCATCCCCATTTGCCAATAACTCTTGTGCAACACCTAAAGGGTTAACGAAGTTTGTAAAATCAGTTTTGAATACCTTGAGGGGTGTACTTTCTTAGATGGGGTCACTTTTAGGGAGTTTCTGCTCTAGGGGTGCATCAGGGGGCTTCAAATGGCACATGGTGTAAATAAACCAGTCCAGCAAAACCTGCCTTCCAAAAACCATACGGCGCACCTTTCACTCTACGCCCCGCTGTGTGCCCGTACAGTAGTTTACGGCCACATATGGGGTGTTTCTGTAAACGGCAGAGTCAGGGCAATAAAGATACAGTCTTGTTTGGATGTTAACCCTTGCTTTGTTAGTGTAAAAAATTGGTTAAAATGGAAAATTAGGCAAAAAAATGAAATTCTCAAATTTCATCCCCATTTGCCAATAACTCCTGTGCAACACCTAAAGGGTTAACAAAGTTTGTAAAATCAGTTTTGAATACCTTGAGGGGTGTAGTTTATAGAATAGGGTCATTTTTGGGTGGTTTCTATTATGTAAGCCTCGCAAAGTGACTTCAGACCTGTAGTGGTCCCTAAAAATTGGATTTCTGAAAAATTTCAAGATTTGCTTCTAAACTTCTAAGCCTTGTAACATCCCCAAAAAATAAAATATCATTCCCAAAATAATTCAAACATGAAGTACACATATGGGGAATGTAAAGTCATCACAATTTTTGGGGGTATTACTATGTATTACAGAAGTAGAGAAACTGAAACTTTGAAATTTGCAAATTTTTCCAAATTTGGGGTAAATTTGGTATTTTTTTATGCAAAAAAAATTAATTTTGGGACTTAATTTTTCCAGTGTCATGAAGTACAATATGTGACGAAAAAACAATCTCAGAACGGCCTGGATAAGTCAAAGTGTTTTAACGTTATCAGCACTTAAAGTGACACTGGTCAGATTTGCAAAAAATGACCTGGTCCTTAAGGTGAAATAAGGCTGTGTCTTGAAGGGGTTAAAGAAAGTCTTTGTTTTAAGTTTGTTATCCTGAACAAATATGGTAAGATCTAAAAAAATAACACTTTCTGCGCTAATCTCACTTGTGAAGGTGAGATTCCAGCTGTTATTATTTATCTCCCTGAGGAAGTCTTTTAACCCTTGTTCATCACCCTCCCACATTATCAAGCAGTCATCAATGTATCTTTTCCACAGGGTAAGTCGGCCACCGGACTGTGGCCGATGTAACCTTGGATGAATGGTTATTTCTTCCCATGCGGTCATAAACAAGTTAGCGAAACTGTATGCGAATTTCGCCCCCATCGCCGTCCCAGTTTGCTGCAAATAAAACTTGTTTTGGAAGCAAAAATAATTGTGTCTCAAACTGAATTCCAGACATTGACATATAAAATTGCTTTGTATATCTGTTATATCGAAAAGAATGGCGTGGTATTAGCAGGAGGTGCTCAAACCCACATGCAGTCGTGCATATATACAGGGGAGCAAATCCTGCACTTGTGGCCCGTTGCTAATGGCGAGTATGACCTTACGCTCCTGTAATTCACCCACTGGCTCCTGGTATTGCCCATATGAACAGGTAGGTGAGTGTTAGGTCCTGAGCTACTTAAGAAACCTTTGGCACGGTGCTCGGGCTCAGACATGTCCTACACAGTAGGATATGTTGGCTAATCTCTCAATTTTAACATCAGTATGAGGGTTAGTAAGACCGCAGAGTGCACCTGTCTTTGCTATATAATTTATTTTGTTATATTGTTATATCTGTTATATCTCCATCACCATCAAGTTGTTCTTTGATGGCATTAATGCCTAGATCTTTTGGAATAATAGTATACAGGGATGACACATCTGCTGTAGCCATCCATGTATTAGTAGAGGGTGAGCCATATTGTTCAATGACTTCCAACACACTGCCACTGTCTTTAAGGTAGGACGGGGATCTTTTCACGTACTTCTGCAGGAAAAAATCAACATACTCTGTCAATTTAATTAAAAGTGACCCAATTCCTGACACAATCGGCCTGCCCGGGGGGTTGGACAGACACTTATGAATTTTCGGCCGGGACCTTCGGATACTTCACTTTTAGGTATTCCAATTCAGTTTTATTTAGGACCCCGTTAACATAACCAACTTGCAACAAAGCCTCCAGTTCCCTTTTAAATTCAATGGTAGGATCTCTTTTTAATATTTGGTAGGTGTCTTTATCTGATAACAGCCTAAGCATGTCGCCTTCATATTTAACTCTATCTATACCATAAACATGGCTTGCATCACAGTTTGAGACTTTTCAACAAAAGTGGCATAAATGCAAAACTGCCCCATAGCAAGGATCAAACCAGGCCTCTCACACAGAACAGATGGGTTTCTGCCTAAACCCTTTTCAATGACACTGCTTCATTTGCTAAAAGTTGTTCCTTTACAGGGTAGAGTCCTGACCAAGTTTTCACTTCCAGTAGAAGAGGAGATAATCCCAACTAAGGCTACTTTCACACTCGCGTGTTGGCTTTCCGTTTGTGAGATCCGTTCAGGGCTCTCACAAGCAGTCCAAAACTGCAGTCCAAAACGGATCAGTTTTGGCCTAATGCATTCTGAATGGATAAGGATCCTCTCAGAATGCATCAGTTTGCCTCCGTTCCGTCTCCATTCTGCTCTGGAGGCGGACACCAAAATGCTGCTTGCAGCGTTTTGCTGTCCGCTTGACGAAACTGAGCCAAACGGATCCTTCCTGGCACACAATGTAAGTCAATGGGGACGGATCCTTCCTGGCACACAAAATAAGGGTCTATTCACACATCCATGGAATGGGTCCACATCCGTTCCGCAATATCCGGAACGTGTGTGGACCCAATCATTCTCAATGGGGCAGGAATGGATGCCTGAAGCCTATGAGGAAGAACAGAGGGGACGGGAGCCATAGGCTCCCGTGGCCCTCATGGAAGTGTTTGCTGCCTGGCGCCCACTGCAATTTTGCGCCTGGGGCAATAGCCCCCACGGCCCCCTCCACGCTACGCCACTACTGCCACGAGTGAGAACACACTTATAGGATAGCTCAAAGTATAAAAGTATACCGAAACCAGCATATTTAGTACCAGAGTGCTATAGATTAAGCTTTGAACTATTATAAGAAGTCTTGCCTGTAAAGTGTCAACCTTAAAGAGAACTTCTCAACTGACAATTGCCTAAACCTGATAAGTGGAATACAATTGAACGTTTTTCTGAGTCATCACTTATGCCATATGAATGCACATTATTGATGGACTGTAACATCTGCCTTGAGACTGTTGATTCAAGTAAAGGTTGGAATTGTTTTACAACAACTGACTCTTCATTACTACTACTACACTCAACATTTGCACCTAATGGTGCTGGCGTCACGAACTCAGGGGCCCAGCCACCAACACGCCTTAAACACCTGTACCATCAAGGGCACCTCAACTTCCATCTGGCTGGTGTTCCCCACAATAGAGAGTGCCCCGGCGTATTTAGTGCTGTCTTCCCATCCACTGCACTCCCGGCCCAGGGAGGCTCTGCTAACCATGAACTACTACCCCCATCGGCCCACCGTTAGCCTCAAGTGTTTTCCCCTGTGGACCCGGTACATTGCATGGGACTCTTATCTGAGGTCTGATTGCGGGTCATTCACATTGGTGTCTGAGCTGAGATCTGATTGGGGGTCTGATCTGAGGTCTTATTGGGGTCTTATTAACATTGGAGATCTGATTGGGGCTGTCAGCAGAGGTCTGATTAACATTGGGAGTCTGATTGGTGGTCTGACCTGAGGTCTAATGAAAAATATTTTTTTCTTATTGTCCTCCTCTAAAACCTAGGTGCGTCTTATAGGGTGAAAAATTCGGTGAATTGTCAGTTTTTTGCGATCATTTTTTTTACTGATGCCTTTCTGAAAACAGTTATTAAAAACAGCCCCCTTGGCTTCTATGGGGACTGTCAGGCTGTTACAACAGACAAAAAAAATAGGACATGTTCTATATTGATGGCCAGCACAATCCATCAAAAAAATCAGATGTGTAAATGAAAACTGGCTTAAATGATGATAAATGTGCCTGGCTAGTGGGCCTCATCTCCTCCTCACCCATGCCACTCCCCATTTTTAGAAATACTGACGGTGCCCGTCACGACTTTTGTGGTCTGGCGAGCTGGTGGACGTGAGGCGCAAATCACAACCGGATTTGACAAGTACGGGTAAATTAAGAGACAACGCGTTTCGGGGTGCGCATGACCCCTTTATCAAGTCTGGTGTGCTGCAGGTGCAGCTGAATGTTTGCTGTTCGATTAATGCTCCCCGGTCACTTTTACTGACAATGTAGTACAATGCTTTGCCAGTGATGAATTCGATATGACTGAAGCGCTGTGGCTTTGCTATTATACTTGGTCAGGCAATGCTGTTGCGGTGGCGAGGCTGATGTAGCTGGGGTATTCTGTACTGGATACTCCCCATTTTTGGAAGGTGGTGTAGAAACGCCACTTGCAACTAACATTTTTTCAGTGACGTTTAAAAAACACGGGGGGAAACTGACATAGAAAATGATATATGTCCCCCTTTGTCTTTATGATGTATAAATGAAGCCAAGAAAAGTAGATAATATATAATTACCAAATGTTATGTGCACCTACACTTTATATTATCAAAATCAAGCTGCGAAGGGTTAAGAAGACCAGGCAGGTGACTGGTAGTTTTCAGAAAGAATTCCTCATGTGGCTTGGTTCACATGGATTAACTGGGTACAGCCCTTTTGATGTGTTCCAGCAGCCAATAAAAGTCCTTGTTTTGGCCCTCAGCGATGCTGCACATCTGTGGAATTCACATTGTGCAGATTATAGAAGATTCAAAGTGTTAATACAAAGGTACATTGTTGTCCCGGCTCTGCAAATATTTAATCTGCACCTAAAACAATATTTTATGAGAGACAGTGGCCTACTATAGAAACCCAGAATGTGATTGTAGATAAGAGGCTCTTGGCCTAGTCCGCCTGGCCTCTTCTTACCTGCTGTAAAACATCAGACGGGTTTGATCTTTGGCTTTCTTTCATATGAGGATACTTACAATTGTATGAAGCCATTCCCTTACAGTTTTCCCAAATGCACCCTCCTTACTAATGTAACAAGTGCTGCAGGATTACATTGTCCTCCAGTTTCACAGCTAGATGTATTATTTCGGTGTGTATTTTATTTTTTTAAGCTGTGAATATAAGGAACACATGTTTTTGCACACATTATTCTTCGGCATTGCTGGATAAACACTCCTGCAGAAACAATGTAATCAAAGCTTGTATTATCATTCAGCAGAGAATAAGCTTTTGGCAGGAGCCAGCTGGTAAGCCTGTAGATACCGATGTCACCTTAGATCAGTGATGCTCAACCTGCAGCCCTCCAGCTGTTGCAAAACTACGACTCCCAGCATGCCTGGACAGCCTACAGCTATTAGGGCATGCTGGGAATTGTAGTTTTGGAACAGCTGGAGGGCCGCAGGTTGAGCATCCCTGCCTTAGATCATCATAGCAAGACATGCTTTGGGCACCTCTTTTCAACCTACTTTCACAAACTTGTCACCTTAGGAGACACTTTTCAGGCAATTATTGGGTACGAAATGTTCATTTCTCATAATTGCCTGGTCATTAGAAGAGGTGAAAACTGCTTTTACATGCAGCAATCAACTCCTCTGTATGGGGACATGAAATTGCTCATGAGTAGGTTTTCAGTAGCATCGCTATGCTGACAATACCCAACTATATACCTCACCCCATGACATCACCTCTTCACTACTACAAGTCACCAGTGACTATCATCATGTCCCCTCTCTATCTGAAACTGAGTCTTTCAAAAACCGAACTACTTGACTACTTGTGTTTTCTCCATCTACTACGCTACCTAACACTGATATTTTCCTCTCCGTCTGTAGCACTGCCATAATGCCTAGGCAAAATGCCTGCTATCTGGTGTAATGATGGTCATTGATCTTTCCTTAACCACCTACACCTGGCACCTCAAAACATCTCTAGAATCATCCTTTATCTTACTGTGGAAACAATAAAAATGCTCATTGTGACCCTAATCCATTCCCATCTTGATTACTGTAACTCATTACTAATTTGCCTCCCCCTCACCACACTCTCCCCTCTCCAACCTATCCTTAATGCAGCCACCACTACTCTGATGCCTCTGCCAAGGGCCAGTCATTGCACTGGTTGCACATACATTAGATTTAATTTATACTTCCTACAAAGCTCTCCATAGTACTGCATCCCATATATCCCCTTTCTCGTCTATCTGCAACCCTACCCATGCTGTACGCTTTGCAAATAATTTCTGACTAAAATCCTCCATAATCAGAACCTCCCATTTCCGTCTCCAAGACTTCTCTCGAGCTGCACCAGTTCTCTGGAATGCCCTACCACAAGAAATAAGGTTAATTCACAGCATCTACAGTTTTTAGGGTGGCCTATCACATTCCCTCTTCTAACTCTTCTCCATTTACCCCTTCCCCCAACATCATTCTTCAGAACCCAATCTCATACATTGAAAAGCGCTACAGATATCGTCTGGTGACTGGCTCATGTAGATTTATATCAACCCCCCAATTTTGTTAAGATGGCACAACCACTGCACAAAACAAGCTCTTTTAAAAAAAAAATGCAAGCTCTTATGAGCAGGGCCCTCATGCCTCTTGTTTTAATTGTTTACTTGTAATGTATGATTCTGTTTATGCTTGAACACTCTGATTGTAAAGCGCTATGGAATATGTTGGCGCTATATAAATAAAGATTATATTATTATTTTTGTTTATTGTTTCTGGGCAGCAGATCACTATATAAACAGGACAATCGGCTGGCCAGAAATGGTGATATCAGGTACCGCATCTGCAATGCTTTCACCTGTTGGATGAGCATCATTGGGTGATCAGCGACACCTTTATACAGGACAATTGTAGGGAAAGAGCGTTTGTACAAATGTTCATTCCCAATAATTGGCCTGATAACCGGCCTGTGTAAAAGGAGACTTAGCAGTGGAAACTGAGCCTAGCAGTATCTGCCTCCTAGGAATCAGAATCAGTTTGTTCCCATGAAAGAGGTGTCTGGCAGACACTTATTCCCCCTTCCTCATTGAAATAAATATGCATGGTCAGCTGCACCAAGCCTGAGTTGTGAGAAATAACTGTTGTCCACCTTAAAGAGGACCTTTCACTAGAATGAAACATCTAAACTAACTATACAGACATGGAGAGCGGCGCCCAGGGCTCTCCCTGCACTCTACTGTTATACCTGGGCGCCGCTCCGTTCTCCCGGTATAGCCTCCAGTATCTTCATATGTTAGGCTCCACCCAGTGGAACCTGCCGGCGTCTCCTTCTCCCATGCTGTAGCGCTGGCCAATCATAGCGCTCAGCTCATAGCCTGAGAGAAAAAAAAGCCTCTCAGGCTATGAGCTGAGCGCTGCGATTGGCCAGCACTACAGCATGGGAGAAGGAGACGCCGGCAGGTTCCACTGGGTGGAGCCTAACATATGAAGATACCGGAGGCTATACCGGGAGAACGGAGCGGCTCCCAGGTATAACAGTAAGTGCAGGGAGATCCCTGAGCGCCGCTCTCCATGTCTGTATAGTTTGTTTAGATTTTTTATTCTAGTGAAAGGTCCTCTTTAAAGGGTCACAAAGCTTTCACAAAACTTTTGATAGGTCATAGCAACATATCAAAAGTGTGAAACCCCCAATGATTGCTAGAACAAGGATAGAGGAGCTCTCACATATTGCTCTGACTCTCCTAACTGCAGGAAACAGGCTCAATAGAAGTCTCTGGACCTGTCTCAGTTCCATCTTCTGTAGTGAGAACAGAGAGCACGCTATGTGAGCATTTCTTTCTCCTCATTCCAGCCATTGATGGGGGGTCTCAGCACTCAGACCCCCAACTGATCAAAACCTTTGATATGTTGCTAAGTTTTTTGAAAGTTCAGTGACCATTTAAGTTTTGTTCTGTTGCTTTATAAGTTCCATAAACTTGCTCTCCTTGTTCCAGAGTTAGGACACCTAACCATCATAAAATGATGGCATATTCTATGCCACCACATAATAAGATAGGAATAAGGTATCAGTTAATTGAGCTACCTTATTTTCGTGTAAGATGTATAATTAATTTTGCCACCCATTGTATCCCGTTGTAGTATATGGACACAGGTGACTAGGTCCAGACTTCAGGATGCCTGCTCTTTAGGGTCCTGTTGATCGGACCTATAATATGGCAGATTATCAGGAATGGAGCAGAGATTCCCAATAATTGCCTAATCTTCAGCGGAGATGAGAGCTGCATACAACAATCACCTCCGTTGTACGGGGACAAGAGATCGATACAATACATCTGCTGCACAGGAACAATAGTTTTTCGTGCCAGAAGAACGACACGATCATCCGATAAACGATCATTTGCTCATTCATCGGGTGACTGCCTGTACCATTTACACTGGGCAATTATCAGGAACAAGCATTTCTACAAATACTCATCCCCAATAATCTGCCAGATCATTGGTCTGTGTAAAAGGACCCTTATTCCAGCTAATTAAACACTGACTGAGCCACACCCAAAAGACTGGCTCATAAGACATAATATTGTAACAATATGGAGCCAGCAGCTATTGCTCAGAGTATAGAAAATAATATGCCTCTAAATGTCCCCCTTCTTAAAGAACCCTTTTATCCCAGTTATTGATATTCACATTACCTCATATATGAATAAACATTATGTAGAAACCGCGACATAAAAGTGTTCTTTTTATTTGGTTTCTGAAGGACCCACAGTTCACTGACCTGAAACTTTTAAATGAGTATCATATCATAAAGACATCTTACTAACACATTAGCATGATCTGCCTACAAATCTTTGTTGGTTCAAACAGAGCATGTTGAGTAAATTACACCCAGGAGTACACAGGATTTCTTAGTCTTTGATGTTTCTCCGCATATATTCACGAAAAGATCTTTTTCTTTTTTTTCCTTTTTCTTCCCTTTTTGCTGCACAGGCTTTTGATATCTCTGAGAATATGTTAGTAAAGTGGATCAACCGCAACTAAATTTATCATTTTCTCGGCATTTGAAATTGCTCACAGACATTATAAAAATACATGTGCCTATTAGCAGTTTGCATGAAAATAAAGCCACATTATGTTCCATTTCCAAATTCAAAAATATTATCTATTCATTAAAATGGCATCTTCTGTTTTAGGAGAGATTACTGGAAGATAATTGGAGACAATAACATTGCCTGCTGTATGCTCAGAGGCAGCATCTAAACAATAAAGGACTTTTAAAATGAATTTTCTTGCTTTGATTGAAATTAGTTTCACAGATTAAGATTTGAATTTATCGTATAATATAGAAAAGATGAAATTCTAGTTTTGCTAAGATAATAAAATAGAATTGCTGCCTAGACGTTCTGGAAAGACAATACACAAATTAATGGAATATACAACTAAATATGAAGAAAAAACTGATAAAGGATAGATATTGCTTATTAATATCAATGATTGTTATCAACAGCAATACTGGACCTTACTGGTGTAAAAAGGGCAGAACATTACCAATTATCAGATGACAACAGTCAGTATGCCCCTTTACCCCCTAGCTTGTGGGATTGTTCTCAGTTTATACCACAGCTACAGTATGTTGCCTTGGTATCACCAGGAATAACACACAACTCTTGCAGATATAACATAAAATACACTTTTATTGAACTACAATGTCTATTAACATACACAAATACTTTGAATATCATGGTCATATCAGTATACATACACCATGTAACCGGCCTATAGTCTAACAATATAGACAAAAGATACTTAGCCTTAGGCCTCATGCACACAACCGTTTTTCGGGTCCGCATCCGAGCCGCAGTTTTTGCGGCTCGGGTGCGGACCCATTCACTTCAATGGGGCCGCAAAAGATGCGGACAGCACTCCGTTCCGAAGCCCCGCAAAAAATATATAGCATGTCCTATTCTTGTCCGTTTTGCAGACAAGAATAGGCATGTCTACAATGGGCCGCCCGTTCCGTTCCGCAAATTGCGGAAGGCACACGGGCGGCCCGCAAAAAACGGCATGGTCGTGTGCATGAGGCCTTAGAATGTATGGTGGTCCCCTGGAAAGCCCCAGTGGCTAGGTATATTAACACCTGCCTCCCCCCATTTCATTGTACCTGTGATGTAAGCACAGGAAGGGGCGAGGTCATGACTATGGAACCACAGTGTTACTCACTGAACCATGTTTCCAAATTAAATATCAAAACAGGACTGAATCTCAGCCCTGTAACAATAACATGACTAAAATAAGGGCACGTTCACATCAGGGCCGTTATTTCAGTTTTTCTGCTCCATTATAGGAGCAGAACAACAAAAATAACGGATGTGCCAGATTCAGCAAATAGCTAATAGGACCAGATCCATTTGTCTATAATAGTTCTGCATGCAAGGGTTTTCTTTACGCTATTTTTGAGAAACTCTGTGACGAAGGCCATGAACGGTGACTCCAATGCAGATGTAAACATGCCCTAAGGGTCATTTTATATAGGCAAATACAGTGGACAATGATCGTGAACTAACATAGTTTGTTTCTCGATCACTTCCTGCTCGCTCATTTACATGCAACAGTCATGGCTGTTGCCTGGGGATGAACGATCGTTAATGTGATCATTTGTCCCCATAGAGTTTCATTGTTTGATGGCAGCACATCAACTGGCAAACAATTTTTGCTGCTGCATACATTTTCTGATCAGCCAGAAAACCTTTGTCGGCCAAACGCTGACACATTTATAGAGGGCAATTGGGAATGAACATTAGTAAGAACCTGTGCTCCTGATAATTGGCTAGATTATTATGTAAAAGATTCTTAAAGGGGTATTCACATCTGAGACAATGGGGGCATATCACTATGATATGTCCCCATTGTCTGATAGATATGGGTCCCACCGCTGGGACCCTCACCTATATCGAGAACAGAGCGGGAAAGGTAGTGACTGGAGGACCTCTTGTCTCCCTGGGTCTGGCCACCACCAAGCGCACTCCCAATAGAAGTGAATGGGAGCGCACCACTCTTGCGCGGCCACCGCTTCCATTAATTTCTATGGGGCTGACGGGAATAGCCATCGGCCCTCCCGACAATCACTTACTGATCTGCCTGTCTAATACAGGCTTTACTTTGCATAGCAATAATAGGTTGCCATTACAGTTACACATACAGATATTTGACCAATTTCTGTCCAGCCAACTGATCTGCAAATCACATTGATTGTAGCATTTCAACACCGACTGAGATATCTGAAACAAATATAGGAAAGCCATCTAGTATCACAAAATCGGATTAAAAAAAAAACTGATCTTCTTGCAACACACATCTCTCGACATGTTGAGCCAAGAGGAAAGGCAAGGAAGGACACAACCGTGAAAGCACTTCCCACGTTCCTGTCACCAGAGCTAGGTATTACATTAGGTACAATGGGCAAGCTTGTGAGAAACAGCTCTTGCTAGCAAACGCCACGAGTGGATTGGAGTTGATGCATTTTGAGTTGTAGTTCTATTTGTAGACCATAACTATATGGGTTAATGTTCCAGTTTGATAATGTGAAGCATGCTTTCCGGTTTGTGTTCATTAATGGGGTGGCCTAAGGTGCAAAGTATATTTGTGTCTGTAGTTACAGAGATGTAAGTCCAGTTCTGGCTGTTAAAATTACATAAAATATAGTACTTTACAGCTTTGAGCCCAGGGTACATCACTTCATCCAGCTTTAATCAGAACATGTATCCTACTTTACATAGGATACAAACCAAAATAGAGTCCACGGACTGTAAATGATTGCTGAATGCTGCCTCCACTATACTAAGGAATCATCTCATCTATCTTTTCAACATAAAATAGCATAATGACCCAGAACACATCAGTAATCCTAACAAATGTATTAAAGTAATTGGGTATCCCTGACATTAATTATCTATCAGCATAAGAGCTACTTATATAGGTTTCATATATACCACCTGTGACTCTGTGTGTGTGTGTGTGTGTGTGTGTGTGTATATATATATATATCCTAGTAGAAGGACCCGGCTTCTCACAGGTATATTTCATCTATTTCATTTAATGTTTGTGTGTGTCGTTAAAAGTTATGGACAGTATCCCCATAACAGTGACCTCTACAGTACCCTGCCCCCTTAACAGTGACCTCCACAGCCCCCCACCCCTTAACACTGACCCCACCACAGTTTGACCTTTATAGCAGCCTGCCCCTTTTAATAGTGAGTTCCACGGCACCCCACCCCCTTGACAGTGACCTCCACAGGGCCCGCACCCTTAAGAGTGACCTCTACAGCACCCGGCCCTTAACACTGACTATAGGTTACAGTCCCCTTAACTGTGACCTCCACCATTCCCAGCCCCTTAACAGAGACCTCCACAGCGACTGCCCCTTTAACAATCCAATGAATAGAGATGGAGGCAGCATGTCCGGTGCAAAAAATCCCTTTATTGGGAGCCGCTTAAGTGAAAAAAATAAAGGGATTTTTTGTACCGGACATGCTGCCTCCATCTCTATTCATTGGACTGCATATATAGGAGCCCTGATGGATCTTGGACTCCAGGTAGGCTGTTGCATTCCGGATGACCATAAGTTCTGGTGAGTGCGATTCCACAATACTTTTTTACATTGCCCCTTTAACAATGACTGCCATAGTACCCCACTCCCTTAACAGTAACCTCCATAGTACCCCACTCCCTTAACAGTAACCTCCATTGTACCCCACTGCCTTAACAGTGACCTCGCAGTACCTCACTTAATGATTTCCACAATAACCCGCCCCCTTAACAGTGACCTCCACAGCAGCTGCCCCTTTAACAGTGACCTTCACAGTACCCCATCTCATTAACAGTAATTTCCACAATAACCCGCCCCCTTAACAGTGACCTCCACAGCAGCCAGCCCCTTTAACAGTGACCTCCATAGTGGACCGTCCCCTTAACTGTGACCTCCACAGTTCTCTGCCCCCTTAAGAGACCTCCACAGCGCCCTACCCCTTTACCAGTGACCTCCACAGCATCCCATCCTATCTCCTTAACAGTGATTTCCACAACACCCCGTCTCCTTAACAGTGGCCTCTACAGCAATCTGCCACTTAACACTGACCTCCATAGCCGACCGTCCCCTTAACTGTGACCTCCATAGCAGCCTGCCCCTAGGGTGGCCAGAGGTCCGGTTTTAGGCCAGACAGTTGCAGGTGCAGGTGCAGGGCCTGGATGGACACAGGGATGTCCTTTTGAACAGCTCACTCTCAGACATCAGCACTAATAAAGGGGCGGCCGCTGTGGAGGTCACAGTTAAAGGGGCAAGCTGCTGTGGAGGTAACTGTTAAGGGGGCAGGCCACTGTGGTGGTCACTGTTAAAGGGGCGGGAAACTGCAGATGTAACTCTTATAGTGGATACTGTCGATATCTTTTAACGATAATCACAAACTTTAAATGAAGTAGATGAAATATAGGGCACTCTATTAAGGGGGCAGGGAACAGTGGAGGTCACAGTTAAGGGGGCGGGATGTTGTTGAGGTCACTGTAAAGGGGGCGGGTGATTATGGAAATCACTGTTAACGAGACGAGGTACTGTGGAGCCGCCCTATTGAGGTCAGGTTAAAGGGGAGGATGTTACTGTTATGGGGGCAGGCCACTGTAGAGGTCACTGGTAATAGGGACGGGATACTGTAGATGTAACTCTTATAGTTTATACTGTCGATATCTTTTAACAACACTGACAAACTTTAAATTAAATAAATGAAATCTACCCATGTGAAGCCGGGTTCCTCTGCTAGTATTTTATATATATATATATATATATATATATAAAAGAAAAAATGGCAGCACCAATTCACAAAAAAATACAGCGGGTGCTATGTCCCAGGATGTAACTTCTTACCCCAAAATAATAGTAGAAAGCGGACAGCACATCCAGTAGAAAATCGTGGTTTATTGACTCATGTGGGACAGTGAGGCAACGTTTCGGCTCGGACACAGAGCCTTTTTTAAGCATAAAACATAAGTGCAATACAAAGTATAAATAGACAAACATGATTAGGGGGTGGAGCAATCAATGAACATGATCATTACAATATAATTATAATAAAACAGTGAATACGGTGTAAAGTGACATGCTACAGTGTATAACGGTGATTGTAAAAACCATAATTGCATGTGAAATACACAAATTAATAATGATGAAGCGCAACGATAAATAAAATCCATAAATAACACCAATACATATCAGCTGCTGTGTATCATAATAATTAGATAAAAATATGAACAGGTGGGGCAAAGGATAAGATCAGGAACATACCCATCAGGTACATCGTAAGTTCACATGCGGTCAATGGCCAAACTTGGCGTGTAACAACTAGCAGTGCGCAAGCGCCAGGTTGCGTCTCGAATGTATGATCTCATGCTGTAACCAGGGTGGACGTATCGTACGTCTCCTCTCCATATAGACTCAGCAAGACAGGAAGCTGATACCAATATTCCAACGCGCATGCCCACATCATAACATGTCGGGAAGTGCCATATTGGATGTTGGCAAAGTTGTACCAAGTTGTAATACTATTATAATAACAGCTGGCAGGAAGCAAATAGAGGAAGGCGACACTACTTGTCAAAGGAGTACACCATCCTAATAGTTGGGCATGCAATATGAGCCCGACCGCCACCGCTTGTGCCAATCGCACAATTAAGCACCGCCCCATACACGCCTCCTACCACAGCCAAAGACAGGGTACTCCTGACAACTATCGGATACAGTATAAAAAAGTGTACATCAAGGCTCAACCTGGACAATAGCACAGATGACAATAACACAATTGTATTTAACAAGCATGGGATTACGATGTTATTCCGTAGAGTATGTTCGTGTCTTCTCCATATTACTCCAGCATCATTCACTGAAATTCTACAAGAAAGAGACAATAGAAATCATAAGTAAAAACTTATACAATCACTTACGTTCAACAACAATCACCACTACAGGATATAGAGACAAAACATAAAAGCACAAAACATTCAGGGGCAAACCAGTCCTTTAAGAATATACTCCTGGATTATAATCAATATTCAGACTGTCAGGTCTCAAGGTATTCAATGTATGTATCCAAAATAGCTCCTTCTTTTTTAATAGCAAAATTCTGTTACTTAATCGTCTAGGTAAAGGAATGTGATCAATGATCCAACATTTTAATTCTTTCTCTGAGTGATTTAACTCTACAAAGTGTTTGGGAATGGGCAAATCATGGCGTTTCTTCCTAATGGTGGATCGATGGTTATTTAAACGGGTTTTCAAATCTGTTGATGTCTCATCCACATGCAATAATTTGCAAGGGCAGCTTAAGACATACAGTACAGACGAAAAATTTGGACACACCTTCTCATTCAAAGAGTTTTCTTTATTTTCATGACTATGAAAATTGTAGATTCACACTGATGGCATCAAAACTATGAATTAACACATGTGGAATTATATACATAACAAAAAAGTGTGAAACAACTGAAAATATGTCATATTCTAGGTTCTTCAAAGTAGCCACCTTTTGCTTTGATTACTGCTTTGCAAACTCTTTTGGCATTCTCTTGATGTGCTTCAAGAGGTAGTGGGATTTCTTGCCTTATAAATGGGGTTGGGACCATTAGTTGCGTTGTGGAGAAGTCAGGTGGATACACAGCTGATAGTCCTACTGAATAGACTGTTAGAATTTGCATTATGGCAAGAAAAAAGCAGCTAAGTAAAGAAAAACGAGTGGCCATCATTACTTTAATAAATGAAGGTCAGTCAGTCCGAAAAATTGGGAAAACTTTGAAAGTGTCCCCAAGTGCAGTCACAAAAACCATCGAGCGCTACAAAGAAACTGGCTCACATGCGGACCGCCCCAGGAAAGGAAGACCAAGAGTCACCTCTGCTGCGGAGGATAAGTTCATCCAAGTCACCAGCCTCAGAAATCGCAGGTTAACAGCAGCTCAGATTAGAGACCAGGTCAATGCCACACAGAGTTCTAGCAGCAGACACATCTCTAGAACAACTGTTAAGAGGAGACTTTGTGAATCAGGCCTTCATGGTAGAATATCTGCTAGGAAACCACTGCTAAGGACAGGCAACAAGCAGAAGAGACTTGTTTGGGCTAAAGAACACAAGGAATGGACATTAGACCAGTGGAAATCTGTGCTTTGGTCTGATGAGTCCAACCACCGTGTCTTTGTGCGACGCAGAAAAGGTGAACGGTTGGACTCTACATGCCTGGTTCCCACCGTGAAGCATGGAGGAGGAGGTGTGATGGTGTGGGGGTGCTTTGCTGGTGACACTGTTGGGGATTTATTCAAAATTGAAGGCATACTGAACCAGCATGGCTACCACAGCATCTTGCAGCGGCATGCTATTCCATCCGGTTTGCGTTTAGTTGGACCATCATTTATTTTTCAACAGGACAATGACCCCAAACACACCTCCAGGCTGTGTAAGGGCTATTTGACCATGAAGGAGAGTGATGGGGTGCTGCGCCAGATGACCTGGCCTCCACAGTCACCGGACCTGAACCCAATCGAGATGGTTTGGGGTGAGCTGGACCGCAGAGTGAAGGCAAAAGGGCCAACAAGTGCTAAGCATCTCTGGGAACTCCTTCAAGACTGTTGGAAGACCATTTCAGATGACTACCTCTTGAAGCTCACCAAGAGTGTGCAAAGCAGTAATCAAAGCAAATATAGTAAATGTATATAGTAAAAATATGGCAGCACCAACCAAAAAACTGGTGGGTGCTAGCTCAAAGGGAAAAGGCTAAATGTATAATGAAAAAATAGAGCAGCACTCTGCTTGAGAAAGGCTTCAGGTTGGAGCTGAAACATCGCGTCACCTATGGGTGAATAAAGATACAATTTTTTACTGCTACTTTGGAGTGCTGCTTTATTTTTTGAGAAAGGCTCTGGATTTTGAGCCGAAACGTCGCCTCACTGTGCCACCGTGGCCCAATAAAGATTTTTTGTACTACTGGATGTGCTGTCCGTTTCCGATCTAAGGGTAAGCAGTGAATTCCCTGGACATAGCACCCGCCCAACATCGTGTGAATTAGGTGCTGCCATACGTTTCCTTTTATATATATATATATATATATTTATATATATATATATATATATATGTAACATATTTTTTGCTTTATAAGATGCACTTTTCCCCCCAAAAGTGGGGAGAAAATGGCAGTGCGTCTTATAAAGTGAATGATGCAATCTTTACATTGCTGACACTGATACATCACCGGCCGCTATGCTGCACAGTGCGGCCTGTGATGTATTAGTTACAGTAAACCTCTATCACACGGGGTGGGAGGTGGGGCTGGTGGGGGCAACTGCTGTTGCACTCGTGGCGGGACCTGGTGCAGTCACTGTACTCCATTACACCGGGCCCCGCTCACATCAGTCTTTACATGTAAAGTCTGTTTACTTAGTGCTCAATCAGTGGCTCAGGTTTGTTAAACTAGCATAATTGTCTGTAGTAGTAGCGGACAGGCCGGCAGCGTAACGTCACTTTCTCGGTCATGCTCCTCCCACTTAATTAATGAAGCTGGCGGAGCAGGAGCGTGACTGAGTGAGTGACATTACGCTGACGGCCTGCCCACTGCTTTGATAGTGAGTACTACTACAGACGATTACGCTAGTTTAACAAACTAGAGCCACTTAAAATAAACAGACTTTACATGTGAAAACTGCTGTGAGCGTGGCCTGGTGTAATGGGGTCACTATTCACACAGGGACATGAGGGGACACATTAATAGCATGATGCTATAACACATAGGGTCATGAGGGGACCACTATAAGATGCTATATGTGTCATCCACAGATCCCCCCCATAACAGTGTTATTCACAGATCCTCCCATATCAGTGTCATCCACAGATCTCCCCCATATCAGTGCGTGATCCACAGATCCCCTCCATAACAGTGTGTGATACACAGATCCCCCATAACAATGCATCAGCCACAGATCCCCCATAATAGTGTCATCCACAGACCACCATTAGTTCAAAACCCACCAAAAGCACACCTTTTGGTTCAAAATATTTTTTTTCCTCCTCAAAAACCTAGGTGCGTCTTATCATCAGGTGCGTCTTATAGAGCGAAAAAATACAGTATATATTTAATTTATGACGGCAGTAAATATACACACAGTGTATTGTAGTAATCAGAATAATAATTATTCCACCATTATTTCTACGGTATTCAGTTAGACTATGGAAGTGAATACCATGAGTACCATGACTGATGCGATGCTTAGTTCTATTCAGTGAACCCATTGACCCATTGCATACAGACTGATCATTTGGCTGTACCATTCTACTGTGCAGACAGGGGCCTGGCTGCACTGATATAAGGCTGGATGGACATACATCAGCTGTATCTGTCCAGTTGTTTTTTTCTTTATGATTTTTTGAAGTGGACACAACTGATAAATATGCATGTGCACTTAGCACACAGGTCCAATAGGGATAGACAGAAAAAAAGCAGCATGTAAAGCTTTTCTGTACAGTGCTATTTGGCATCTGGTGTTGTGCTGGTGATCTGTGTCCTAAGCTGCACCGCTCTCCCCTACAGGTAGGACCCCGCGCTAATAACCCTGTCCTTCCTGCCATGAACCCGTCCCACTTTCCTGCTGGAGGTGTTCCCAGCTAATTGGCTATTTGATAGTCTGTGTAGGCTGTGGCCTGCTTCTCTTCTTTTAAACCTCCTGGCCTGTTCCATAGGGTGCGTGTGTGTCCTCACTCTCAGCCTCTTAAAGGGGGAGTGCCTGAGTAGGAGGGTGCCTGAGCTTTAGGTTTCTAGTCTTTATTTACCAGTGAAGGTGTGATATTCTGTCTGACTACCTATGTACAGAACACCTTTCTGACTACTGACTTCTAGCCACCTGCCTCAACCTTAGCTTGTTTCTTGTATTGATCCTTTGCCATCTGCCCTCACATCAGACTTTTTTCTCAGATATGTTTTTTATGCAGCCTTCCCTGACCTCAGCCTCTCTCCTGACTATGAATATTGACTTACCCATCGGTGCTATACACCAGTGTCTCTGAGTCAGCTGCCAGCTACACTGGGACTATTCCAGGAGGTAGCAGCCTGGCTGGTAACCCGCAGCAAAGTGCAGATCCCATTATAGTGGTTAAAGAGTGAATACCAGGGAACTGCCAGGATAACGTCCTTAGGTTTAGTTGGCACAGTGGGTCCACAGTTCTGGCTTCAATTTCAATTTGGCATTTTCTGCACCGTGCCAGAGGAAAACTGAGCTGGATAGCCGGATATATGTAATGGAAGCCTAAGTATGGCAGGATTTTAAATGCATGTATACTAGAAAAATGCATGATTCCCTTATCTATAAACAAATAAAAAAATTAACGCCTTTATATTCGTCTCCTACTGACATTGTCATCATAGGATTCTTTATTGTAAAAGCTGTGAGACTATGGAATCTACAGGATGCTGTGATGATTGACTTATTTGAAGAAGTTCAGAGAAGTTTGGATGCCATTCTTAAGATGTAATAATATTACATGTACAAAATTTTGGGAAATCGGTCATTGATCTAGAGATTTATCCATAGAGCCATTTTGTTGTCTACACAGAATTCTCCCCCTAATATGAAGCAATTGTTAACTGGATCATAGAGGTTTGTCTTCCTGTGGATCAACAATGTAGGGTTATAGGCTGAACTTGAAGGACTTGTCTTTTTTCAGAAGTTAACTAAAGGTCCCTTTCCATGAGTAGATAATTTATTTGATCGAGCAACAAATGAGTTGTTATTTCAGGTTGTTAATGTTTGAACGACAACCCTTTCAGTGATCGAGATGGCGACCAAAATGGTCGCCAATGCGCCTTCAAATTTGAAAATGGTGACAAGACTTTTTAGCCTTGTCTCCATTTGCGACATGGCTGCTGCACCATAGCTGAATATTGCAGCAGGATATGGGAGCCAATAATTCCTTGCCCCACCGCCCCAGTGCAGTCTCTCCCTCCCCCTGTGCCGCTGCTGCCGCTGCCACCAATGGAAGGACAGAGGAGAAGAGGAGGGGAGGGGCTGTGGCCACTGCGCCACCAATGAAGATAACTCACCCATTAATTCAAATACAGGAGGCGGGTGCTGGCGCCAGAACCACATAGCCGGCACTCGACCTCTATGACAGGTAGCTGCGATCCGCGGCAGTTAACCTGCACCTGAGGGGTTAACTGCCGCGGATCGCAGCTACCTGTCATAGAGGTCCGGTGCCGGCTATTTGATTCTACAGCCGGCACCGGACCTCTATGACAGGTAGCTGCGATCCGCGGCAGTTAACCCGCACCTGAGGGGTTAACTGCCGCAGATCGCAGCTACCTGTCATAGAGGTCCGGTGCCAGCTATTTGATTCTACAGCCACCACCTCCTGTATTTGAATTAATGAACGCACCCCTTCCCCCAGTATTAAAAACATTGGTGGCACAGTGCGCCACCCCCTCTAATCCCAGTATTAAAAACATTGGTGACGCAGTGCGCCCTTCCCCCCCCCCCCACAAGTGTTAAAGTCATTGATGGCAGAGGCCACAGGGTCCCCTCCCCTCCTCCTCAGTGGCAGTTCCCATCGGAGCCCCAGCAGAGTAATCCTGGGGCTCCAATCGGTTACCATGGCAGCCAGGATGCTACTGAAGGCCTGGCTGCCATGGTAAGCTCCCTGCTGCTGTTTGTACTATGCACAGGGCAGCAGGGAGAGTGTGAGATCCTATTCACCCTAATAGAGCTCTATTAGAGTGAATAGGACAAGGGTTGTAGCCCCTAAGGGGGCTAATAGTTAGTAAATAAAATGTGTTGGGGGAAAAAAAAGTTTAAAATATTTAAAAATATCTTCTATGCATTGAATGTCGTAAAAGAAAAAAAATAATAACCATGTCACTTTGTCCCCCCCCAAAAAAAATAGGCCAGGACTCTTCTATTGGGCCAGACGTTCCATAAAATGCGGAATGGTGTTTTTTTTATTTAATTTTTTTAGTGGTATCGAATGGTATCGAGTATCGCAATACTTTTTTATGGTATCGAAACCGAATCAAAATGTTGTTATCGTGACACCCCTAATATGTAGTGCTGACTCATTACTGTGACCTGCGTCTCATCTTCTCCAAGTCTTTTGTTTTTTTTCAATGTTGCGACTAAAAATTTTCTTTGGCTCCTAAATTTTTCAGTTTAGGAGCCAATGGCTCCTGTTTATTTATTTTTTGTCTGGAGCACTGCCTTTAGATCCGCAGAGTATAATACATCTTTTGCAGGCAAACAGTTGCATTTACACTAAAAGATCATTTACTGTGTGAGAGGTGTTTGGGAGAAAAAAGAGGATTGCATTATATCTTTGAAGGTGTGAAAAGGGTGTGATAAAAAGGTGTGTAAAGAATGTTCCAACTTCTTGAACTACTGGATGACATCATCACCAATCAAATCCCTTCTGCCAGCTAAGCCCCCCCCCCCCCCCCCCCCTTCCCATCTCCTGCAAAACCAGGCATGATGGAAAATGTAGAATTCATTTGGAAAACTATACATGAGGTAGACAACCCACAAATCACACATCAAATAATACAGGTATAACGCAAGAGCTTTTAACTTATTCTTTAATAATGGCCTATTCTGCAGTATATCCAAAGAAAAAAAATCGCGGAGTGCTTCTTTAATAGATGGTCTTTGTTACCTAAATCACAATATTATATCTGGATGTAGGAAAATATTATGTTAATCTGTTTATTGCATTTTTTGTTAGCAAAATAGCAAAACAATGAGATTTGCATCAGATCCACAGGAACACACCGAGAGACATGTATATCACCTATATTTCATCTGCTTTCCCATTCCTAGTGTTTCTCTTTCCTCTCACTACATTATTAAAGCAATAACCCACTTGCCAGTGACACATTGACCCAGAAAGATTTTGCAACCTCCTCGTGCAGCTTGGGTGAAAATTGGCTTATAAATCATGAGTAAAACCATGTTTTTACTCAGCTCAGTGCAGTATTTTGTATCTTAACACCTTGAGTACCAGGAACACCTTGGATGGTGTGGTGCACTGTAAGGAGTTTCTCCCATACTCCTAGAACGGCCAGTGAACATTAACATACAAGTACTTGAACAGCCACTTGTATATTCTCCATGGAAATCTGTCTACATAAAGACTTTCACTCAGCAGAGCTCATTTCTTGGGGTGTTTTTAAGCTTTAGGCCACTTTCAATCTTTCAATAAAACTAGTATAGTAATACAGTATATCTTTATTTGCTGCACATTGAAGAAGATTTATCAATATACGATACATTTTGACTGCTTATATAGAGTGCCAGGTCTTCCTTTTACATTCATATACAAGTTTGTGAAAAAAGCATGAAAAAATTATGAATGTGGCACACAATGTTTTTTCGGTGAAAACCGAGAATTCTGGTGCACTAGGCTTAGTAAATCTCCACCAGTGCATCTGGTGCTTTAGACGCACTGGTGGCTACACCTTAAATCATATATAGATTTAAAATGTTTGCCTGCTCTCTGAAAATAAATTCCATAGTCTGCAATATTGTTATGATCTTCTTCTATGATGTCCTGACCACAGGCTGATTTCAAATGCCTAGCAATGTCCAACATTGCTTCTACCCTGAACTGCACTCACAGCAATTGTTGGCTAGGAACGGTCATCCTTGCTATCATCAGCCTGTGTAAACGGGCCCCAAGCATCTGGGGCTCTAAATTATTAACTAATAATGACTTCTTTGTCTCTTGATTCGGCTGAATCTGTGATAGTTTTAGGATCTTTCCAGATGATAGCATATGTCAAAAGTCTATTGGATATACAGATTAGAAAAATAACGAAAAATTCACATGCTTAATTATTCAATAAAAAAAAAAAAAAAGTTTATTAGGTCTAAAGGTTAAAGTATAACTGCCATTATTATTTTTTGGGGGAGTATTGGATTGTGGTGATTAATATCTCCTTGGTGGCCCTATTTAAACTTTTCACTGTGTATTCAATTACCCCTTAATTCCACAGTTTAGTTCCCTCTACTGCCTGCTTTTACCTCTGCTTAAAATCAGGTTGCTAGGCATGGTCCGTCTATGTGCTGAAGGACGGAGGACGCAGAAGCAGGCAGCGTGCAAGGTCAGATTACAGACAGCCAGGGACTGTAAGTAAATGATTAAAGCCAGGTCCTTCTCAGCAGCTGATAACAGTGCCTGGGCTGTGTGCACTTCTCCCTGTCCCTGCGCTTGGCAGACGCTCCCTCACTCAGCAGACTGGGACAATGCAGAGTTGAAGCAGCGCAGACCAGGGAAGGGAGATCTGCCGTCTGCTCAGTGTATAAATGAAAGCAACATGTGGTAAGAGGACCCCTTTGTGCTGCAGGAGATTAACCCTTTAGGGGGGAGGGCTCTGGTTACTGACACTTTTGGGGGGCTATTGTTACTGGCTAGTGAGGGCAGGCGGGATTAGCCTCAGGGTGAGGGCAGTGGCGGCCATCTTAACTGAATAGTGAAATTGCAGTTTTATGCAGACTGGTTGCTAAGGGCTGAATCTTATTAAATATGGGGTAAGTCAGTCTAATAGTAACTGATTCTGGAATGTCATGTTATTAGCAACTACATATATGAAAATTGAAATTAGGGTCTAAATGTGACAGTTATCCTTTAAAGGAGCACAATATTAAAAGAACGGTTAGGGCTGTTGCTAATTATATGCATTTCTAGACTAGGGTACCATGGGTGATTGACATAGCTAGGTAGGGGCTGACAGGACATTTGCCCCAAGTGCTGGGTGCCTGAGGGGAACTAGCAAGCCATTCTCCCTTGGCCATGATATTTAGATATAGGGCAGGAGTAGGAAAATTAATATTTGCCAGGGGTAAAGGGAAGCTTACCTACACCTCTACCTTTCTTCAAACTAAAAAATGATTCTGTGGGCCTACCATTTATCTGTATCTAACATGTGTATTTCCATTTTGAATTGCATCATATACTTTCTTGTAAGCGCCTCATACACCAGACATATCATCAGTCCTTAGCAGCAGTGGCTCTTTAGCAGCAAGTTACAGCTTAAAAAGCTGCTGTTTTATGCAGTGCATTTAGGATCCATTTATATAAGGGACCCATTATTATGTCAGAATATGGGCCCATAGGAGGATCTTCTAGTACTATGCGAGGGAGTCATTCTTTACTTTTGACTGAGCAAATAAACAAAACCAAAAAAAAAACATCAAGACAGAGACAAAAATATTAGAAGACAAAGACATAGACCAAACACTAAGATTAAATTAGCCAACCATTCAATGTGTTTGGCAGTGACCAGACTTTCCCACAATGGCAGATGTTGGAGGAAAGAATGCCTGATCCTTTGTTCCCAAGGGACATAAAATGATACAACTTTATTGATCCACAAAGGAAATTGCTTTGCAAATACAGCAGCTCAAGCATTCAACCATATCAGTACGCATAAATTATACAATTACCTATCATTCCACACATTTATAAACTATATAAATACTGTATATAGGCCCTCCCCTTCCATCGACTTATTGTACATAGAAATTGCCATGAGTAGCAATGATTTCCTGTACCGATCCGTGTTGCATTGGAGATGCACATACCTGTCACTAAAGGTGCTGCATTGTCCCATTACTAGTTGGTAAAGTGAGTGGTTTACACTTTCTGCTATTACACAAAGCTTTTTCAGCACCCTTCTCTCCCAAATTCTCCAAAATGTGCGTAATCACACTGTATGCCTTCCTGATTTTTTAAACTATTCTCATCACGTACTCTTATGCTGGTCCCCTATGTCGTCGATATGAAGAAAGGACTCTTGCCATGACCGCCTGCTAGAACTTTTCTAGCATAATGCCACACACATTAAAGGACCTCAGCCACCTAAGAAAGTATAGCCTGCGTTATCCTTTTTTATAGACACCGTCAATGTGCACCTTCCCAGTTATCAACCTGCAGACTCCAAAAATTAGGCATTCACCTGACATAAAAGGCCTTTTATGCCGCTGTATACACAGTACATAAGGCATTCTTTGTTCTCGGTGGTGGCGGATATGTGTGGGCTGGCATGAGGAAGTTCAATTACACGCGGTCATCACAGGTGTTGAATTCATCAGAGTTCCATGCCTCATTAATTTTTTTAAATGTGAGGTAGTCTACACTGTCATGAGCTAGGCGAGTGCGCTTATCGGTCACGATCCCCCCTGCTGCGCTGAACATCCTTTCGGACAGGACACTCGATGAGGGGCAAGCCAAGAGTTCCATGGCAAATTGTACCAGCTCTGGTCAAGCCTGCACACCCAGAAGTCAAGGGGTTCCTCGCTTCTCAGAGTGTCCACATCGGCTGTTAACCCAATGTAGTCGGACACCTGTCAGTCTAAGCATTCCCTGAGCCTGGATCTGGAAGTCTGCTGTCGATGGGTTGGCTGCAAGAATGATCTCATATCCGAAGTGACCAACACATCTTCAAACCGCCCTCTTTTTGCAGGTGTGGTAGGATTGGTACCCGCACCTGTTTCGCTTTGGGTGGAAATTCCTCTGTTAGTGCCCGCAACAGCAGAATGCAACATCTCTTGCAGGAAGGCCTGGAAATGCTGCATTGTGACAGCCCTCTGTGATGCTGGTAACATGTCCACCATTTTGTGTTTGTACCGGGGGTCTAAGTACATTTCCACCTAGTACAGGTTCTTGACATTTATGCTTTTTTTACAGGGGTCCTTCTTCAAACACTGGCGCATGAAGGCCCCCATTTGCACTAAATTAGAAGCGGTGGAGCGCCCTGGCTCCTGCTCATCGCCCAGGAGAATGTCGTACCCGGACTCCTCCCCCCAGCCACGAACAACACCAGGGATCCCTGAAAAGTTTAAAGCCTGCTCTTCTTGCTCCTCCTCCTCCTCCCCCCACCCAGCCACCATCCTCCTCTGACTCCTCTTCAGACTCCTGCTCCTGGGAATTCATTCAGCATTGCGACTTTCTCATCTTCCAGCTCCTGCTCCTCGATGGCTTGATCAATGACACAACGCAATGCATGCTCCAGAAAGAAGGCATAAGGTACGATGTCACTGATGGAGTCCTGGCTGCGACTGACCAGTTTGGTCATCTCATCAAATGGCCATAGAAGTCTGCATGCGTCGCGAATGAGCAGCCACTGGCGCGGTGAAAAAAGACAAGCTCCCCAGAACCTGTCCTGCCGCAGAGTTCATACAGGTAGTCGGTAACGGCACGTTTCTGCTGGAGCAGTCTATCAAGCATATACAAGGTAGAGTTCCAGCGCTTTGGGCAGTCACAAATCAAACGTCTGACGGGCTGGCCATGGCCGTGTAAGATCTTCTAAAATGGCCAGAGATTTTCCTGGCCTGCCGCAAGACATCCTGGATCCCGGGGTATTTGGCAACGAATCACTGCACAACTAAGTTTGGGACGTGTGCCATGCATGGCATGTGTGTCATTTTGCCCAGTTTCAGCGCTCTCAGCAGATAGGCACTGTTGTTGCACACCACTTTACCAACTGTCAAATTGCGCTGGGTTAGCCACTGATCGGCCTGTGACCACAGAGGTAAAAGGAGTACAGGACCGGACCGGTGTGGCTCTTGGCTTCCAGGCACAACAGCCGTTGCACAGCATGGTTTTGGGGAGCTTGGAGTGGGGGGGGGGAGTGCAGCGGAAGAGGCGGTAGCAGTGGAAAAAGAGGAGTCAGCCGAGGAGGAGACAGAAGATGGAGGAGGAGAAGAAGAGGCAGGCCTGCATGCAATCCATGGCGGTAACACCAAATCCCCATGGGTGCCACGGGTTACAAGCTTGACGGCCGTCAGAAGGTTCACCGAGTGGGCAGTAAAAGTTATATACCTTCCCTGCCCGTGTTTTCTAGACCACGTGTCTGTGGTCAGATATATCTTGGCACCGACACTGTGTGCCAGAGATATAATTACTTGCCGCTAAACGTGGCCATATACCACAGGGATGCCCTTCTGGGAGAAATATTTCCTTCCTGGTACCTTCCATTGTGGTGTGTGCCAATGGCGACAAATTTTCTAAAGGCTTCCAAGTCTACCAATTTATACATTATGGCAGTAGTTGGCGGGCTAGCAGTTGCGACAAGCCAGCGGTCAGCCACTGAGCAAGAGAATTGTCCAGCGTCATGATTTTTGTATGCTCGAACATTTGGTCCACAGAAGCCTGCCTTGTGCCAGATGAATGCAACGACGGCACGGTTGAAGGTGGAGTGGAGGACAAATGGGAGGAGAGAGGAGAAGGAGAAGAGGCAGGACGTGGAGCACCGGGAGTGTGGCTTTGTGGGTTCTGACGGCATTGCTCCCACTGGGCTCGGTGATGGTAGGCCAGGTGCCTTCTTAAGCTGAGTGTTGGGCTTACCGCGACTTATGCGTTGACAGCACAGGCTGCAGATGGCAACACTATTATCAGCAGCTGACACGTTAAAAAAAATCCCACACTGCGGAGCCATGTGCCGGCGTCCTGGGAGCGCAAGTTGGCATGGTGGATGACTATCTCCTCTTCTGATGCCAAGAATGGCTGTGCATCAGTAAGGTCTGGGAATGGATGGGAAAATAATTCCTCTAACTCGAGTGGAAGGGCTATGGTGGTAGTGGTGGTGGTGTCTTTGGGGGTGCACACAGCAGTGAGTGAGGAAGGTGCAGATACAGAGCATGAGGAGGGTGCAGAAGCAGAAGGCTGAGTGAGCCACTCAAACAACTCTGGTGCACCCTTTGAAGTTATCGCACGCGCCTTCTCCAACTTCCCACTTAGGCTCCGGCCTGGTGCACCTGCCCGAACCCCTACCATTCCTGCGGAATGGTCTGCCTCTTCCTCTGCCTGTCGTTTTCTAAATGCCCTCTGCCTAAGTCAGTAGAGAAGAGCAGTATTTGTGGAAGAAGGTATATCGCAGCCCTCAATCAGCATTTGGTGGAAAAAGGTATATGACAATAGCACCCTTCAATCAGTATTTTGTGGAAGAAGGTATATGGCACCCCTCAATCAGTATTTGGCGGAAACAGGTATGTGGCACCCCTCAATCAGTATTTGGTGGAAGCAGGTGTATCACAGCCCTCAATCAGTATTTGGTGGAAGAAGGTATATAGCAATAGCACCCCTCAATCAGTATTTTGTAGAAGAAGGTATATGGCACCCCTCAATCAGTATTTGGCAGAAACAGGTATATGGCACCCCTCAATCAGTATTTTGTAAAAGCAGGTGTATCGCAGCCCTCAATCAGTATTTGGTGGAATAAGGTATGTAGCAATAGCACCACTCAATCAGCATTTAGTGGAAGAAGATATAGGGCACCCCTCAATCAGTATTTGGCGGAAACTGGTATATAGCAATAGCACCCTATAATCAATATTTAGAGGAAGAAGGTATATGGCACCCCTCAATCCGTATTTGGCAGAAACAGGTATATAGCACCCCTCAATCAGTATTTGGCGGAAACAGGTATATGGCACCCCTCAATCAGTATTTTGCGGAAGCAGGTGTATCGCAGCCCTCAATCAGTATTTTGTGGAAGAAGGTATATAGCAACCCTCAATCAGTATTTGGGGGAAACTGGTATATAGCAGCCCTCAATCATTATTTGACGGAAACAGGTATATAGCACCCCTCAATCAGGATTTTGTGGAAAAAGGTATATAGCATCCCTCAATCAATATTTGGTGGAAACAGGTATATGATATCCCTCAATCAGTATTTTGTGGAAGCAGGTGTATCGCAGCCCTCAATCAGTATTTGGTGGAAGAAGGTATATAGCACCCCTCAATCAGTATTTGTTGGAAACTGGTATATAGCACCCCTCAATCAGTATTAGGCAGAAACAGGTATATAGCACCCCTCAACCAGTATTTGGTGGAAACAGGTATATAGCACCTATCAATCAGTATTTGGCACCCCTTAAATCTGTATTTTGTGGAAGCAGGTGTATCACAGCCCTCAATCAGTATTTGGTGGAAGAAGGTATTTAGCAATAGCACCCCTCAATCAGTATTTTGTGGAAGAAGGTATATGGCACCCCTCAATCAGTATTTGGCGGAAACAGGTATATAGCACCCCTCAATCAGTATTTGGCAGAAACAGGTATATAGCACCCCTCAATCAGGATTTTGTGGATGAAGGTATATCGCAGCTCTCAAGCTGTTTTTTTTGGGGCAACAAGTATATCACACACGTTGCAATTAGTTACTCCAATAGCGTTTGTCCCTCTATCTAGCTGCAGTATCGCAGCAGAACCGCACACAACTGCTGACAATACAAATACACTATAATATAATTTCTATGTTAGAAAATATATTATAAATATATCACACCCCTCTACTTCACACCTATCGATAGCACACCTATACCAGTCCTTAAAAGGACTTTTGTGTCCGTATTAGCTAGCGTTTGGTGTCCCTAACTGTCCCTGCTCCAAAATGCAACCTCTCCCTACACTGGCAAAACACATAATGTAAAATGGCTGCCAGATCGGGTTCTGTTATAGGGTTGGGGGTGTGTCTATGTGCTGAAATGTCTCAATTGGCTGTCCTGTCCCACATGATGGATGTGTCATGGGTCAAAGTTTGGTGCTATGCAAAAAAATATGGCGTGTGCGAATATTGCCATATGTTCGCATGTTTGGGAGTCGCGAACGAGCAAAGTTTGCCGTGAAAGGACCGCTGGGTGAAACCGCAAGTTTCCATGGTATCCACTTCCTGGATGTCGATTGTTTTTGGTATACAATTGGCCTTATCATATCTGAAATTTACTCGCATCTCCTAAGTATTTGAGAAGTTGTTGACGAGACTAGTTGTCACACACCATCCTACAAAACCCGTCCATCACGCTCCTATATTCAGACGCACACCCCCCCTTCAAGGCAGCCAACTATCACCGAGTCATGTGAGTACTTCCGCAAGCGGAAGAGTTTGCTGTTGTTCTGAAAATCAGCCGTATACAGTGAGAACATAAAAGCTCATAGTACCGGTCCCTGCAGTGCTGCTATGCTGCTCCACTGAGTATCTAACTTAATTCTTGCCAGCATATAAATTGTGGTCTGTCGATCATGTAGTCTAAAATCCATGCTCTCAAGTGACCTGTGAACCCAAGTTTATCAAGTTTCTTGTCGAGTACGTCAGGCCGTATGGTATTGAAGGCACTACAGAAGTTGAACATGGTGATTCTTACTACATTCCACCTCTCCTCCACATAAAACAGTATTCATAGTAGCATATATATGACTTTGTTTTCCATTCAGCGTGCTGTTTATAAGCCAAGTGGAGTGGGTCAACAACTGGGCTGATTTCCGTTGATAAGATTCTCAGAAGTAGTCTTTCAAGCACTTTAATGATCTGTTACGTAAGTGCTACCAGACAGTATTCTTTGGGACTTGCAGGTCTGGCTACCTTCAGGATGGGGACGATACATGATGTCTTTCACAGAGCTGGTACAGTCATAGTCCCCAGGTTCCAAGTACACCACACAACTGGTCACTACAGACTTTCAGTACTCTCAATATGATTCCATGAGGACCCGTTGCTTTACCTATCCTCACCTTCTTTAATTCACCTCATATCATCTCTGTAGTTACTTCCCTAGTTATATCCTTGCAGGCAACCTTCACCTTCTCAACAACAATGAACTTTTACTGCCTTATTTAGCAATTACAGACTCCCTGACACCTACTCTAACCCCTGCCCCACATATCCTGTCCTTCTCTTATCTCACTCATTGTCACCAAGCCCCTGCTTTCTCCTTTCCTCAGTCATTTATCCAGAGCTCCTGTCAACTTTTTTCTCTCCCTGTTGCACCCCGCCTATCTCCTATTGCTGCCTTGCACAGACCTCCTGCCACCTACTTCTTGTATTAATCCCCCTCAGAGCCCCTTCCAACAACTTGATGCATGCACCCCTCTTGTCCATACAGGGCCCTGGTCACCTGTATCACTCCTCTGCCTTTCAATATGGTAGTGTATAAATCCCATGAGGACCTTCTAACGTCACAGGGTCGTGTGACTGTACCTCCTAACGTGTACTATGCCCCCTAACCCTGTTATCCAGTCCTTGTATGGCAGGGTTATCCAATCATGGTATAGGGCTATAATGTTACAGTGTTTGATATCCAGTATGGCGGTGTTATTTAGTCTCTGTATGTTGGTAATATATAGTCACTAAATGTATTATTATTCGGGGGGTAGGGCTAATATCTTTACAGCATACACTGTAGATTCTAGTATATTATACTGTGCCCTGTATTTCCCAATAGAGCAAATGAGCTTTGGCAAACACAGTCCACACCATTGATCACCAGGCCCAGGCTGCAGCCTTCTGTGCTATAGTATACAGTATACGGCAGCCTCCCCACTTACCATAGAAGTCCATTGTAAAAAAAAAAGTATACTTTTTTTTTTACTGAACTCTGCAGGATACAAAAGTGTGGTGTGCTACGATTTTGTATGCTTTTTTTCCTCCAACGTATATGTCAAATGGATGGCAAAAACATTATGTGAACTTACTCTTACATATGCACACATGTAATGCTAGGATGGTCATGGGTGGCCCTGTAAAAAAGAATTGCTGTGGGGCCCAGTCAGTTCTAGTTAAGCCCTTGGATAAAGAGTTTTTTTTTAAAAATAAAACGGCCCCCTATCCTAAACTGAGTTCTCTCTATGCCAATAATGGACCAGAGCAGTTTTTCTTGTTTTGAGACATACATAATGACATATTGCATAATTTATACCATGTACCAGTGCTAAAATAGAGTGTTTTATATTAATACTGGTGGGAATCCAGCGCCATCAGGCTAATTTAATAAATACAGTTTAACAGCCAGTGCTGACTTCCCTTTAAGTGTAACTCTCTTCTGGGCTTATGTACCCAGCTTCCCTAGTATACCTGGCATGCCTCACACCGCAAGGGTCAATTTATTTTTTAATAGAACTCTGGTCATGTGAATAACCAATTAAAGGACAACAGCAGGAATACAATTTAAAATAAGAGCTGTTTAATTAAGGAGAAAAAAAAAAAAAAAGATTCGCAACCCCATACTTTGTACCACTTTTGCCTTATAATTGTGTTGGCTCTCTTTCGTCAAAAACAATAACACTTTGGTTTGATTTCAGAAATTGCAATTTTGAAGTTTATTATCTTATATACATGTTATTATTAGCCATATATACATGTGGCTATAGTTAACTATATATAGTGAATGGACAACAACCTCAATTGTAGGTAGATCTCAAATACTAGTATAAATGAATCATACACATTTTTCTTATTTGTGGCATGTCTACAAATAAGCCACCTTGGATAAAAAAATAAATATATATATGATTTTATATATATATATATATATATATATATATATACATACATACATACATACATACCACTGTTGGCAGGGAATGAGTTACCAGTGGATACCACTAAATAGATGAGTATATGTCCCCCTCCTTCCCTCACTACCCCTGCAGGGAAATGTTTCAAATTGAGCAATCACAGAATCCCCAGGCAATGCTTTTTATCTTGGCCTCTCTCACCTTTACCTACCTAAAGTGTGTTCCAGAAGCTGCAGGGGGTGCAGTTACCGCTAATGGAAGAGTCTGGAACAGAGTTTCTTTTTCACATCATCTCAGAGCGTCAAGGCTGGGGATCAGGGAAAGATACAGACATACGAGGAACCAGATAGTCACAGCCTAACAACTTGTAGTTCTACACACCACGCATATCAATTCTGTTATCAAACTGAGCTTTTCTAACCATTGGACAAGTTTTTGACATTTGTTCCCTACATGCCCTAGGACTTTAATAATTTTAATATAAAAATAAATCACTGAAGGAACACCATTCTGTGTATATATTAATATAAAACATACAGAAATCCTACTGTGAAACCATTCTGACAATATTGCTAATGCAAGCCAAAAATATAACAAAGTGAATATTATTCCCATTAAACTAGTAATGCTTCTAAATGTAGCATCATAAATAAGTGATAACCATAAGCTAGTTGCACGGGATATGGTGATGAGTCTTTAGTACACAGTTTCTCTGTATATAACTAGATTTCCAGGTTCTGCAGAACAGTTGATATTGGATTCGTTTTTTTCTCCTGCTGTAAACTATAAGGAATATCAGTGGTCACCATGAAGTTCTCTGATAACATAACAGCAATATAGAATGATTGCATTTATAGAAATGGTCTTTCTTTGGAGCATCACAATATTCATGGCTTAGTGAGCTCAGATTCCAGTTCAATGCGAAAATAATGAGGCTGTGATGTTCTATGGAGAACCTGGGCCTATTTCAAAATTGACTTCACAGACTATTTCTAAGATAACATTCTATGCAAAGTTATATGGAAATCAGTGACATAGTTTCTTTAACAGAAATCTCCCATCGGTGGCAAAGTAGTATGGCCGCTCTTTATACATCCATGGCTTCTTCCTTGTGGAATTCAGAGGGCTTTCACTTAACAGTCCTCAACAAAGGAAAGCTAATGACATTTCAGAAGATACGTTATTTTATGTACACCTCAGTTTTAGAGGTAATTTGGCTTAGATAAATGATGTTCCCTGTGAAATCAAATATCGTTTCACATGGAACAATATATTTATACATATGTTAGTGGTTACCTTAAATCAAATAAGTTTTACCAATTTCCTAATTCATTATTAGACCTTTGATTTTCAGTTTGAAAATTGTTTCTAGACTTTTTTCATGTTGGCATGTCCCTCCCAGCAATACATGCCGGATGTGAGGTCTATGTCTAGGATACTGCTGCTTTCACTAGCTGTCATGTATCAGCACTGTTCTGGTGAGCAGGGTTAGGAAAAATGATTACAGATCACGTCTGCCAGGGTTTGGTATTTCTGTAGTGATTAGTGTGGTTATAGCACCATCTAGCAGTGTTAAGTTATATTACACTTTTCCTGTTGCAAAGACTGCTGCATTGCGGGTGGTGCAAAGCATTGTGGGAGTGAAAAGCATCCTGAGAAAGAGACACCTGCAGTCACCAGGGCACATCAGCAGAGCTGTCCTTCTGCATATCTCCTTCTTAAACTTCACCATACTTTTAAAAGCATATCTAGTGAGAGATCTATCTTTGTTTCAGGGACATTATGTTAGGTAGAGCTGTTCAGCTAGTTATCATTGTTACTCAGGGAAATTGTTATAACTGTTAGCTGTTAGACATAAAGTCCTATATTAGGCAGCCATTTTATCATGTGCTTCAGTGTTATGCAAATGTTACAGAACATGCTATCTATACTGTATACTTATACTTGCTATTTGTATTATTGCAGTTTTACCAAACAATCCTGTTTTGCCAATCAACAATCCTGTTCAATCAATCAAATACTCCTGTTTTACCAATAAACAAGTTAGACTACAAAGAACAGTCCTCTTATTTGGAAGACAGGAATGGTTTATGCTGAATGTCAGACTGCACACTATGTGAACGTGTATGAAGACAGAACAAGCACAGCTTCATTCCTGGACTGAACTTCCCTTCTACAGCTCATGAAGCATATCCTGTCACTTGTAATGAGAAATACTGATGCTGAGTAGTGTGTGATTTTCACCAGTGCTGAGTTTGCTGTGGGTGTTGTGCTTTCTCTCTCCATTTTTACATAGCATATGCAAAGCAGCCTGCCTTGTGCGTGCTTTCCTCCCAATCTACAGCCTGTGTGGGCTGCCCCCTAGATGCTTTCTCCCCCGTGTTTGTCCTTGTGGATAGTTTGTATATGTCTTTTGTGGGACAGCCTATTTTTATCTTAAACATTTTTTTGGTGACTTTTATTTAGTTTTTCCATGTCAATATCTATATTAAAAATGTATACAATCCTGCAGTTTTTACATTAGCCACTTGGCCTAAAATTTGTTAGAACTTTCTGTCTGTTGAGAGCAGCCCACAGATACAATGGAAAGGAGCTGACCCCATTGACTTATGTAGTAGAGTTTTCTAGGAATGCTGTGTGACCAGTGCAGTGGTCAGGAGGGAGTTGATAAGCTGTGATATCATCGATTGTGAATGTTGTATTCTGTGATATCTACAGTGGATGTAAAAAGTTTACACACCCCTGTTAAAATGTCAGGTTTCTGTGCTGTAAAAAAAGGAGACAAAGACAAATCATTTCAGAACTTTTTCCACTTTTAATGTGACCTATAAACTGTATCACTTAATTGAAAAACAAACTAAAATCTTTTAGGTGGAGGGAAGAAAACAAAAAATAATGTGGTTGCATCTTATAACTGGGGATGTAGCAAAATCATGTTAAATAGGAGTCAGCATACACCTGCCATCATTTAAAGTGCCTCTGATTAACCCCAAATAAAGTTCAGCTGCTCTAGTTCGTCTTTCCTGAAATTGGCCATGGTCCACAGAGAGCTTCCAAAGGAGGGATCTCATTGTTAAAAGGTATCAGTCAGGAGAAGGGTACAAAAGAATTTCCAAGGCATTAGATATACCATGGAACACAGTAAAGACAGTCATCTTCAATTTGAGAAAATATGGCACAACAGTGACATTACCAAGAACTGGACGTCCCTCTAAAATTGATGAAAAGACAAGCAAAAAACTGGTCTGGGAGGCTACCAAGAGGCCTACAGCAACATTAAAGGAGCTGCAGGAATACCTGGCAAGTACTGGCTGTGTGGTACATGTGACAACAATCTCCTGTATTCTTCATAGGTCTTGGCTATGGGGTAGAGTGGCAAGATGAAAGCCTTTTGTTATGAAGAAAAACATCCAAGCCAGGCTACATTTAGCAAAAACACATCTGAAGTCTCCCAAAAGCATGTCCGAAAAAGGTGTTATGGTCTGATGAAACCAAGGTTGAACTTTTGGGCCATAATTCCAAAAGATAAGTTTGGCGCAAAAACAAAACTGCACATCACCAAAAGAACACCATACCCACAGTGAAGCATGGTGGTGGCAGCATCATGCTTTGGGGCTGTTTTTCTTCAGTTGGAACTGGGGCCTTGGTTAAGCTAGAGGGAATTATGAACAGTTCCAAATACCAGTCAATATTGGCACAAAACCTTCAGGCTTCTGCTAGAAAGCTGAACATGAAGAGGAACTTCATCTTTCTTCATGACAACGACCAAAAGCATACATCCAAATCAGCAAAGGAATGGCTTCACCAGAAGAAGATTAAAGTTTTGGAATGGCCCAGGCAGAGCCCAGACCTGAATCCGATTGAAAATCTGTGGGGTGATCTGAAGAGGGCTGTGCACAGGAGATGCCCTCGCAATCTGACCGATTTGGAGTGTTTTTGCAAAGAAGAGTGGGCAAATCTTGCCAAGTCAAAATGTGCCATGCTGATAGACTCATACCCAAAAAGACTGAGTGATGTAATAAAATCAAAAGGTGCTTCAACAAAGTATTAGTTTATGGGTGTGCACACTTATGCAACCATATTGTTTTATTTTTATATTTTTTCTTCCCTCCACCTAAAAGATTTCAGTTTGTTTTTCAATTGAGTGGTACAGTTTATAGGTCACATTAAAGGTGGAAAAAGTTCTGAAATGATTGATCTTTGTCTCTTTTTTTTTTTTTACAGCACAGAGACCTGACATTTTAACAGGGGTGTGTAGACTTTTCTATATCCACTGTATGTAGAGGTGTTACGTGTCATTTTAATTCTGCCTGGGGTGATAATAAATTAGCTACTGAAAAGTTACCTGTACAGAACAGCAAATCATGAACTATTATAAGACCTAGTGGCCAGTGTGAAAATTATAGGGTTATATTTTTGTTTTTAAATATAGATAGTGACATGGAAAAAAAATAAAAAATCTAACAAGTGTGGCCAGCTTCTGTGTGTATACTGTATATACCTATTGTTTACTATAAAGTATGTGTGGAGTATTTATTGTACCAGGCTGGACTGTGTCACAGGATACCGTATGTTTGTGTATGTAAATAATGCTGTACAGTAAAGATAGCACTTTGTTCAAGGTTTATCCAGCACAGGACTATGCAAAAGACAGAGGCAGAAGACAAACAACAGATGACAGTATACAATAAGGAAGCATTGCTTATTCAGTTGGCCTTCATTTATTCTAGTATGCCATAATGCAACATTTCTAATAAGACCACATTGCATATTATGTGTGGATTTGCTCAATGTTTTTTTGTGTCCAAAATCTCATATACACTTTGCAATATACTTTTGAGAATAACTTGACCTGCAGTGTGGATTTTTAAAGATTTACGGATATAGATGGTGGGGTCCAACTCCCGGAACCCCACAGAATCAGCTATAGAGCCGGTGTGTCTGCCGCAGCCTCCTTGCAGCTTACCAAGCATAGTGCCATCCATTTTATAGCGGCTGAGCTTTGTATCACAGTCAATGAGACTGAGTTGTGCCTAGGCCATGTGACGAATGAACATTATGTCTCTGGTCCAGAAAGAGGCCAAAGCACTCCCGTCATGGCTTCTTCATACAGCTGATCAGTGGTGGTTCCTGAGGATAGGCCCCTTTTAGGCTACTTTCACATTTGCGTTCGGGGCTCCGCTTGTGAGTTCCGTTTGAAGGCTCTCATAAGCGGCCCCAAACGGATCCGTCCAGCCCTAATGCATTCTGAGTGGATGCGGATCCGCTCAGAATGCATCAGTATGGCTCCGTCTGTCCTCCGCTCCACTCAGCAGGCGGACACCCGAACGCTGCTTGCAGCGTTCGGGTGTCCGCCTGGCCGTGCGGAGGCAAACGGATCCGTCCAGACTTACAATGTAAGTCAATGGGGACGGATCCATTTGAAGTTGACACAATATGGCTCAATTTTCAAACGGATCCGTCCCCCATTGACTTTCAATGCATTATTTATTTATTTTTGTTCATGGTAATGCAAACGGATCCGTTCTGAACGGATCTAAGCGTTTGCATTATAGGTGCGGATCCGTCTGTGCAGATACCAGACGGATCCGCACCTAAACGCAGGTGTGAAAGTAGCCTGCATTTAGGTGCGGCAGAAGTCTGCAGCATGTCAATTTATGTTACAGATTTGATACCCAAAATTCACCATTGACTTCATTGGAAAGGTTATTTTATGCAACAAATCAGCATAAACAAGTTTTGGTGCAGAGTTTGATGCAGATCAAAAGTCGCAATTATTAAAATAAAACAAATATTTTGTTAAGTTAAAAAAACGCTCACTTGCCCTGGCTCTCTTACCTTCTCCCATGATGATTTTTGTAAAACCAGGCCTTCTGAAAATGTATGTCTCATCCTATGTGCCTGTTATTGGCTGCAGCAGTCACTTATTCATTCAGATTTGGTGTACAAAATAGCCTCCCCATTAAATTCAGTGGGGAATTGCTGTACAGATCTATTACATAAAATGGCATGAAACAGGTTTAAAAATCAACATGTGGCAGCCGCATAGGGATCGCGGCCCCATTCACTTGAAAGGGGTCCGCGATCCCTCCGTTCCACAAAAAGATCTTTTTGCTGTGCAGAAGCATGGAACAGAACCTCAGAAAGCACTCCGTAGTGCTTCCGTAGTGTTCCGTTCCGCATCTCCGGATTTGCGGACCCATTGAAGTGAATGGGTCTGCATCCGTGATGCGGAAAGGCCACGAAATGGGACCTGCGTATTGCGGTTCCGCAAATGTGGTCCGCAATACGGGCACGGGCTTCACACGGTCATGTGAACGAGCCCTTAAACAGATGTTTCTGGTGGCTGCCATAACAGTGGCATCCATCACCGCAGAGTTCCATTGTGAAAAAAAAACTTATACATTAACGTATACTTTTTTTTTTTTTTTACTGGACTGTGCAGGATGGAAAAGCGTAGTGTAAATAACTTTTGTTGTGTTCGTCTTTGCACATCCTCCTCCTCTCTTCTATATACTTCTATGGGATGGTGTAAGCTAATCTTTCAGTGAGCAAGCAACCCGTCTTGGTCTCAAAAGACAGATTTGTCATAAATTTCACAATAAAAGAAAAACTTAGTTTAGAAAAGTGGAGGGAGACAGCTAATAACTCAAGAACAACACATTTTCCCCTGATAATATATATTACAAAGTTTCTTATACCCGCTTGTACTATTCATTTATGCAAAGTTATCTGAAAGTACAATGACAATTTGAGGGGTTAATGAAGTTGTCTGTGAACCGAAAGAAGGGACTCACTTGAACGGGACTCTGTTTCTGGAATAAAAAAAAAAAAAAAAACATCATATTCAATTCATATGACCTCCTTTGATCAGTATATTTACACATTTACACATAGTCAGGTTTCCTGATGCAATTTTGGAAACCAAAATCTAGAGTTTATCATCAATGGAGAGAAAGTATTAAGGACAGATACAACTTCTCCACTTTTTCAAATTCTCTTCTGGTTTTGGTTTCCAAAACTGCATCAGGAGACCTGAATATGTGTCCGTGGCCTAAAATGATCAGTTTTGCAAAATGTATTTTAATCTACATAGTCTGACACTACAGTGGCTCAGAAAAGAATGCATAAACTTATTTTCAAACTTGTCTGTAGTGTGACTATATTGCTGGCAAGACCTGTCAGACCTGCATGGAAGTTACTATCTAGTCTGAGATTACAATAAAGAAAAATGCTTCACCGTGACATGTTGGCTACATCAGAGTGGCTGACCTTGACAAGCTGTCATCTTGTTCATTTGGAAATGTCCAAGAAAGTCACAGGATTCCTGTTTACTACATGCAGAGAACAGCATGGCTGAGTATAAAGTGCATGGGTCTATTATAGTTATGTGTGTCTAAATGCTATTAGCTTCAATAGGTCACTGTGCTTTTCAGAAAACTTTTGATATGTTATAGGGATATATCAAAAGTTTAGATCAATGGAGGTCAGAAAACAGTGACCCATCTGACCTCTAGAATGAGGGCAGAAAAGCAGGCATGTAGTCTCTCTCCTTGCTGCAGGACAAGAAGCAAGAAAGACTCAATAGAAAGTCTATGGGCCCATCTCGTGTAGAGGGGAGAAAGCGCGCTAAGCGAGATCAGTGGATGTCTTAGCGCTCAGAACACCACTGATCAAAACTTTTCCTATGTTCCTATAACATGTCAAAAGTTGTCTGAAAGCACACTTTATAGGGGTTTTCCAGGACTTGGGTCATCAATATCAGATCAGCGGTGGTCTGCCTCTGCGTACCTCTACTGATTAGCCGTATTGTGAATGCTCCATCCACTATGTATAGCCTGGCACCAGCGTGCTACAAATTAGCTCCCATTCACATGAATGGGAGTTGAGTTGCAGTATGTTGGCATGGCCACTACAAAGGGGATGGAATCTTGTGCTTCCAGTACCATTTGCCGTATAGTTTCCGGCATCGATGACTGCCCGAAACAGTCAATTGGTGTCAGGTGTCGGACTTTCACTGATCTGAGATATTGATGACCTATCCTAAGGATGGGCCATCAACATCTAATTCCCAGAGAACTCCTTTAATGCTCTAGAATATATGATTCTGACAAAGCATGAAGTTATACAGATATCCCATGTCAGCTTAGTCTACTTTCACACTCACGTTCTGGCTTTCCATTTGTGAGATCCATTCAGGGTTCTCAAAAGTGGACCAAAACGGATCAGTTTTGCCCTAATGCATTCTGAATGGAAAAGGATCCGCTCAGAATGCATCAGTTTGCCTCCGTTCTGTCTCCATTCCGCTCTGGAGTCTGACACCAAAACAATGCCTGCAGGGTTTTACTGTCCTCTTGACGAAACTGAGCCAAATGGATCCGTCCTGGCACACAATGCAAGTCAATGGGGACGGATCCGTTTTCTCTGACACAATCTGGCACGATAGAAAACTTTCAATGGAGTTCGTGACCTCCAATTCCCAATTGTAAGCTCTTGCGAGCAGGGCCCTGACTCCTAGTGCTTCAGTTGCATATTATCTAGTTATTTTTGTTTTGTATATGAACTCTATGAACTTGTAAAGCGCTGCAGAATATGGTGGCACTATATAAATAAATTGTATTATTATTATTATCCGTCTTGGCTATGTTACAGATAATACAAACGTTCATGACAGATACATGCGTAACAGATCAGTTTTTGCAGATCCATGACGGATCCACCCCGAAACGAGTGTGAAAGTAGCCTTAGATATATGTGACCCGTATAGTTCCCCCTGTAAGGAAACCTTATTTTAAAATGTCACAATCACTCTTGTGTGATATCACTTGGCTCCATCCCAAGCTGTGTGGCCCGGCGGTCATGTGATTGCCGGGAGGGTGCAGGAGCTGTGAGGTCTTTCAGAGACCTCGATCAGCCCTGCACTGAGGCTATACAGTGTTGTGTTCTGCTGTACTGCCTCTCTGGGGGGTGTATTTCTCCTGTAGCTGGGGCTTCTATGTCAGCCCCAGTTACAGGAGAAATCAACAGTGAAAAGAAATAAATGAAGTTAAATGTCCTCCAGAGGTCTTGTATCAACTTATGGGGGACGAAAAGTGTAAAAGAAAAAAAAAGAAAAAAGTGTAAAAAAAAAAAAAAAGGCTTTACATGTAAAAAAAATAAAATAAACATATTTGGCATTGCCGCGTCTGTGATGGTCGGCTGTATAGATATATCACATGATCGACCCAGTCCGATAAACACCTTAAAAAAATAAAAAAAACATCGCCGCGTCCATAACAACCAGCTCTATAAAAATATCATATGACCTAACCCCTCGGGTGGCACCGTAAAAAAAAAAAGGTGTAAAAAAACCAAAAAAACATTTTTGTCACCTTACATCAAAAAAAGTGCAACACCAAGTGATCAAAAAGGCGTATGTCCCACAAAATGGTACCAATAAAACTGTCACCTCATCCCGGAAAAAATGAGCCCCTACGTAAGAAGATCTCAAAAAAATAAATAAAATATATAGCTCTCAGAACATGGACACATTAAAACATAATTTTTTTGTTTCAAAAATGCTATTATTGTGTAAAACTTTAATAAATAAGAAAAAGTATACATATTAGGTATCGCCACGTCCATAACGATCTGCTCTATAAAAATGGCACTTGACTGAACCCCTCAGGTGAACGCTGTAAAAATAAATAAATAAAAACTGTGCTAAAACAACCAATTTTTGGGTCATCTTGCCCCATAAAGTGTTATAATGAAAGACCAAAAAATCATATGTACCCAAAAATAGTACCAATAAAACTGGCACCTTATCCCCTAGTTTCCAAAATGGAGTCACTTTTTGGGAGTTTCTACTGTAAGGGTGCATCAGGGGGGCTTCAAATGGGACATGGCATCTATAAACCATGTGGCGCTCCTTTTCTTCTGTGCCCTGCCGTGTGCCCATACAGAAGTTTATGACCACATGTGGGGTGTTTCTGTAAACCGAAGAATATGGGTAATAAATATTGAGTTTTGCTTAGCTGTTAACCATCGATGTGTTAAAGAAAAAATTGGATTAAAATGGAAAATCTGCCAAAAAGGTGAAATTTAAAAATTTGATCTCCATTTTCCTTTAATTCTTGTGGAACGCCTAAAGGGTTAACAAAGTTTGTAAAATCTGTTTTAAGTAACTTGAGGAGTGTAGTTTCTACAATGGGGTCATTTATGAGGGTATCCACTAAGTAGGCCCCACAAAGTGATTTCAGACCTGAACTGGTCTTTAAAAAGTGGGTTTTGGCAATTTTCTTAAACATTTTAAGAATTGCTTCTAAACTTCTAAGCCTTCTAACGTCCTGAAAAAATAAAATTACATTTCCAAAATGATGCCAACATAAAGTAGACATATGGGGAATGTTAAGTAATAAATATTTTATGAGGTATCACTTTCTGTTTTAAAAGCAGAGAAATAGAAATTTAGAAAATTGCAAATTTTTCTAAATTTCTGGTAAATTTGGGATTTTTTTTTATAAATAAAGGTGAAATATATTGAGTCAAATTTATGGCTAGCATGAAGTACAATGTGTCACGAGAAAATAATCTCTGAATAGTTTGGATAAGTAAAAGTGTTCCAAAGTTATTACCGCATAAAGTGAGATATGTCAGATTTGCTAAATTAGACCTGGTCAGGAAGGGGGCAAATGGTCCAGATGTGAAGTGGTTAAGAAAACATTTTGCCTATACCCCCAGTCCATGCACAATAGTAAAGAATTGGTCCAATTCTCTGTGTTTGATTTATATCAGTTATCGGCTTCATTTTTGTGCTGGCTTCAGTTGTAAACTGGCCACACACTAGAGAATTTCAGACAGCCATGAAGGCCAATTTATTTTAACAATTTTTTTATTGCGTTTTAGAAAATGTTTTATAACAAAACAATACATTGTCATGAGAAACAAAGGCCAATTTTAACCACTTGCAATGAAAAAGTAAGACATATGCCAACCAAAGGCAAATTTGTATAGGAAAGTCAATCTACCGTGTTGGATTTTTTCAGTCTTTGTTGGGTGCAGTCATTGGCTATAGTTTGATAGTCATTCATGATAAATGATAGATGTTGACCATGGGGTATGTTCAGCCCAGTTCACAGTGCAAGCCCATCCCAGGTCAGGTCAAGAAAGGCAGAGATTGATCTGCCAGTTGTCAGTGATTTATCGCTTTAATGTATTGTCATCCAGAAGGACAATATAAACAGACCAACTATAAATGACAAGTCCCTGTCCAACTTTATTTTGAATGACCCAGTAACTAACATAACCTTCACATACTTTTACTGAATACAAAAATCATTCTTTATTGTACATCTCCATTTATCCATTTTTGTACTGGATAGCTTTCTGTCAATGGCTAGCCTATGGTTTCAAATTTGTGGGCCTCCAGTTCCTACATCTTGTATCTATTTAGGGTGTATTCACACATGCTGGTTTGTGTGTGATGGAGTTAATGTGGAAGGAGAAATTCACAGACTAGAAAATGCACAAAAGTGAAGGGGGTGATTGTGCTTTATATTAGATTTTCCTTACACTGGTCTGGAGAATCACAATGTAACATTACATGATCTTATACAAAAGATATGTCCCTATGTATTTCAACACCAGCTATCTGCTGCATATAAACCACCACATGTTAATTCCCTGTAAAGGATAACCTACAGATGCTCTAGAGAACCTAGCGGATCTCCAAAATGAGGTACCCCTCCAATACTAAATGTTGGGGTACTTAAACCAGTCCAAACAAAACTTAAAGCGGATCTGTCACTAGTTTTATGATGTCCTAACTAAGGGCAACATAAATAAGTGACTGATTCTCTTAGCAAAATGTTGGGTCACTTTCTTTAATTGACCCAGTCAATCTGCCAACATCTTGTATTGAAACGCTCCAGCTGATAATGATGAGTCCTAAATATGCATGAGCTCCTGACTCACCCCGCCCACCTGCTGCTGAATGACAGTTTTTTTTCCATATGAATCAGCAGCAGGTAGGCAGGGGAGTGGCTATAGCTCTGAATTAAATATACGCTGGACTCAATGACATCACGCTGAACTCAAATCAGCTCATTAGCATGCAGCATCTTTGTATGTATATTATGAGGTAACCATCTGTCACACCAGTAAGTGAATACATTTAAGGTACTTTTTAGTAGTAAATGATTGTATATAATTAGTTAGATTATAATCAAATATCCACATGACAGGTTCCCTTTAAGGTTTTAAGTAAAGTACTAAAATTAAAAATTATACACTTGTGTCCAGCCTCCAGGCATGTAGTAACCTTGATCCTAGTTTCCTGATCATAGCAGGAGATTATTGAACATCCTCAAGGCTGATATCTGGAGATTTGCAAATTTTGGTTACAATTTTATAATGAGCAGTTTGAACACAAAAGGCTATAGTCAGTTAAATGAGAATGAATAATCAACTAAATTGAATTATCAGATCTGCAATAGACCAATAGTACACAGAAAATTCCCTTAATGTTGTAAAATGCCTTAATGATGAAATATAATTCTAATACAAAATACTTGCAGAAGTTTTGCAAGCTTTAATCTTCACAGATACTACAGCAAGTGTTCAATATCCCAGTGTTTCTACCACTGGTGAAATGACACATTACACACTTCTTATTGAAATCAATGGGCTGTCCATGCAATGCTTGGATGTGCCAGGTTCTACAGAGAGAAGGATACCCTTTGCAGTCTTTCTACTCTTGTGGACTCTGTTCTATTAGTAAAGCTTCCTAATACGGTATTTCAAGTAATTACTTTAATAACGCTTTTTGAGTAAACAAAAAAGGTATGGCAGCACAACATCTCACATGCAAACAATAAAACTGGGAAATAGAGATTATTCTAAATTAAAATGGTATTATACCTACTATAAAAGAAAAAAATAGAAGCTCTTTGTGCACATTTTTGATCAAACGTGTGTCGGACCCATCTACCAGGCGTCAAGGTGGCTTCTGCAGATGGGTACCCAACACTAACAGAACTGCCTCTCCTGCGCCTAACCTAAACCTACAATATTCAGGGCGGTGTATGAACCAGCTACATTTATACTCTGCACAGAAGCCCTAGGCAGACGGGCGGGGAGTGCTCAATCTAAAAGAGGCAGCTACCCTCAATATATACTACAAAAATTTTTAGACAAGCACATGATGGATGGATGGATGTGCACCTGTGACTATAAATGTGTATTTATGCCCACATTGTGTCTTCACAGAATTATGCCCAACTGTGATCCCAGTAATATGCCCACATTGTGCCCCCAGTAATATGCCCAGCTGTGCCCACAGTAATATGCCCCCAGTAATATACCCACATTGTGCCCCCAGTAATATGCCCAGCTGTGCTCCAGTAATTTTCCTCCAGTAATATGCCCACATTGTGCCACCCAGTAATATGCCCACGTTGTGCCCAGTAATATGCCTAGCTGTGCCCCCTAGTAATATGCCCACGCTGTTCCCCCAGTAATATCCCCACATTGTGCCCCTCACAGAAAGTAAAAAAAAATAAACACTGCATACTTACCTTCTTCCAAGCAACAGGACATCGGCTGCTCTAGTCTGTGAAGGAGGAAGAGTTAAGGGCCGGCCCTGCCTCCGCACAGACCAGAGGTGTGGAGAGCCGGCAAGGGGGAGGGATAATGAAGCAGGAAGCTGATGTCAGCTCTCTGCTTCATCATAATACAGGCAACTGTCTCTGCTTCCTATGGATGCCACTGTAACCTGGGACTGTCCCGCTGGATCCAGGACGGTTGGGAGGTATGGTAAAGGCAAAGCAGTGTGTGCAATTTCCACACAAGGAAACTGAAAATGCAAGAGAACCCTTAAGAGCTATAAATCTGACTATCCAAAAATAAGGGCATACTAAAAACATAACTTAGAGCACCCCAATATACAACAAGTAAATAAAAAAATTAAAAACCTAAGTCAGGATTGGAACCATGATCAAATTCTGACAATAAATCAAAAAGGAACAACCATAACCAGCAAAAAAACAGAAACCACAGTAAAAACAGCTGACGTACCAGTGCTTCATGAAGTGGAGGAGGCATAGGTACCCAGACTTCAGAGAGATACAGGGTTGGGTCTCCTAGGTGGCAGAGGAGGAGGACACTAAACCCTATAACAACCTAAGATGATACCGGTGAAGGGGCTATTATGCCCTAAACAGCCTTACCAAAGGGCAACCCGCCCAGATAAGGACAACCCCTTTCAGAGTCTTGCCCTAGTATATGGTCCTGTACCCTATTATACCTCTAGCTGCTCCCAACATGCCATGTTTCTGTCATAGTTGTGACTCATCAGGAGACCTAATAGCATAGGAGTAAGGAAATAACAATATGCCCAAGATAAAATTAGAAATAAACTATGTCAATAGTGCAAAAGCAGGGCTACTGTGCACTGGATAATGAATTCCAATATGTAGACGTATTGCCTGTGGGCTACAACAGTCTAAAGCCTGTTGAGATACAAGGGAGTCTCCAGTATGCAGAACATACTTGTATTCACTGCGCTCCTGATTTTTTATTTTTTTTTAAACTGATTGTAGACATTAAAAGTTATCTTTTAGTATGCCCTTGCTTTTGGATAGTTACTCATTCTGAGTATCAAGAGTTGCTCATCATCTTTAAAGAACACTTTATTTGATGCCTGAGAAACAGAATTTGACCATTAGGATCCTCACTCATTTCTAACATTAAGGAATTTACTATCTCTGAGAATAATGCTAATACTTCTTGCAGGCTACTCAGGTGCATTATTGCTGTAATACAGCAAAGAATTAATAAGTCGAAACATGGAAATAAAAAAACTAATTACAGTATTGTATATGGCACAATGTGACATTAATAAGAGGTAGAAGGAAAGGAAAAACATAGTGTACTGTACAGTAAAAAAATGGGTGGGAAAAAGACAGTCAGTCTATATGACCAATTATCATGTAATCTACTAGCCTTGGGCTCCCCCTGCTGTACATCAAATATAAATATAGCAGCGAATGCAGTTGAAAACATTGATTCAACTTTCCCTGAAATTCAAAAACAACGTGTTCATCTGAATGAAGCCATTGTAAAAACACTGATCTTATGTGACTACAGGTATAATAGTAGGTGAAAGTCGGCGTTGCAATCTACCAACATCAGACAAGACTCTAAAAGACTTTGCATGACTAATATACTGTGCATCTTACATTCTCTTAACAAGTTGTACTGTTATAATGAGTTTTCCAGGACTTTGATATTGATGGCCTATCCATAGGGCCCTATTATCGATGATAAATGCACCCATTGTTGCTCGTTTGCATCAGCCTATTACACAAACCGATGCAAAGTAAATGTGGAAGGAACAATTTTATTCAGTTCTTATTACACAGGCAGCTATGCAGCCAATAATCGTGAATCTTTCATCCTGATGTGTTTGCTCATTTATTAGCTGATAAATTATGTGGGCTCAAAAATCATAATTGGCCCAAAAATAATTCCAGGACCCCCACTGGTCAGCTGCTAGTAGGAGCCATGACCACCGGAACTACCATAGTGTAGAAGACAATTTATTACAGTGGTTCAAGACACCTAAAGGGGTTGTCCGCTTTTAACTATTATTGACCTATCCTCAGAATAGGTCATCAATATCAGATCGGCGGGGGTCCAACTCCCAGCACTCCAGCTAATCAGCTGTTTGAAGAGAAGGCAGCGCACATATGAGCGCTGCCTTTTCTGCTCAGTTTACCTGCTTGCAGCAGTGAGCAGGTGTAATTACGTATGGCGTCCCCATTCACTTCTATGGGACAGATCTGTCTTTTCAAGTGAATACTACAGGGCCATCCCATAGAAGTGAATGGGAAAGCCATACTTGTAATTACACTGCTCACCACTGCAATTGCAAGAGAGCAGAGAAGGCAGTGCTGGTACAAGCACTGCCTTTTCTTTAAACAGCTTATTAGAGGGGCTTCCGGGAGTTGGACCACCGGTGATCCGATATTGATGACCTATACTGAGGAAAGGTCATCAGTGAAAAGCAGACAACCCCTTTAAAGTTACAGGTCTTAGAAAAGCATCTCAAAAGGTGTAATTACGGTTGGTAGAAAACAGCTTGAATTATGGCATAAGTAGCGTACTCTCATCTTGCTTTTTTAATAGTGTTCATATATTTTGTATTAAAGCAAAATTCTTCACTAGAATGTATTCTTATGGTTGTTCTCATATGCTGCATTTAACTTCACTGTTGAGAGTTCTGAATCAATAGGAGATACACTTAGAAAAAATTTGCTTCAGGAGATGCAAGCGTCCGTGGTATGCCTTTAGAAGACCATCTGCTGCTGTATGGATTTCTTCCATTATATGCGGCATATTTAGTGGAAACTTTCAGTACTATAGAGATGGTAATATTGCGGGTGCATTAACTAGGAAGGAAATATAATAGTGTGGGTCATCAAAATTCAATTGTGCTAAAACCTGAGAAATGTCAATTTAATAGAAACATTGTTGTGATGGCTTCCAGAGGGCCAGCATAGGCAATCCAATAATCCTAATACAGGAGTTATTCCCAGAAGTAACAATAGCCACGGCTCAGCAGTGATATTAAGGAAGCATTTCTTACCATACCTAAAAAAGTAGAGACTGCTAATACAGGTCCTTCTAAAAAAAATTGCATATTGTGATAGAGTTCATTATTTTCTGTAATGTACTGATAAACATTAGACTTTCATATATTTTAGATTCATTACACACAACAGAAGTAGTTCAAGCCTTTTATTGTTTTAATATTGATGATTTTGGCATACAGCTCATGAAAACCCAAAATTCCTATCTAAAAAAATTATCATATTTCATCCGACCAATAAAAGAAAAGTGTTTTTAATACAAAAAAAGTCAACCTTCAAATAATTATGTTCAGTTATGCACTCAATACTTGGTCGGGAATCCTTTTGCAGAAATGACTGCTTCAATGCGGCGTGGCATGGAGGCAATCAGCCTGTGGCACTGCTGAGGTGTTATGGAGGCCCAGGATGCTTCGATAGCGGCCTTAAGCTCATCCAGAGTGTTGGGTCTTGCGTCTCTCAACTTTCTCTTCCCAATATCCCACAGATTCTCTATGGGGTTCAGGTCAGGAGAGTTGGCAGGCCAATTGAGCACAGTAATACCATGGTCAGTAAACCATTTACCAGTGGTTTTGGCACTGTGAGCAGGTGCCAGGCCGTTCTGAAAAATGAAATCTTCATCTCCATAAAGCTTTTCAGCAGATGGAAGCATGAAGTGCTCCAAAATCTCCTGATAGCTAGCTGCATTGACCCTGCCCTTGATAAAACACAGTGGACCAACACCAGCAGCTGACATGGCACCCCAGACCATCACTGACTGTGGGTACTTGACACTGGACTTCAGGCATTTTGGCATTTCCCTCTCCCCAGTCTTCCTCCAGACTCTGGCACCTTGATTTCCGAATGACATGCAAAATTAGCTTTCATCCGAAAAAAGTACTTTGGACCACTGAGCAACAGTCCAGTGCTGCTTCTCTGTAGCCCAGGTCAGGCGCTAAAGTGGCTTGACCTGGGAAATGCGGCACCTGTAGCCCATTTCCTGCACACGCCTGTACACGGTGGCTCTGGATGTTTCTACTCCAGACTCAGTCCACTGCTTCCGCAGGTCCCCCAAGGTCTGGAATCGGTCCTTCTCCACAATCTTCCTCAGGGTCCGGTCACCTCTTCTCGTTGTGCAGCGTTTTCTGCCACACTTTTTCCTTCCCACAGACTTCCCACTGAGGTGCCTTGATACAGCACTCTGGGAACAGCCTATTTGTTCAGAAATTTCTTTCTGTGTCTTACTGTCACGGACGGTGTACAGGAAACAAGACAAAGCAACATGCATATATGACTCACTGGATCCAAAGCTAAGGAACCAAGGGGAGACCCCTGCACAAGACCTAGCACTTTCCCTGGCTGCTCAGCCTATGCAAAGATCCCAGAGGTGGATGGTTGCATATCCACGTACCTCGACTATATAACCCCTGAACACCCTACAATAGTGAGGGGACACGGCCACCGGCTCCCTACACCAGACACGGAGGGAGTCAGGGTCACCTGGGATCCAGCAAACAGAAAATAACAGATAAAAGTACAGCACTTAACTTTAGTAGCAGACTGGGAAATGGGATCAGCATGCACACACACTCCAGGAAGAAGTATAAGCCGCCCAGTAATGCATTCTGGGGCGGAATTTAAAGGGAAGCAATCAGTCCAACTACATGACAGCTGAGAGAGGCTAACGAGATGAGGAACTGAACAGCACAACAAAGAAAACTCAAGGAGGAGGTTCTGAAAGGCTTCTGTCAGAGCTTCTCAGCTGTCTGGTTGTGACACTTACCCTCTTGCTTGAGGGTGTCAATGATGGCCTTCTGGACAGCAGTCAGGTCGGCAGTCTTACCCATGATTGCGGTTTTGAGTAATGAACCAGGCTGGGAGTTTTTAAAAGCCTCAGGAATCTTTTGCAGGTGTTTAGAGTTAATTAGTTGATTCAGATGATTAGGTTAATAGCTCGTTTAGAGAACATTTTCATGATATGCTAATTTTTTTAGATGGGGTTTTCATGAGCTGTATGCCAAAATCATCAATATTAAAACAATAAAAGGCTTGAACTACTTCAGTTGTGTGTAATGAATCTAAAATATATGAAAGTCTAATGTTTATCAGTACATTACAGAAAATAATGAACTTTATCACAATATGCTAATTTTTTTAGAAGGACCTGTATACGTTTTGTAGAAGATATGTTGTTTACTGTGGTATTGGATAGCATGTAATACAGCAAACCAAGGTAGACAAAAGCTGCAAAATCTAATGCAGTTTCCTACCACAATTTGAAGCAACTCTCCAGTTCAAGGAAAAAAAATATATAACACTAACTGGGAAAGGATCAGAGCACTTACGTGGTGTTGACTAGTGATGGACGAACATCAAATGTTGCGAACCGTATGTTCGCGGCGCGCCCCATGTTCGCGGCGCGCCCCATTGACTTTAATGGCAGGTGAACTTGAAAAACCTTCAGGTCATATTTGCATCTAGCAAATACTTACTAGAAGTGCACAAATAGTCCCACAACATGGACAATGACATACCAGAGGGGGATCATTGGATAAAAATTCTACTGTAGGCCAGTACAGGCCCCAAAAATTAGGCATTCACCTGGCAGAAAAGAACTTGTGATGATGTAGCTGGAGGTACATTAGGCGGTCACTGGATAGAAATTTTACTGTAGGCCACTGGAGTACAGGCCCCAAAAATTAGGCATTCACCTGACAGAAAAGAACTTGTGATTATGTGGCTGGAGCTACATTAGGCAGTCACTGGATGAAAAATTTACTGTAGGCCAGTACAGGCCCCAAAAATTTGGCATTTACCTGACAGAAAAGAACTTGTGATTATGTGGCTGGAGCTACATTAGGCGGTCACTGGATAAAATTTTTACTGTAGGCCTCTAGAGTAGAGGCAGGCTGCGTTACCCCAGTGTTCTGCTCCAGACTCAATGTGCCCGATATGGAAACTGAGAGCAGACCAGTGCGAGTGGCGTGTGGAGCTAATTTTGCAATAATTTATTGTGAGCTTTAGAAACTTAAAATACCTTTGAAAAAATAATTGTCAAAGGAAAATATTGCATTTAGACGAGGAACCTGCTGCTGTCAGAAGTGTCTAAGTTTATTTTTGGTGTTTCCCCGGTCTGGTGGGGGCCTATGCCTGGGAACACATTCCTGCTGCAAACAAAGAACCTGCTGCTTTCAGTTCCTGTTGAGTTATGCTGAGCTTTGTGTAGGCCTTATACTCTACAGTTACCATGTACCTGCTGCTGCTGTCTGTCCCGATCATGCTGAGTTTTGTGTAGGCCTTATACTCCACCATTACCTTTACCTGCTGCTGCTGCTGCTGTCTGTCCTGATCCTGCTGAGTTATGTGTCGGCCTTATACTACAGCGTTACCATTTACCTGCTGCTGTCTGTCCAGATTCTGCTGAGTTAGGCCCAGCTATGTGTAGGCAGAGGTGCTGTTTCCGAAAAGGGGTCACTTGTCAGAGTTTTTTTTATTTCTGGGGACCTGAGGAATTTATTTAATGCGACATGGTACCTAATATAAATGTCTGCCGATTCAGGTCAGCCAAATCCATATTTTGCTGTTTGACTCTACAGTCGTGGCCAAAAGTTTTGAGAATTACATAAATATAGAAAATTAGAAAAATTGCTGCTTAAGTTTTTATAATAGCAATTTGCATATACTCCAGAATGTTATGAAGAGTGATCAGATGAATTGCATAGTCCTTCTTTGCCATGAAAATTAACTTAATCCCAAAAAAAACTTCCCATTGCATTTCATTGCTGTCATTAAAGGACCTGCTGAGATCATTTCAGTAACAGTCTTGTTAACTCAGGTGAGAATGTTGACGAGCACAAGGCTGGAGATCATTATGTCAGGCTGATTGGGTTAAAATAGCAGACTTGACCTGTTAAAAGGAGGGTGATGCTTGAAATCATTGTTCTCCCATTGTTAACCATGGTGACCTGCAAAGAAACACGTGCAGCCATCATTGCGTTGCATAAAAATGGCTTCACAGGCAAGGATATTGTGGCTACTAAGATTGCGCCTCAATCAACAATTTATAGGATCATCAAGAACTTTAAGGAAAGAGGTTTAATTCTTGTTAAGAAGGCTTCAGGGCGTCCAAGAAAGTCCAGCAAGCGCCAGAATCGTCTCCTAAAGAGGATTCAGCTGCGGGATCGGAGTGCCACCAGTGCAGAGCTTGCTCAAGAATGGCAGCAGGCAGGTGTGAGCGCATCTGCACGCACAGTGAGGTGAAGACTTTTGGAAGATGGCCTGGTGTCAAGAAGGGCAGCAAAGAAGCAACTTCTCTCCAAAAAGAACCATCAGGGACAGATTGATCTTCTGCAGAAAATATGGTGAATGGACTGCTGAGGACTAGGGCAAAGTCATATTCTCCGATGAAGCCTCTTTCCGATTGTTTGGGGCATCAGGAAAATGGCTTGTCCAGAGGAGAAAAGGCAAGCGCTACCATCAGTCCTGTGTCATGCCAACAGTAAAGCATCCTGAGACCATTCATGTGTGGGGTTGCTTCTCATCCAAGGGAGTGGGCTCACTCACAATTTTGCCCAAAAACACAGCCATGAATAAAGAATGGTACCAAAACACCCTCCAACAGCAACTTCTTCCAACAATCCAACAACAGTTTGGTGAAGAACAATGCATTTTCCAGCACGATGGAGCACCGTGCCATAAGGCAAAAGTGATAAGTAAGTGGCTCGGGGACCAAAATGTTGACATTTTGGGTCCATGGCCTGGAAACTCCCCAGATCTTAATCCCATTGAGAACTTGTGGTCAATCCTCAAGAGGCGAGTGGACAAACAAAAACCCACTAATTCTGACAAACTCCAAGAAGTGATTATGAAAGAATGGGTTGCTATCAGTCAGGAATTGGCCCAGAAGTTGATCGAGAGCATGCCCAGTCGAATTGCAGAGGTCCTGATAAAGAAGGGCCAACACTGCAAATACTGACTCTTTGCATAAATGTCATGTAATTGTCAATAAAAGCCTTTGAAACGTATGAAGTGCATGTAATTATATTTTACTACATCACAGAAACAACTGAAACAAAGATCTAAAAGCAGTTTAGCAGCAAACTTTGTGAAAACTAATATTTGTGTCATTCTCAAAACTTTTGGCCACGACTGTAGAGCCCTGCTGTGCGCCCATACATTATTTTTTGATCACATATGGGGTGTTAATGTATTCGGGGGGAAATGGGTAACAAAATGTGGGGTGCATTTTGTCCTGTTACCCAGTGTGAAAGTAAAAAATGATGTTGTAAAGCAACTTTTCCTGGAAAAAATTGCAATATTTCAATTTAACAACCAAGTGTATCCTAATTCTGGGAAACGCCTGATCAGTCAAAATGCTCACTACACACCTTAAAATATTCAATATATATGTTATGGATACAGAATTATATTGCTGTGTGCACAATTTACCCTCCTGGCAGGGGCTGGTGACATCCTCCACTTCATCAGGACCTGGGGGGGAGGATCGGGTCCTGGGTGGGTCAGACTTCTTCAGCGTCCACCTCCACCACTTTGCCCACATCAGGTGGGGGTGGCGCATCCTGCTGCTAGGAGGGTCCCTCCTGCTCTCCCTCCTCCTCCTCCTCCACGGACACCAGCACTACCTCCAGATCCTCTGTGGAAGGCCTCCAGCAGACCGAGGGAACGGGAACACCTGCAATCACACAATGTTCACAATTTAAACAAGCAACTCAGAACTCATATAAAAATCCAAATTAAGTGGGGGATGTATGTAATGTAATGATGGATGGGGCCTTTTACTGGAATATAGTATGATGATTGCAGTTTATGTATATATTGTGAGGGGTAGCTTTCTTTCAGGGGATCATCCTCACAGATACGGCTTCAGGACACCAGGTTTAAGGTCCAAACAGTTCATTTATTGTGGCACACCAATCAGCAAAAGCGGAACAACAAAACAATAAACACTCGCCCGTCCAGGCTCTAGCTAATACATTAATGTCCCTGACTATTAGGTACAGTTCACACCCTGTGAACCGATGCGGCTTTCCCAGTCAATGTTCCACAGCCACCTGGCTATACACAGCACCGTTCACACACGGTCTCAAGTCCAATGTCTCTTGTGGGGGATTAAGGCTCAGTAGTCCGCCTGACTATGGCCCTGCGACCCTCTCAGGCGTCGCTGCCTCCCCCAACTCCAGGCTACTACCCAGCTTCGTGGCCCCTCAGCCTTGCCCGGCTGAGACCACACTCACAGAACTTCCAGGCCTCTGTCACAGTCTCTGTCCCAAGACAACACTTCCCCCAGACTGACACACTGGGAGGTGCTTTATCCCAGCCTGAGTACCTCCAGCTGGTCTCGCCTGTGGTCGAATAGGGGTGTGGACCGCACTATTCACCCCTTCCTTGCCTCTAACCTGTGTGAGGTCTGTCACTGCCTCACAATATACACACACATACGTATATTGATTTATGTGTGTGTGAAACGTACGAAATCAGCCAGTTACATCATACATCTGTACCTCCATGTGTGTATAAATATATATATACACTCACAGCCAGGTTGAGATGTATGATGTAACCGGCTGATTTGGTACATGTCACACCAGGTACTAAGTAATCATTTGTATATACATTACAGAGTGTAGGCGAGAGATACAAAAGTAACGTAAGCATTGTACCTGGGCATTTCCTGTCACGGATCTCACTGATCCACCCGATGTGCCTACTCTTTGGATCCGACCAATGTTTAATGATCGCTATCAAAGTGTGCTTCCCCTTAAACTCCCTGTTTAGCTGCTTCTATATTTCCCTCACAATTCGCTTTTTCTCTTCTTGGACCCAGGTCCAGTCATAGCCCCGCTTCAACATGCGCTGCAGGATAAAGATGCAAGCATATAATTCCATATTTTTTAACTAAAAGTATTTAAAATAATGTCCTCAACAACACAGCTAAAAGTTTTTAAGTCTTTGAAGGGGAAATATTAGATTTAATGTTACCGTTATAAGTTCTGATTGTATTGCAATTGTATGTGTGTGGGGTCTGAGCAATCGGATATTGGTCAGCAAAGCAGAGATGTACCTGTCTAGTGAAGTGACGATACGGTATGGGGTGTACAGCTGGTTTGCCTCCCTGTGGTGCGCCCTGGGTAACGCTAAATGAACCAGCATATACTGGCGGTCAGACAAAGAAAGCTTCTCCTGAGTCCTGATGAACAGGACACAAACTCGAATCTATAGACCCTGTGTGTGTGTGTGTGTGTGTGTGTGTGTGTTAGGAAGGCCACTTGCAGAGCCCCAAAAAGGAGGACAGCGTACCGGGGACAGTGGCTCACAATAGCTTAATACTACATAGTAGATGCCCAGGTTATACCAGCATGGTCCATATTACTATATATAAGAAGATGTATAATGTATACCAGCTGTACATATAATATATGTACTGATCCCCTAGGGGACAGAGGGGTAAGACTTAACATTTAATAAGGTCAATTCTAAAATAAATAGACACTAGAGGATGAGCCTCTGTAACGTACAACATAAAAAACAGCCCAAAGGCCTAGACTGAACACACAAAAACAGTACGGGAACGGTGGTATGGAAAAACAAAAAGGAACGTTCTCACCCGGTTGTAGATGTAGACCAAGGGTTCTCTCGGAGGTTGTTGAGGATAGAAACGGACCTGTGTTGTTGGATCACCGTACTAGATGGTAACAGGCGTAAATGCCCCTTTAAGTAATGGGGTGACGGGGTAGGTTAACCCTAGACATCCCTACATGGGGGACAGGGGCTAATACGCCCTACCTACCTACACGAGGATCTTGCCCCGCAAGGGGCGTCCCCGTCCGGATGCCTGACCCTGTAAGGGCAGAATCCCTAATATACCCTATAAGGGTGCTCCCTACATGTCACGTTTCAATTCGTGAAGGAAAATCATCAGGGGAGAGTATGGAAATGACAAGGCTATGGATGGGGCTTGTATAACCATAAAAGTAGATGGTAAAGGAGGGGATGTAGGGGTCAGTAGTCAAAAAATAGTACAGAGGTGTAGAGTCAGTCAGACAGTGACACCTTAATGACCGCAACAAAGGACCTCCTAGTTAGGGTATAGCTGCACCAGTGGGTACCAACTATAGTGAACAGATAATAACCGGATTTTTGACTATCCTGCGGTTATTATCTGTTCACTATAGTTGGTACCCACTGGTGCAGCTATACCCTAACTAGGAGGTCCTTTGTTGCGGTCATTTAGGTGTCACTGTCTGACTGACTCTACACCTCTGTACTATTTTTTGACTACTGACCCCTACATCCCCTCCTTTACCATCTACTTTTATGGTTATACAAGCCCCATCCATAGCCTTGTCATTTCCATACTCTCCCCTGATGATTTTCCTTCACGAATTGAAACGTGACACGTAGGGAGCACCCTTATAGGGTATATTAGGGATTCTGCCCTTACAGGGTCAGGCATCCGGACGGGGACGCCCCTTGCGGGGCAAGATCCTTGTGTAGGTAGGTAGGGCGTATTAGCCCCTGTCCCCCATTTAGGGATGTCTAGGGTTAACCTACCCCGTCACCCCATTACTTAAAGGGGCATTTACGCCTGTTACCATCCAGTACGGTGATCCAACAACACAGGTCCGTTTCTATCCTCAACAACCTCCGAGAGAACCCTTGGTCTACATCTACAACCGGGTGAGAACGTTCCTTTTTGTTTTTCCATACCACCGTTCCCGTACTGTTTTTGTGTGTTCAGTCTAGGCCTTTGGGCTGTTTTTTATGTTCTACGTTACAGAGGCTCATCCTCTAGTGTCTATTTATTTTAGAATTGACCTTATTAAATGTTAAGTCTTACCCCTCTGTCCCCTAGGGGATCAGTACATATATCACATTAATTCTTGGGAGTAAATAGGTCCGGTCGTCAAACCTGGCCTTCTTGTGTTTTCTTATTCAGCTGTACATATATAATTATACACAGGAGATACCCAGGTTATAACAGAATGGTCTAATTAAATAATTATAATTTATACCAGCTGTACATTGATAAGGATATACAAATGATGCCCAAGTTATTCCATCTTAGTCCATATATACTTTATACTTGGATATATAGTCCTGTAAGTTCCTGGGGCAGTGGGATCTGTGCTAACCTTGTGCCTAGTTGGTTGAGTGCTGATTCTGCTGGCTCTTCAAGCACTGGACGGCCTGGACCAGCGTGGAGTCATAGATGGCAGGCAGTGCCAGTAGCCGCGCCCGCGCTCTGCAGCTGCTCCCGCCTGAACTAAAGGTACACGTTGGACGTGCAACGCACTCAGCAGCGCTGATGACATTGTAATGTCACATCATACAGAACACTGTGCGGTCCGGACATGCTGCCAGGCCCTGCTCCCAGTGATGGGGATATGCAAAGCCATCCTGACCCATGACAACTGCCGTAACCACAAAAAAAGGAGAACTTCTGAACGTCCGTCCTGGCCTTGAGCCGGACGGAGAACCAGGAGCCTGAAAAGCAGATTGTCCCGCCACCCTAGTGTGTGTGTGTGTGTGTGTGTGTGTGTGTGGTATATACTGTGTGGCAGGAAAATGGATGTGCAATGTGCATGCGATAGATATTTCCATTCATGCTACAGACATAGTGCTGTGATGTCACAACAATACTTAGTGCACCAATCAGTAATATCTACTTAGACCTAATAAAATTTGAAGTTGCATGTATTGCGATTGCACGTCATTAATGCCAATTAGCGCAATGGCGAATATATTGGAACACTATCTCCATATAAAGCTATTGTTCAAACAGTGCTATAATGTAAAATGACTTACAGCGAGCAGGAGTTCTTCCTCACATTCGCAAAAGTTGCTGCCAACCGTCTTCTCCAGTCTCAGGAAACTTCTGGCAGTATGACAACTAGCAAAACTAGGCCACGCCTGTATCGCGCATGCGCATTACGCACATACTGCATTGCCGATTTTGCAATTAAGAAAATCATCTTGAATTCTCGAATATATGACTAATATTCTACTGAATATTCGCTAAATATAGCAAATTCGAATATTGCCCCTGCCGCTCATAACTAGTCGCCGCTGAATGTCAGCAAGGCGAGCCATGGCCGTATAAAATCTAAAATGACCAGAGATTTTCCTGGCCTGCCGCAAGACGTCCAGGACCCCGGGGTAATTGGCAACGAATCGCTGAACGACTAAGTTCAGGATGTGTGCCATGCACGGCACGTGTGTCATTTTGCCCTGTTTCAGCACTCTCAGCAGATTGGCACCGTTGTCGCACACCACTTTACCAGCTGTCAAATTGAGCAGGGTTAGCCACTGATCAGCCTGTGACCGCAGAGCTGAAAGCAGTGCAGGACCGGTGTGGCTATTGGCTTCCAGGCACAACAGCCGCAGCACAGCAGGGCAACGTCTCACCTGGGACGTCGAATAGGTTCTGAGGAGCTTGGGGGGTGCAGCGGAAGAAGCGGTAGCAGTGGGAAAGGAGGAGACTGAGGATGGAGTAGGAGGAGGAGAGGAAGAAAACAGCCGTCATAAGGTTCACCCAGTGGGCAGTAAAAGTTATGTACCTTCCCTGCCCATGTTTGCTAGACCATGTGTCTGTGGCCAGATGTATCTTGGCACCGACACTGTGTGCCAGAGATTGATTCACTTGCCACTGAACGTGACCATATACAGTGGGATGCGGAAGTTTGGGCAACCTTGTTAATCTTCATGATTTTCCTGTATAAATCGTTGGTTGTTACAATAAAAAATGTCAGTTAAATATATCATAAAGGAGACACACACAGTGATATTTGAGAAGTGAAATTAAGTTTATTGGATTTACATAAAGTGTGCTATAATTGTTTAAACAAAATTAGGGAGGTGCATAAATTTGGGCACCACAAAAAATAAATGAAATCAATATTTAGTAGATCCTCCTTTTGCAGAAATTACAGCCTCTAAACGCCTCCTGTAGGTTCCAATGAGAGTCTGGATTCTGGTTAAATGGTATTTTGGACCATTCCTCTTTACAAAACATCTTTAGTTCATTCAGGTTTGATGGCTTCCGAGCATGGACAGCTCTCTTTAAGTCACACCACAGATTTTCAATTATATTCAGGTCTGGGGACTGAGATGGCCATTCCAGAACGTTGTACGTGTTCCTCTGCATAAATGCCTTAGTGGATTTTGAGCAGTGTTTAGGGTCGGTGTCTTGTTGAAAGATCTAGCCCCGGTGCAGCTTCAGCTTTGTCACTGATTCCTGGACATTGGTCTCCAGAATCTGCTGATACTGAGTGGAATCCATGCGTCCCTCAACTTTGACAAGATTCCCAGTCCCTGCACTGGCCACACAGCCCCACAGCATGATGGAACCACCACCATATTTTACTGTAGGTAGCAGGTGTTTTTCTTGGAATGCTGTGTTCTTTTTGCTCCATGCATAATGCCCCTTGTTATGGCCAAATAACTCAATTCTAGTTTCATCAGTCCACAGCACCTTATTCCAAATGTGCTTTAGCCCACCTCAAGCGGCACTTTTTGTGCTGTGGGCGGAGAAAAGGCTTCCTCTGCATCACTCTCGCATACAGCATCTCCTTGTGTAAAGTGCGCCGAATGGTTGAACGATGCACAGCGACTCCATCTGCAGCAAGATGATGTTGCAGGTCTTTGGTGCTGGTCTGTGGGTTGACTCTGACTGTTCTCACCATTCGTCGCTTCTGTCTATCCAAGATTTTTCTTGGTCTGCCACTTCGAGCCTTAACTTGAACTGAGCCTGTGGTCTTCCATTTCCTCAATATGTTCCTAACTGTGGAAACAGACAGCGGAAATCTCTGAGACAGCTTTCTGTATCCTTCCCCTAAACCATGATGGTGAGCAATCTTTGTCTAAAGGTCATTTGAGAGTTGTTTTGAGACCCCCATGTTGCTACTCTTCAGAGAAAATTAAAAGAGGAGGGAAACTTACAATTGACCCCCTTAAATACTCTTTCTCATAATTGGATTCACCTCTGTATGTAGGTCAGGGGTCACTGAGCTTACCAAGCCAATTTGAGTTCCAATAATTCGTTCTAAAGGTTTTGGAATCAATAAAATGACAACAGTGCCCAAATTTATGCACCTGCCTAATTTTGTTTAAACAATTCTAGCACACTTTCTGTAAATCCAATAAACTTCATTTCACTTCTCAGATATCACTGTGTGTGTCTCCTATATGATATATTTAACTGACATTTTTTATCGTAACAACCAACGATTTATACAGGAAAATCATTGACGATTAACAAGGTTGCCCAAACTTTCGCATCCCACTGTAGCTCTGGGATGCCCTTCTGGGATAAATATTTCCTTCTGGGGACCTTCCATTGCCAATGGCCACAAATTTTCTAAAAGGCCTCCGAGTCCACCATTTTATATGGCAGTAGCAGTTCCGACAAGCCAGCGGTCAGCCGTTGGGCAAGAGGGTTACCCGGCGTCATTAACATTTTAGGCTCAATATTTGGTGGAAACAGGTATATCAAACCCCTTAATCAGTATTTTGTGGAAGCAGGTATATCGCAGGCCTCAATCAATATTTGGTGGAAGCAGGTATATCGAACCCCTTAATCAGTATTTTGTGGAAGCAGGTATATCACACCCCTCGCAGGCCTCAATCAATATTTGGTGGAAGCAGGTATATCGAACCCCTTAATCAGTATTTTGTGGAAGCAGGTATATCACACCCCTCAATTATTTTTTTGGGGCAACAGGTATATCACACCCGTTGCAAATAGTTGTTCCAATAGCGCTTATCCCTCTATATAGCTGCGGTATCGCAGCAGAACCACACACAACTGCTGCACAATAATATACTTTCTACGTTAGAAAGTATAAGTGTCTCATACTCCTCTGTGTATCACACCTATACCAATTCTTAAAAGGACTTTTGTGGCCCTATTAGCTAGCCTGTCCCTTCTCCACAAAGCAACCTCTCCCTACACTGGCAAAACACAGAATGTAAAATGGCTGCCAGATTGGGTTCCGTTATAGGGTGGGGGTGTGTCCATGTGCTGAAATGTCTCAATTGGCTGTCCTGTCCCATCTGATGGATGTGTCATGGTTTAAAGTTCGGCCCATGCAAAAGAATATGGCGCCGGCAAATATCGCCACATGTTCGCTTGTTCGGCGAATCGCGTACTTGAAAATTTTGCCGCAAAACGACCGCCGGGTGAACCGCAAAGCCATCTGTTGATCCCCTTGTCATCTTTTCAGCTGCAGATCTGCCAATTCCCAGGCTCCTCTGCCGATATCCAAGATGGCTGCACTGCTTCTCAGAGTACATGGTGCATTCGGTAGTCCAAGACACTTCCTGCTGCCCTCGGATTGGCAATACAAGAGCAGGGCGGAGCAAACGGGAAGTGTCTTTGACTACTGATGTGAGAAATAGTGCTGACCTCTTGGATAGCAGATGAGGTGCCTAGGAATCGACAGATTTGCAGCTGAAAAGATGAAAAATGGGGCACCTGGTAAGTGCTGTTTTTGTTTCTTCAGCTGGTGATAAATGATTGCTGCGACCCCTACAATCAATAGAAAGTTTTTTTCTTTCTCCTTACTGCATGACAGCTGAGAGACAGCATTTGAATACAGTTGCTCTTGAGCATGGCATTGATGGAAAGAGATGGGTACTCCATTCAGACTCCTGCTCACTTCAAGATTTCCACCTAACAAGTGTCATTGATAATACTGGTGTCTCCTTTTGCAGTAGAGAGACCTATGAGCCCCCAATGCACTATGGCATGGGTGCAACAGCTACCGCCGCAATCCCTATAGCTATGCCCCTGCTCTTTCCCGTACCTGCAAACCACTCTACAGCTGTATTTATCATATTGGTTACTTGGGTCTATTGATCAGAGGTACCCCATATAAATGCAATGGCCAATGATGTAGTTGTGCATTTTAATACATACAATGTCTGGGGTAGTTCAATCTCTCAATGCAGCCCTGGTCTTCTTGGGTTGAAGTGGAGTTGGTTTAGATGTCTTCTAAGATTAAAGACTATAACCACATTGCTTCTTGCTGTTTTTCTATTTGCAAGAAGGCAATGAAGCATTTACAATTATATATTGATGTTTACCATATTTCTATAATCCATGTATTTCTTTTCAATGAATTTCTTTCTGTCATATTCCCTTTACACACTCAGTATCAAAACAAGTCTCATGAAATGGGCTCCTCTTTTACCATTTAGGTTTCACACTTGTCTAGCCATATTGGGTACTCTGTATTACATTGGTTAAAGGACAAGCAAGATATTCTGTGCCCTTGAATGTTCGAGCTCTGCTCTCCCCCAGGCAGCTGGTCCTTAGAATACAGTGAGATGTAAGCCATGAGAAAAGAGTTGTCAGATCAACACACGAGTAGTTTAACTACTTCTGTAAATTCGACTTAAGATCAGACTGAGCAAATTGTATGAGACAGAGTCTAGAAGCCACTTTCACCATGAAACATTCTGTTTAACACCTTCAATTCAAGGAACTACCTTAGAGTATTAAAGACCTTCATAAATTAGTACTATATAAATATTGGAGTTGTGATCGCCAAGTGACATAGTTGTGAAAAATCACAATTGTATGGTTGAATAATTTGTATCTTGCCTTATCTAAATGATCAGTATTTAGTTGTATTTCAAATTGTTCGATGATAGACATACATGTTATTGCTGTAATTAGAAGAAAATTTGTTCGGTGAAGTTAAGGACCCTTTACATGGGAGGAGTATCAAGCTAAATATTGGGAACGAGTATTCATATGAACACCCATACTGTGCCCATGTAAAGATGCCACCAATAACCAGTTGAAAGCTTTGTTGATGTGGAAACCTAAATGATCGTTTCTTGGCAGCAGATATATGCTGCCCAGAAACAATACATCTGTATGGGGACATACAATAGCAGTAGAGACCACTCATCCACATACATCATAGATTGCAAGCCCTCACAGGCAGGGCCCTCTTTCGTTCTGTATCAGTTTGCAATTGTCTCTATTATGTATGTGTAACCCTTATCATATGTACAGCGCCATGTATTAATAATAATAATAATAATAATACAGTAGAGCCGCTCTCACCTCAGCTAACAACCAGGCAATTATTGGTAATGCATAGTTTACTTCCGATAATTGCCTGCTCAGTCGGCCCATATAAATGAGCCTCTAGGCTTTAACAAGGTTGACATCTCAAGTCTTCTGAAGTCAAGCTGATCATGGGAGGAAGCATCCCTACTGCTAAAAGACCATGCAATATTGCAAGTGAGCCCAGAAAGTAAAGCATGGCTTTCTTCCAAAACAGCAGCACATCTATACACATTATGTGTTGTATTACATCTCAGCTGTATTCAATTTAAGTGAAATTTACACTAGGTTTGAAGCCACTGAACCACCAGCATGTTGTTATGAAGTTGGGAGTTTAGCTTTCTAAAGATACCCATTTTGTAAGGTTGGTCCTTGGGAGGAGTTCAGCAGTATCAGATGCATGCGCATCTGTATGACTACATTAAGATCATCTGCAGTAAAAACTGATTATTTTCAGGGAATATTTAAAGTTAGCGTTTTTAATGGACACTGCCATTCCACAGCTAAGTCTTGACTGCTCTCCAGCTACTAACGGAGGATCCCGATCAGGAAACTTTTTAAGATACAATTTAAAAAGCAGTTGTACGGTAGCACGACATGCAATACCCCAGAGTGGTATTACCATTCCTACACCCTCCTACCATCATGTGTAATTATTCCAGGTCCTCTTACACTGTGCATTAATTGTTCTGCTATGTAATGGTTATTTTTTGTATTACAGGTTATATGACTGGTTCACCAGCAGGTGGCAGTGCATATGGCAGAGATCTCTTTACATACAGTGGAACTTACTATTCCATTCTCCACCTTTTGGGCAGAAGTGGGCCAGTCTCGTTTCCTACCAAGGGAGGGGATGCAGGAAGTTTTCAGTCAGTCTTCTAAGATCGGAGACTATATTCACATTGCTTCTTGTTTTTCTATTTGCAAGAAGCTCATGCACACAACCTATTTGCAGCTCATGCACACGGCCGTATGTATTTTGCAGTCCGCAAAAAATACGGACGAGGTCCGTGTGCATTCCGTATTTTGCAGAACAGAACAGCTGGCTCCGAATAGAACAGTACTAGCCTTGTGCGTAATGCGGACAATAATAGGACATGTTCTATTTTTTTGCGGCACAGAAATACGGAAACAGAATTCACACGGAGTAACTTCAGTTTTTTTTTGCGGACCAATTGAAATGAACGGTTCCACATACAGTCCGCAAAAAAAAATTGGACGGACACCAAAAGAACATAAGTTCGTGTGCATGAGCCCTTAATCTAGTCTAGAGTTGGAAGGAGATGAGAATCACCCTGACAGATTAACCAACAGAGTTTTGCAAAGGGCTCAGCAGCTAAAGGCACCTCACTCCAAAAGGTACCAGAACATCCCTAATGTCCAGTAACCAGACTAATGCACAGTTTAGCACAGCAGAGAGATAAAGCTGAATATTTACGTTTGCCTGCCAGTTTATGCCAAAGCCTGATGGAACCAAGAGAAACACCTCTTCTTGTACATATGCAAGTTGATTCAAGTAAATCTGTTGAACTTTATAAAAGTCTGGACTCTACTATTTCTCCACCTCCAACATGACTCTCCCCTTTATTGCTTCAGAGCCTAACCATGGGGAGCAACAGTATCCAGGTAGGAGCACCGTGACACACACATAAAACTATTGAGGGCACTCCACACCACTCGGCATTCCGATAAACCCGGGACACGATCAGCCCTGGGGGGCGGCATGTTCCATGACATTATAAATTTACAGTTTACTGCTTTTACACTGCCACCCAACTAATTACATAGACATAACATCACAGGAAATAAAAAAAGAGCTGCATGGATATGGCCATGCGAGTGTGGTCCAGAATGAAGGCTAGGAGCAATAAAAGAAATAGGTTACAACATTATAGCTAAATTATTTCAAAGGATGTGGCTGCAAACCTAAAAAACCTTTAATATATTAAATCAATTATATAAAGTTAAAATTAAAACAATTGCAGCAACATAGAAATCTTACATTGTAACATGGAGAAATTACTTGGTCCATCAGTGTTAGTGAAAGGAAAACATTATAGAAGAGGTACATTATCACTATGCTGAATGGATATAGAATAGTGATAATGTCTAATTTAAGGTACAAAATACACAGACTGCAGATGTAAAGTATGTGCTGTTAGCAGAAGAGAATGAAAAACGACCTAAATCGATAAGATAAGGCTTCTAGGGGAATTAAAGTCCAAGTAAAATACAAAACTTAAAATTACAGTATAATGTATAACCATTTGTGGTGATTATATCTAAATAAATGGCGTCTCCACTATGTGACTAGGGTTCATGGTGTAATCACATTGTCAAGTTGTTGTCATCATTGCACAGACCAGACATATAATCAATAAGATCCAGCGGGCAATTTGTAAAGGTCCCTTTACACGGGACGACATTGCAGCAGATTGTCTTCCCGACTTTACTCGCTAGTGGAGGAGACCGCTGCATGTAAATCTCCTCCAGAGATGAGGAGGGGCAATCTCTAATGCCATCGCTCTTCCCCATAACGACTTGTTTCCCGGCAGCAGATCGTGTTTACACAGCACAATCTGCTGTCAGGAAACAAGGATTTTTGTGTTTGCCCAGACGATCCAATTACCCAATGAATGAGCGTTTCCCTAGTCCATCAGGTAATTGGCAGTACATATTCACCGCCAGACCCCCGCTAACGATTACTATGAATGCTCGTTAGTGATGATCTATGCGATTCACGGCTCGTGCAAAGGGCCCTTAAATCAAACCATAAGACATGATTGATGTATCTAAAATCATTGGCTCCAAAGTTGGCACCAGATAAGAGTTTCTTCTGATGGACCCTTGAGGTCTATTTTAGCCTCTGTGAGTATACCTTACACCTTCAGTACCTGTTGGGCAAACAATCTCATTATCTCTCGCGACTCCACCATACACACACATGTTTTGCTCAGCTGAGTGCATGTGTTTTCAATGGGGGGGGGGCTGCTGCCTGACACCTCCATTGGTAGATCACCTCCCTGGGGAACAAAGGGATCAGGCAAAAAAAAATGCAATTGCCCAATCAATCTCTCCCAGAACATTATCAGTTGGAGGTGAGCCATGAGTTCCCCATACACATTAGCTTGTTGGCCCGTCCCAGGTATGGCCAATGCACTTATTTGTATGGGGACCTTTACTCTGAGTGTATGCATGGAGGACTGTCAAAAACATGACACAAAAACTGTAAACAAGCACTGGGAGGTTGCAGTATACTCCACAACTGTAGCAAATCTTAAAAGGAAATAACTGGAGGCCATAGCCCCCAATCTGTAGGACATGCATACATATGCCATAGAGGATGCCCTGTGGGCCAGACATTCTTCTTCCTCCCAAAGCATTAAATTACCTACTTATAATAGGCACGTTTGAAATGTTATACTTGATAGGGGTCTGGCTGCTAGGTCCTACACTGATTCTTACCATTACACTACAATTCCAGTTGATGGTGCATCCGCAGCCAGTCCTTCATTGATAGTCAGCACAGTACCACTCTCATTAAACAGTGATATTGTAAACCTTTAAATTGACTGAGAAAACTGTGTACACCAATATTTCTGATAAAGAGAATCCGTGTGTCTTCAAGTGTTTTTGTAATTTATTGGTGAAAGAAAAATGTAACTTCATCTATAACAAGTAGAAAGAACAAGGACAGGAAATATCATTTTCAGACATTGCTGGAATGCCAACCAAGTCGGAATAATAGACAATTGTTATGATAGTAATTAATCACAACCAGGACATTGGCAGCTCATCAACTCCAGAACTGGTATATTAGGGGGCAGTTTATTAAGGCTTGTGTTTCTTACAGTGGTCTGTAAAAAAAATAAAAATAAAAATACCCTGGTAAAAGATGTGCCAAAAGAGGCAGCCTCTTAACCCTGGGTTCACACCTGAACGTTCGTGATGGAGCGCTCTGTATGCGCGATTGTACCGGCGTTTGCAATCGCGCATACAGAGACAAGCGAACGCCCATTGTCGCGCGTTCCCGAAAGTCTATGTATGAGAATGCGCGACAAAACGCCCCAAAGAAGCTCAAGAACTTTTTTGAGTGTAGGACGTTTTTCAGAGCGTTTTAAACGCGCTGTAAAACGCTCAAGTGTGAACCAGGGCCATAGGGAAGCATTGGTTTTTATGTGTTGAGCGTTTTACAGCGCATTTGAACACGCTGTAAAACGCTCAGGTGTGAACCTAGTCTAATAGTTTTGGGAGTACAGCTTGCTAGAAAATGAAATCTATGCCAGCAAGGAGTAGCGTAGATCTCTATTGTAATGTAATCCAGTTTTCAGGAAAAAGTGTTGTTAAATATGTTGGGCCACATAGGTCATGCCTACTCCCCACCCCATCTCACCCATGCCCTGCCAACTTTTAAGAAAATTGTCCAGGGTCACGTAAAAGTAGGAAAAGTTGAATTTTTTATTTAAATTTTTTTTGCACAAAATGGGACTCGTGCCAAAATTTGATAAAGGTGTTAAAGCTTTAATAAGTGTCCCCCATTTTATTTTAGGATTTCCAACAGAACATACGTCATACATATACATTGTTGACTTTATTCAGGTTTGACACCATTTTTATTTAAAAAACATACAACCTCTATAAGAGGGATATATATTAAGTGATGCATACATACAAAAAAATATCTAATGAGTATAAGGGCAGCCCAACAGTCCACTGGTGGTAAATATTGAATTATCAAGCATGCTGTATTTTATGCCAATCCTTTACTTCCAGATAAGCTGCTGCTAGAGGGGTCTCAGTGACTAGTCTCTGTCATGGAACCATGAACCAGACGTACAACAAGAGATAAGTGGAAAATAAGAAGGTTTTATTGAAGAGCAAGCCGTAAGCAAAGTCCGAACGGATGGCTAAACCGAAGCAGGGTCTTGCGGAGACAGAGGTCAGGAACCAGAAGGGTAGTCAGACGAAGCCAGGAACAGGAACCAACGGGGTAGTCAGACGAAGCCGGAATCAGGAACCAACGGGGTAGTCAGACGAAGCCGGAATCAGGAACCAACGGGGTAGTCAGACGAGGCCAGGATCAGGAACCAGAAGCAGCAGCAGTCTTGGAAGCATGTGAACACAGGAGGACCAAGCAAGGAACTGAAGCCACAGACCCCCTATATATATGAGCTGGGCATCCAGCTCCTCCCAGTGGGAAGGAGGAGCCGCAGGGTGGGAGGCTACAAGGAAACCCAGAAACCAAGATGGCCGCCAGCACATGTCAAACGAAGGGAACAGCAAGGAGGTAAGACCATGACAGTACCTCCCCCTCAAGGGCCCCTCCTCCGCGGAGTAAGGAACGGTTTCTGAGGGAAGCGTGCGTGGAAGGCTCGGAGCAAGACAGGAGCATGGACATCTGCGGAGGGAACCCAGGAACGCTCCTCTGGACCATAACCACGCCAATGGACCAAAAACTGCACCCGGCCGCGGACCAGGCGTGAGTCCAGGATATTGCTCACCTCATACTCCTCACGATTGCCCACTTGGACCGGACGAGGCCGAGGAATCGAGGAAGTGAAACGATTACACACCAGTGGCTTCAACAGGGAGACATGAAACACGTTGGAGATCCGCATGCCAGGAGGAAGCGCAAGGGCATAGGCTACCGGGTTTACCCTGCGAAGCACTCGGAAGGGACCAACAAAGCGAGGCGCCAGCTTGGGAGTGGGCACTCGAAGGTTGAGGTTGCGGGTGGACAACCATACGCGGTCTCCGACCTGGTAGGAAGGAGCGGGCGCTCGTCTGCGATCAGCCTGGAGTTTCTGGCGCTGCGCAGAGACCTCAAGGGACCTCTGGATCTGTACCCAAGAAGCACGTAGGACGGAAAGGTGATCCTCCACAGCCGGAATATCCTGGGGAGAGAATACCTCCGGTAACACGGCAGGTTGGAACCCATAATTGGCCATGAAGGGAGACGTCCCAGAGGAAGAGTTCACCGCCGTGTTCCTGGCAAACTCAGCCCAAGGCAGGAGGTCAACCCAATTGTCTTGGTGATCGGAGACATAGCAACGAAGGAATTGCTCCAAGGCCTGATTGGATCGTTCTGCGGCCCCATTGGACTGAGGGTGGTAGGCCGAGGAGAAAGAGAGATGAATCCCCAACTGGGAGCAAAAGGCGCGCCAGAACCTGGACACAAACTGACTCCCCCGATCCGACACAATCTCCTTGGGCAAACCGTGCAACCGGAAGACCTCCCTGGCAAAAATCGAGGCCAACTCTTGTGCAGAGGGTAACTTCTTGAGAGGAACACAGTGGCACATTTTGGAAAACCGATCCACAATCATGAGAATGACCGTATGGCCTCGGGATGCAGGGAGGTCCACAATGAAATCCATCCCCAGGTGTGACCATGGACGCTCCCCGGTGGCTATGGGTTGCAAAAGGCCCAACGGAAGGTGCCGAGGGGACTTACTCTGGGCACAAACGGAGCATGCCGCTACATATGCGGCGATGTCGGAACGTAGAGAAGGCCACCAGAACAGACGTGAAACCGCCCAGGACAGCTGATTCTTTCCAGGGTGCCCCGCAGCCTTGGAGTTATGGTAGGTTCGCAACAACCGAGTGCGCAACTCCTCAGGCACAAAACATCTGCCGTTGGGTCTCCCAGAGGGAGCACCAGATTGAGCCGCCAAAATCTGCTCACCCAGAGGAGAAGTCAGGCTGGTGCGAATAGCGGCCAGGATCTGATTCGGGGGTATGACCGTAGTCGGAATCGACTCCTCCCCGGACAGCTCGGAGTACTGCCGTGATAAGGCATCCGCTCTGATGTTCTTGGAGCCGGGTAGGTAGGAGACCACGTAATTAAAACGTGACAAGAACAGAGCCCATCTGGCCTGACGTGGTGTCAATCTCTTGGCCTCAGAGAGGTAGGTCAGATTCTTGTGGTCCGTCAGGGTGAGAACCGGAACCACCGAGCCCTCGAGCAAGTGCCTCCATTCTTTAAGGGCCTGCACGATGGCCAATAACTCCCTGTCACCAATCTGATAGTTGCACTCCGCGGAAGACAGTTTCCGGGAGTAAAACCCACAAGGAAGCAGAGGACCCTCTAGTGTTCTACGCTGAGACAGGAGGGCGCCTACTCCCGTCTCAGACGCGTCCACCTCGAGGACAAAAGGCAACCCAGGGTTGGGATGCGACAGAATCGGAGCCGACACAAAGGCGGACTTTAGAGCCTCAAAAGCTCGGATGGCCTCGAGCGGCCAGACCTGAAGATTACTGCCCTTCCTGGTCAGATCCGTGAGAGGCTTGGCTAGCATGGAAAAGTCCCTGATGAACTTCCGATAATAATTGGCGAAGCCCAAAAAGCGCTGCAGGGCACGAAGCCCACTGGGCTGGGGCCACTGTAAGACAGCCGAAACCTTCTCAGGATCCATGGAGAACCCCTCAGCGGAAATGATGTAACCTAAGAAGGTTACCTGGGATCGGTGAAATTCGCATTTCTCAAGCTTACCGAACAGCTTGTTCTCTCGTAAGCGTTGCAACACTCGTCTGACATCCAGAATGTGGGCCTCCATGGATGCAGAATATACCAAGATGTCATCCAAATAGACCACCACACACTGCTGCAACAGGTCACGGAAAACATCGTTGATGAATTCCTGGAAGACTGCGGGCGCATTGCACAACCCAAAGGGCATAACCAAGGATTCATAATGACCGGTCCTGGTGTTAAACGCGGTCTTCCACTCATCGCCCGCCTTGATCCTTACCAGGTTATATGCCGCCCTCAGGTCGAGTTTGGTAAAGACCGTGGCCCCTTTGAGGCGATCGAACAGCTCGGAAATCAAGGGTATCGGGTAAGCGTTCTTGATCGTGATGCGATTGAGACCCCTGTAATCGATGCAAGGCCTCAACTCGCCGCCTTTCTTTTTCACAAAGAAAAATCCAGCCCCTGCCGGGGACGAGGATTTGCGAATGTGTCCGCGTGAAAGCGCCTCCCTCACGTACTCCTCCATGGCCTCATTCTCCGCTACCGACAGTGGATAGACTTTGCCACGAGGAGGAACGGCACCGGATTGTAACTCTATGGCACAATCGTATGGGCGGTGCGGAGGTAGGGCAACCGCGCGCACCTTATCGAATACATCCCGGTACTCTTCGTATTCAGGAGGCAACAGAGAGTCCGAGGAAGTACACAGCAACTTGACAGGCCCATGGATGCAACTAGCCCCACACTGCGGTGACCACGAGAGGATCTCGACCGATCTCCAATCGAAAGTCGGATTATGCTTCTGGAGCCAGGGGTACCCCAAGACCACCGAGTAGTGTGGAGACGAAATAACCTGGAGACAGACCGACTCTCTGTGAACGGCACCAATGGCTATCCCCACTGGAAGGGTCTCATGAGTCACGTGTGGCGGCAGAAGGGGTCTGCCGTCTATCGCCTCAAGAGCCAGTGGGGAACCTAGAGGCTGCAGAGGAATGGAATTGGCGGCAACGAACACTCTATCAATGAACAAACCACCAGCACCAGAGTCCACCAACGCCTGGGTCGTCACCGAGCCCCCGACCCAGGAGAGGACAACCGTGATCAGTGGTTTGTCAACACGGGAAACCGGGGACGAGGAGACTCCACCCAAGATCTGCCCCCGACAGGACCTCAGGTGCGAGCGTTCTCCCGGACGGTTCGGACATGCCAACCGAAAATGCCCACCGAGACCACAGTACATGCATCGGCCCTCGCGTCTCCGGAGTACCCTCTCCCCCTCAGACAGGCGAGCAAACCCCCGCTGCATGGGTTCACCCCCAGACAAGTCATCCCCAGGAGGCGTGGGAGGAGAGGGAGGCACGGGTGGGACAGCAAACGTAGGCGCCAATCTGTTAGGAGACCTCCGCAGGCTCTCCTTAAAGGAAGGTCTCTCCCTGAGTCTGGTGTCAATCAAAATCAGGAAAGAAATAAGAGACTCGAGCTCCACTGGTAGGTCCTTAGCTGCAACCTCATCCTTCAAGGCATCCGAGAGACCATGAGAGAAAGCAGCGACCAGAGCCTCATTATTCCAGCCCACCTCTGCTGCCAGGGTACGAAACTCAATGGCGTATTCAGCTACGGATCGTGAACCCTGTCTGATGGACATAAGGAGCTTCGCAGCAGAGGCAGCACGAGCCGGCACATCGAATACCTTCCGAAGAGAAGCAACAAAACCGGAAAACTCGGCAACCACCGGATTGTTGTTCTCCCATAAAGGGCTGGCCCAGGCCAAGGCCTTGTCCGAGAGCAGCGAGATCAAGAAGCCCACCCTTGATCTCTCAGTAGGAAAGGCATGTGGCAGCAACTCGAAGTAAATGCCCACCTGGTTAAGGAAACCTCGGCACTGAGTTGGCTCTCCCCCAAAGCGCTGTGGAAGGGGGGCAGAACCGGTCATACCCTGAAACACCACAGGCACAGCAACAGGTGTCAGGGTAGACTCTGGCGCAACAACCGGAGCGGCAGTAGGAGCGGGCCCAGGAGCGACAACCGACCCATCGGCAACGGAAGCTAAATGAGCCGTGCGTTCAAGCAGGGTTTGCAACGCCACAGCGAACCGACCCAACAGGTGATCCTGCTGATCAAGTCTGGCAACCAGCGTAGGTAGCGAGGGTGGCCCTGTACCGTCAGAATTCATGGCTTGGTCCTAATGTCATGGAACCATGAACCAGACGTACAACAAGAGATAAGTGGAAAATAAGAAGGTTTTATTGAAGAGCAAGCCGTAAGCAAAGTCCGAACGGATGGCTAAACCGAAGCAGGGTCTTGCGGAGACAGAGGTCAGGAACCAGAAGGGTAGTCAGACGAAGCCAGGAACAGGAACCAACGGGGTAGTCAGACGAAGCCGGAATCAGGAACCAACGGGGTAGTCAGACGAAGCCGGAATCAGGAACCAACGGGGTAGTCAGACGAGGCCAGGATCAGGAACCAGAAGCAGCAGCAGTCTTGGAAGCATGTGAACACAGGAGGACCAAGCAAGGAACTGAAGCCACAGACCTCCTATATATATGAGCTGGGCATCCAGCTCCTCCCAGTGGGAAGGAGGAGCCGCAGGGTGGGAGGCTACAAGGAAACCCAGAAACCAAGATGGCCGCCAGCACATGTCAAACGAAGGGAACAGCAAGGAGGTAAGACCATGACAGTCTCTCCCAATGAAATACATATGCCCAAGCTGCTTATCGCGTGTTTATGGGGAGGTCTGGAGAAAATGCTTTCAGATGGCTTGTGTGTGACCAGATTTAAAGCGTTTATGCTGTGTGTCGGGCCTTATGCTCCTGTAATTGCCCATACAGCTCCTGTAATTGCCCATATGGCACAGGTAGGTTAGCATTAGGTCCTGTGCCACTATGAGAGACCTTGACGAGGTGCGCAGGCTCCGGTATGTTCTTGATATAAGAATATATTGGTGAAAGTCTAATTTTTAACCTCAGAGTGCGGGTTTAGATATACAGACGTGGACAAAATTGTTGGTACCCTTTGGTCAATGAAAGAAAAAGTCACAATGGTCACAGAAATAACTTTAATCTGACAAAAGTAATAATAAATTAAAATTCTATAAATGTTAACCAATGAAAGTCAGACATTGTTTTTCAACCATGCTTCAACAGAATTATGTAAAAAAATAAACTCATGAAACAGGCATGGACAAAAATGATGGTACCCCTAGAAAACACAGAACATAATGTGACCAAAGGGACATGTTAATTCAAGGTGTGTCCACTAATTAGCATCACAGGTGTCTACAACCTTGTAATCAGCCATTGGGCCTATATATATGGCTCCAGGTAATCACTGTGTTGTTTGGTGATATGGTGTGTACCACACTCGACATGGACCAGAGGAAGCAAAGGAAAGAGCTGTCTCAAGAGATCAGAAAGAAAATTATAGACAAGCATGTTAAAGGTAAAGGCTATAAGACCATCTCCAAGCAACTAGATGTTCCTGTGAGTACAGTTGCACATATTATTCATAAGTTTAAGATCCATGGGACTGTAGCCAACCTCCCTGGACGTGGCCGCAGGAGGAAAATTGATGACAAATCTAAGAGACGGATAATCCGAATGGTAACAAAAGAGCCTAGAAAGACTTCTAAAGAGATTCAAGGTGAACTTCATGCTCAAGGAACATCAGTGTCAGATCGCACCATCCGTCGTTGTTTGAGCCAAAGTGGACTACATGGGAGACGACCAAGGAGGACACCATTGTTGAAAACGAATCATAAAAAAGCAAGACTGGAATATGCCAAACTACATGTTGACAAGCCACAAAGCTTCTGGGAGAATGTCCTGTGGACAGATGAGACAAAAATCGAAGTTTTTGCCAAGGCACATCAGCTGTATGTTCACAGACGAAAAAATGAAGCATATCAAGAAAAGAACACTGTCCCTACTGTGAAACATGGAGGAGGCTCTGTTATGTTCTGGGGCTGCTTTGCTGCGTCTGGCACAGGGTGTCTTGAATCTGTGCAGGGTACAATGAAATCTCAAGACTATCAAGGAATTCTAGAGAGAAATGTACTAGCCAGTGTCAGAAAGCTTGGTCTCAGTCGCAGGTCATGGGTCTTGCAACAGGACAATGACCCAAAACACACCGCTAAAAACACCCAAGAATGGCTAAGAGGAAAAAATTGGACTATTCTAAAGTGGCCTTCTATGAGCCCTGACCTCAATCCTATTGAGCATCTTTGGAAGGAGCTGAAACATGCAGTCTGGAAAAGGCACCCTTCAAACCGGACACAACTGGAGCAGTTTGCTCATGAGGAGTGGGCCAAAATACCTGCTGAGAGGTGCAGATGTCTCATTGACAGTTACAGGAAGCGTTTGATTGCAGTGATTGCCTCAAAAGGTTGCGCAACAAAATATTAAGTTAGGGGTACCATCATTTTTGTCCATGCCTGTTTCATGAGTTTATTTTTTTACATAATTCTGTTGAAGCATGGTTGAAAAACAATGTCTGACTTTCATTGGTTAACATTTATAGAATTTTAATTTATTATTACTTTTGTCAGATTAAAGTTATTTCTGTGACCATTGTGACTTTTTCTTTCATTGACCAAAGGGTACCAACAATTTTGTCCACGTCTGTATATTGTCAATTGCATTTACCATTGTAGTACACCAATCTTTGCAATGTTACAGATTTAAAGCGTAACCAACCTTTCAACAAAACACTGCTTTAATCTGTAGTACAGTGTGTGTATATGAGGAATAACACGATTTCTAGCCATTAGGTCACTTGTATCTGGCATTTTCTAGCAGTTTTCCTCTGTACATGCTGAACATCTAGCTTGCAGATCTCTCAGACATGTTGGGTGGATCTGCAGTCTCTTCAGTGTCTCTCTTTGAGTCCTGTCTTGATGTATGCTGCATCTCACTTTCCTCCCTCCCCTCTCCATAGACTTGTATTGACATATGTAATCGTATTCTCCTGTTGAGCTGCTCTGTCTCGAGATGAAATTCAAAGTTTTTTTCAAAGTGAAAAGAAATTAGCAAAAGGGGTGGGGTAAAAAGCTGATAACATGAGAACTAGACATTTCTTACTGTTAAAACGTATTACAAAGTTTCTTGTAGTCGCTTGTACTATTGATTTATGTAAAGTTGTGTGACAGTACAGTGATACTTGGCGCTGATCATACACATTAGATGTATGCTGGTCAACCTCCCCCCCCCCCAACATGGCGGGACCAGTTGACCATCAAATGATGATAGGGACAGGCAGTTGGATTTGAACTGCCCAATATTTTTGTTTTTGGGAAGATAAGTTGCTACCAGTAGTCTTTCAGCGGTTTCCTCCCCATTCCATATTGGTTATCACCTTTGAATTAGTTTCTCAGTAACAAATAAATAAAAGAACGGAGATTATTAGAATGGGAGAATGTGTTAGTCATAAATTTAATACCACTAGTCTAATTCATTCAAACCTTCTTGAGAACTTATAATGTACTTCTAGAACACCAAAGGAGAATGATTTAACTATGTATAATACTCTGTGTAATATATTATAGGTTTAAAGCATGAAATGTACATCAGACAAATAAAAGGCAGTTTAAACAATATATAGATATACAAAGTATCTCCTCTCATGGAAAACTATCATGTTACAGTCTTGACTTCTCACGGATGTACATTGAAGCAAAGATGTAACTAAGAAAACTTTTTTTTAAAACTTACAAAACAAATATTAAAAATTAAATAAAATATTGGTTTACAGTTTGGATCAGGCCTCCCGAAGCTACTCCAGGCATATACAAAATAAACATTTGTGCAAAAGTGCAAAGTTCCAGACACTGATTAGCAGCACAGATGGAGATGGATTTCTGTTTCCAATATGTTAAAAGTGTCTATAGGCACCAAGGGAGTTGGAAGTCTGAGGAGGAGGAACGTTATTAGATATTGGTTTCATCTTTCTTGAAACTGTGTGGATACCCATGCCTTTGATAATTTGGGTGCATATTTTGCATATGTTCCAGCGGAACTACAATATCATCAGGATTATGAGGCGTTTTGTTAAGTTCTACCACTCGAGGGACCACCACTGACCAACGATCTACAAAGACAGACACATTAGATTATGGGACAATTAATACGGATATACATTCACTCTCACACATATAAAACAGATAAATAATTAAAATGTTGAGTAACTTTGTGATTTCTTCTCTGATTTGTATACATATAAATTCAAAACTCTTTGGAGAGCAGTATATTGTAGGAACAGGGATGACATTTAACTAAATCTGTGTCCAGGCCCCTGTGTCTTATAAGAAGTCACTGGTTTAAAAAAATGGCCCATAGTAGTTGGTGACTGTTACAGATAATGCTGTGGGGTAAAATGAACTTTGTTATTTCCCATGTGAATGTACCCTTGAACATATCTAATCCACTAGGTCTGATATCTGACAAAGTAGTGTAAACTACCAGTTCTAACAGTTGCATACAGTATATGAATCAATAGCAACTCCACTTTGGTAATCTCCGGCCATAACTGTGGTAACCATTACTTTTGATGAGATTTCCAACCAAACTTAAAAACCAGCCCTCAAAGACCCCTATTCTGAACTGTAAGGCAAGCTATTGCAGTGTATAATAATACCTACATATGCCCACAACGATTTAACAAAGACCCTTGCTCTACAAATTATCATAAACCACAACAAAGGAAAAAAGAGCGAGCTGAAAAATAAAAGTATCACGTTTTATTAGTAGAAAATCTCAAATACATATAAAAATATCTGATGGTGCTGTATATTATTGAAGACAACCCAAATAATGCAGAGTGCACACAATGTTGCGATCTGCAAATCACGCCACAATAATGTGTAAAAAAATTTGCAAAAATATACCTGAAATAGGTGGTGAACGGGAGACAATATTGCCAAAATCTGATGTATGGCAACAGCAGATAAGTAGTATATCATATCTCCCAATACAAAAATGCACCAAAAATTATAGATTATTTGAAAATAAACAATATCCCCAAATATAACAACGAAAAAAACTCAGGAACAAAAAATCAATCCAAAAAGGTACATATCCTGCGACATAAGAATGTAGCGTTGCACAGCTAGACTCGAAAGTCCACCTCGACGCGTGTTTCACCTGCTGGCTTTGAACACGCGGTGTACTGAAAACTAGATTTTAAGCGCACAGAGAAATTTGCACTTTAGGGAGGCAAAAGTGTATTAAAAATACAAAAAAACATTACAAAAAGTGTTATTAGGGCATTAGGGACATGTTAAAAATGTATTCAAAAGTTTAGTTACTCTTTAAGATCAGGAATGGGACAGTGTAAAATGTAAACATAATTTAGGTTTGTGTGTGTGGTGGTGCCCGTGTTTGGTGTGACTTGACACTGTGATCCACATGCTGTAAATGTCTGGGTCATGGCATCAATACCCAACCTAACTGGGCACAGAGGTGACCAGAAGAGCAAGCACTCATCTTCTCATACCTTTTCTTTAAAAAGCCCACCCAATATGTGACAATCAGAGAGCAAGTGGGGGTGGGTCGATATACACAGCAGTTAGGGATGAGCGAAGCATCAGAAGTCGATTTGCATAAAACTATGTTTGTATTCTGTACTGGAGCGAGCGAGAATGTATTGGCTCCGATGAACCGAAGTTATTACTTTGCGAAGTCTCGTGAGACTTCGGGTAATAACTTCATAAATTAATTTCTACTGTAAAAAACCTTGCTCCTGAACTCAGGTTTGGTTCCAAGGTATGAGCTTCATTGGCTTTGTATGAAATATCTGAAGTTGATTCGCTTATCCCTAACAGCAGTCTATGTTACCCCCCTCCCTGGGGTCATGTACAGTTATACTGGGAGAGGAGGGCCGTATAGCTACTAGAGATGTGAGCTAGGTCTTGTTTTAAAGCGGACCTTTCAATTTACAGTGGCTGCAGAAAGGGGTTTGAGAAACCTGGAGATAGAGACAGGACTCTGAGTTGAAAACCACATCAGATAAGTAATGCATTTCCTGTAGATATTCCATAAATGTCTAAAATAGGAAAACTCCTTTTAGTTCGCATACTTCTCCAGATCATTTGACTCAAGTTACCCTGTGAATGCTGAGGATTGGCATCCTTCAAGCCCAATCATGATTATTAATTTACTATTCCCTGCTTTTATTCCACCACCTTACCCTATTAGGGAACATAAGACAGATTTTGATTTGAAAAATAGAGTGCCGATTTTTATGCGGATTTGCCACAAATTTCAGCCTATGTGTCAAAAGCTGTCAAAGTCCGCAGCATAAATTGACCTTTTAAATCTTCACTGTGGATTAAGGTATTTGAAAATTCCATTGGGGAAATTTTCCACAAAGCATGAATGACATTAAATCATCCACTTTGCTGCTGCTGATTTCTCTGCTCGATGTGGCTGTACCCTTTCTATCCTCCTCGGTATACACATTTGACATCTACCGGTATACGGAAAACCAGCATTGTCAAAACAGTTTCATACATTAACATTGAGAAGAACTGTGTACACAGTTTTTGCAAATATTTTCTAAAAAAACAACGTATTTGAATGTTAACCCCTGATGAAGCCATTGCCATGAACTCTGGATGCTGAAGGGCTCATCCATTACCATTGGATGTGCATTAACAATCTGCTCATTTTTGAACTGAGCTGCACTGTTGTCAGTGGAATGTGTGATGGATCATTTACTCCTAAAATCAAAACATGCTATTAGCAATAGAACTAATCCATTAAGCATACTGAAGTCACAGTATGCAAATAAAGCGATGCCCTCATAAGCATAAAAGGGAGAGGGACAGATTGTCAAAATCTCTTAAATTTAAAATTCAATGTATCTAGTGAATACGTAATAAATGTCAGGCCTACCTCTCCGGAGACGCCCCACAGTTTGTGAAAAACCATAATACTGATAAGTATCGTTCCTCCCGGGGTCCTCGTTAATGATGCCAAGATTCTGATTCCAATGTGACCAATTCACTTCATCCACCCTAAAACAAATACAACACCATATCATTAAAGGGAATGTGTCATCAGAAAGAAGATGACCTATTGTTTAAATCATGTTTTTATATTTAACATATCTTTAAAGAATTTTTTATGATTTTATTTTTCCATGTCACTATCTATATTTAAACAAAAACCATAAATTCCTGCGGTTTTTGCACTAGTCATTAAAGAATGTATTAGACGGGCATATTTTCTGCCCGTTCGTCGCTAACAAGTGTTAACACTCATTAGCATAATACTGCCGCCAATTGCACAATGAACAAGCAAATGCTCCTTCATCAGGCAATCCAGATCTTTCAGCATGTTGAAAGATCAAGATTTGCCACAGGCAAATAGTTATGCAGCATAGGGATGAACGATGGCATAGCGATCACTCCTTCCCATGTTGCTTAGGTGATCGCTGCAAGTAATAGCGGCAGTCTCCACAGCAAGCGAGCAGGCTTCTGACAATCGTCTGTGTGATCGGGGTGTCTGATACACCCATAAACCTAATAGGTGCCACTTCTTGGTCTGTACAGATCACTTCACTGCAGTCATATATTATTATATATATTATTGAGGGATATCTGGATTTGGAATGTTGCCGTTTCCCAGGGAGCTTTGCACTTTTAGTTTGCCGTGTCGAAACTCTTAAAGGGGTTCTCCGGGAATTCAGAAAATGAAAATATTAAAATATTACTTTATGATAAATATATTCCCAAATACCTTTTATGAGTTATAATGGCTAGTTTTGTCTAGGTAGCAATTATTAGGAGAAATAAAATGGCCGCCGTCCTATCAGCACACACAAAACCTGTCCTAATCATACAGGAAGAGAAGTTACTTCACCACAATGAGCCATAGTGCTGCCTCATCCTCCTCTCTGCTTGTCAGGAATCATGATCCTGAATACAGGTGAATCTCTGGGGAATGGAGATGATGAGGAGACATGAGAGGAAGGTGGGCATGTAGCTAATGAGCAGCAGCATTTGTATGCAGTCTCCATTACCAGAGCCATAGACTGCCCTGTCCAGCCTCTCTGTACTAAATTCCCCATAGATTTGGCTAAAGTTCTTGTCTGATGTATTCAGGATCATAATCCCTGACCAGTAGGGAAGAGAGGAGGATGAGGCAGCTCTTTACCTCAGTGTCGTGACGTAACTTGTCCTCCCGTGTGATTAGGACAGGTCCTGTGTGTACTGGTAGGACAGAGGCCATTTTATTTCTCCTAATGATCGTTCCCCAGACATAACAAGCCGTTATAACTAATGAAAGGTATTTAGGAATATATTTATTATAAAGTAATATTTGAGTATTTTCATTTTCTTAATTCCCAGAGAACACCTTTAAACTGGCTGACATTAGCGATGTGCTAATGTCAGCTGCCCCAACTCTGCTATTCTAATGATTATCCGTGCCCCCGTTACTGTAGAATTCTTACTTTTATAATATGTAAATGAGCCTCTAGGAGCAGAAGGGGCGTTGCTTCTGCACCTAGAGCAGGGATCAGCAACCTTCGGCACTCCAGTTGTTGTGAAACTACAATTCCCAGCATGCTCCATTCATTTCTATGAGAGTTCTTAGAAGAGCAGAACAAGTATGCATGCTGGGAGTTGTAGTTTCACAACAGCTGGAGTGCCGGAGGTTGCCTACCCCTGACCTATAGGCTCCCGTCTCCCACCTCAAGTCACGCCTTCCAAGTGCTGATGGACAGGGCCAGGCATTGTTTGCATCCTTCTGCCTGCCCTGTGCCCTGGGGAAATCTCGCACCGTTCGGTATTCTGCGCAGGCGCGGTGAGGGAAGGACGATCGCAGGCTGCCAGCTTCCTCACCGTGATTTTTGGTTGAAAACAACCAAAAATGCTGCCTGCAACCAAGCAGCTGCAGCGGTGAGCAGATCCCTTTATGTCATGACAAATGGCACATGATGCAAGGAGATCCGGTCAAGTGAGGGGGGGGGGGGGGGGGGGGGAGAGGTTGCCAAAAACCTCCTCATTCCTGCACAACCTCTTTTAAGATGTTTTACAAGATCTTTAATATTGAGTAAAGAATATTTGATCAGTAGCAGTTCTCCTGGCACCCCCACCAATCAAACAAGCATTGTTTACACAGCTCCGTCCTTATGCTTGCGGATATGCCTAGTACTATACCTCAGTCTTATTCACTTGAAAGCAAATGAGCCATAGTACCAGACACAGTATATAATATATAATATATATATATATATATACACACACACATATACATATACACACACACACACACACACACACACACACATGCATACATATATACACACTGCTTCACATGGGTGAATAAAGACACAGTTTTTTCAAGTCTTGGAGTGCTGTCCTATTTCTGGCATATATCAAGGGTGAGAAGCCCATTCCCTTGGACGCTGCTCCTGAGCCAGTTTACTGGTGCCGCCAAATCCTCTTTTTTCTATATAGTTAATTCCCTGGTTAAACAATACAGGGCGCAAGGCACTACATCCGGCTGATCAGCAGCACTGCCAGGAATCAGGTATATTCAATGTATAAAGTCCTAGTACTGTACTTTCATATGACCATTTTCGGAAGCGCTCACACAGCCATATTTTTCGTTCCTGTTAGGGCCATAGATTTTAGAGGAAATAGATTTTGGAAAGAAATGTACAGATCTGACAAGCACAGTTTTACCCATATTTTTGTATATTTTGTTAAAATGTATGTAAACCGATGATATCCAGTGTATTTGTTTCTGACATTTTAGGTTATGTTTTTGAAAATGTTCTACCGACATACTCACTACATTTACTTGTGCAATGCTGATCTAGGTGTATTTTAATATGAATGTTAGCCCTGTGGCACTACATGTTTTCTCAGAGTCTCGCATTTAAAGCAGAGGTTTGGTTTAGCTGGCTGATGAACTAAAGCAACCTTTTCATTCCAAGCAGAAATTAGCACAAAATAGACAAGGGTCTAATGAGGTCTAATTATGAATCAATAGCAGATATTCCATTAAATACTGTCATAATTGCCAGTCACTGCTTGTCTCTCATATTTACCAGAAGATTTAAATACCATCTGTTAATTCATGCTGTGCCTTGTGGTATAGCTAGAAACTTTATTAATATGCAAATGAGGACCCACCACAGCCCCCACTTTAATGATCACGAGTGATGCCCTTGGGAACCTATCTGGCCTAACCGCTTTGTATACAAGTTCAATGTAAATGCCAAGAGCCACTTTAAAGGCAAAGCATATGCAAAAGGCGGTGATCGATTTGGTCTATTAAATTTGAAAACGAACATGTCCATTTACAGACATTATTTATAAAATTACACAAAGTAAAATATGTTGAAAGTAAGGGAACACCCCTCCATTTGCAGCTCTCATCCTTTGTAAAGTAAAGACCCCGTGCCTTCCTGACGTGCTGTACAGAGTTCAATCACATACAGCAAGGTGATCTCAAATGAGAAACAAATTATTTACCAGTAGTTCCTTTTGTGCTAAAATTGCTTGTAAATTGCTGTATAATCAGGGAGACGATGCGGTGTTTGTGGATTGATGGCTGCATTATCTAGCAGTAAGTAAACTATTCTGGACGTATAAAGGATGCTCCGTTTTCCGATTTGGCCAATTGCAAAAAGTTATATTTACTGCAATACATATCAGGAAATTGTTTAAATTATAGCTTGGAGAATCAGATATATTTTTTATATACTTGGACTTATTATGAAAAAAAATTGCTTATATGTTTTTTTTCCAACCATACTATGTAATATGTAGTTATGCCATCTCTGTATTCCCATGTGTTAAAGGGTTATATCGAAAGGATCTCAGAGGGGTGGGCTGTTTATATAACAACTAGAGAGACCAATTGAGAAAACCCATGTACATGCGTGGCCACTTCTCCATCCATTTCCTGCCTGGATGCGGCAGTCAATGGCCACCTTACCAGGTGGGCCTTTGGACCCCTAGTCTGGAGACTGGAGTGGGTCTCAGAGGTGGAAACCACACAAAACAGATATTTATGTCATATTCTGTAGATATGCTATAAACCTTTCAGGTTGGTCATTAGTATCAGACTTTTGTTAATAGCTAGTGCTAATCCCTAGCCCTTGAAAGGTTTTTCTATACAATTAAAATTCTTAATATCTTAAAGCACAAATACTAACTTTACATGCAAACTACATTTAAGTGGGTCAATCTTTGCTTCCAGAACCTGACATTTTTATGGTTCTATCTAAATGTTATTTTGGGGTCGATAGGGACATGGAGTAAGAATTGTAATTAGGGATGGAGTTAAACGGGTTTTCCAAAATGGGTGGAGGTCTGACACCAAAGACGTCCGCCGATCACCTGTTTGAGAAGGCATCAGTGCTCCTGTGAGTGTCACAGCATTTTCCATGATTACAAAGCACAGCGCTGTACATTGTATAGAGGCTGTGCTTGGTATCGCAGCTCAGCCCCATTCATTTCTATTGGGCTGAGCTGCTCCTAGGCCACGTGACCGATGAGCGTGTCATCACTGGCCAAGAAAAAGCTGCAAGAAGGGGGCGGCACTACTGCAAGCGCCGATGCCTTTTCACACAGCTGACAAGAGGGAGTCCTGGGTGTCAGACCCCCAACGATCAGATACTAAAAACCTAGGATAGGTTAGGTCAGGGATGCTGAACCTGTGGCCCTCCAGCTGTTGCAAAACTCCAACTCCCAGTATGCCCTAATAGCTGTAGACTGTCCTGGCATGCTGGGAGTTGTAGTTTTGCAACAGCTGGAGGGACGCAGGTTGGGCATCCCTGGGTTAGGTCATCAGTTATAAAGTCTCAGAAAACTCCTTTACATATCCAGTATAGAAATCCCTCTAAAATGTCAACATTTTGATGGAACTACAGAAATATCAGCTTTTGAGCATACTATACATAGTGGATGGTGCTCCAATTGTGGTAGCTAAATAGTCACATAAGGTCCATGGACACCTTTGTGCATTTTTTAAAGGTAATCCGTGGTTCACCTGATTAAAACACGTTTGGTTTGGTTTTTGTTTGTTTTTTAATCTGAGGCTCAGTTCCAGAGTTATGATACGTTTTCTTAATATGCAAATTAGGCCTTTGGTGCCATGAGGGCGTCACTATTGCTCTTGTTGCAACCAAGCTCCACTCATGCCTGTGGCCAGCCCCTTCCTGGCTGTTTTGGCAAGATCAGGCAGAGGCAAAGCAAGTAAGGGGGGATTTCACAATGAACAGGACTGAGGAGCCTGCAATGATTTTGCAAATTGATTTCATCAAAAATTGTGCACTAGGTTTTTATCCCATGATACAGGCAATGCAAAAAAAAAAATTAGTCCATAGCCTTTAAACATTCCTACCAAGAGTTATTCAAAGGCTAATAAAAATAAAAAACTAAGTGTATTTAAAAATACAAACCGGATTCCAAAAAAGTTGGGACACTAAGCAAATTGTGAATAAAAACTGAATGCAATGATGTGGAGATGGCAAATGTCAATATTTTATTTGTAATAGAACGTAGATGACAGATCAAACGTTTAATCCGAGTAAATGTATCATTTTAAAGGAAAAATACGTTGATTCAAATTTTCACGGTGTCAACAAATCCCAAAAAAGTTGGGACAAGTAGCAATAAGAGGCTGGAAAAAGTAAATTTGAGCATAACGAAGAGCTGGAAGACCAATTAACACTAATTAGGTCAATTGGCAACATGATTGGGTATAAAAAGAGCTTCTCAGAGTGGCAGTGTCTCTCAGAAGCCAAGATGGGTAGAGGATCACCAATTCCCACAATGTTGCGCAGAAAGATAGTGGAACAATATCAGAAAGGTGTTACCCAGCGAAAAATTGCAAAGACTTTGCATCTATCATCATCAACTGTGCATAACATCATCCGAAGATTCAGAGAATCTGGAACAATCTCGTAAGGGTCAAGGCCGTAAAACCATACTGGATGCCCGTGATCTCCGGGCCCTTAAACGACACTGCACCACAAACAGGAATGCTACTGTAAAGGAAATCACAGAATGGGCTCAGGAATACTTCCACAAACCATTGTCAGTGAACACAATCCACCGTGCCATCCGCCGCTGCCAGCTGAAACTCTACAGTGCAAAGAAGAAGCCATTTCTAAGCAAGATCCACAAGCTCAGGTGTTTTCACTGGGCCAGGGATCATTTAAAATGGAGTGTGGCAAAATGGAAGACTGTTCTGTGGTCAGACGAGTCACTATTCGAAGTTCTTTTTGGAAATCTGGGACGCCATGTCATCCGGACCAAAGAGGACAAGGAAAACCCAAGTTGTTATCAACGCTTAGTTCAGAAGCCTGCATCTCTGATGGTATGGGGTTGCATGAGTGCGTGTGGCATGAGCAGCTTGCATGTCGGAAAAGGCACCATCAATGCAGAAAAATATATTCAGGTTCTAGAACAACATATGCTCCCATCCAGACGTCATCTCTTTCAGGGAAGACCCTGCATTTTTCAACAAGATAATGCCAGACCACATTCTGCATCAATCACAACATCATGGCTGCGTAGGAGAAGGACCCGGGTAATAAAATGGCCAGTCTGCAGTCCAGATCTTACACCTATAGAGAACATTTGGCGCATCATAACCACTTCAGCCCCGCTAGCTGAAACCCCCTTCATGACCAGAGCACTTTTTACACTTCTGCACTACACTACTTTCACCGTTTATCGCTCGGTCATGCAACTTACCACCCAAATGAATTTTACCTCCTTTTCTTCTCACTAATAGAGCTTTCATTGGGTGGTATTTTATTGCTGCTGACATTTTTACTTTTTTTTGTTATTAATCGAAATGTAACGATTTTTTTTGCAAAAAAATGACATTTTTCACTTTCAGCTGTAAAATTTTGCAAAAAAAACGACATCCATATATAAATTTTTCGCTAAATTTATAGTTCTACATGTCTTTGATAAAAAAAAAATGTTTGGGCAAAAAAAAAAAAATGGTTTGGGTAAAAGTTATAGCGTTTACAAACTATGGTACAAAAATGTGAATTTCCACTTTTTGAAGCAGCTCTGACTTTCTGAGCACCTGTCATGATTCCTGAGGTTCTACAATGCCCAGACAGTAGAAAAACCCCACAAATGACCCCATTTCGGAAAGTAGACACCCTAAGGTATTCGCTGATGGGCATAGTGAGTTCATAGAACTTTTTATTTTTTGTCACAAGTTAGCGGAAAATGATGATGATTTTTTATTTTTATTTTTTTCTTACAAAGTCTCATATTCCACTAACTTGCGACAAAAAATAAAAAATTCTAGGAACTCGCCATGCCCCTCACGAAATACCTTGGGGTGTCTTCTTTCCAAAATGGGGTCACTTGTGGGGTAGTTATACTGCCCTGGCAATTTAGGGGCCCAAATGTGTGAGAAGAACTTTGCAATCAAAATGTGTAAAAAATGACCGGTGAAATCCGAAAGGTGCACTTTGGAATATGTGCCCCTTTGCCCACCTAGGCTGCAAAAAAGTGTGACACATCTGGTATCGCCGTACTCAGGAGAAGTTGGGGAATGTGTTTTGGGGTGTCATTTTACATATACCCATGCTGGGTGAGAGAAATATCTTGGCAAAAGACAACTTTTCCAATTTTTTTATACAAAGTTGGCATTTGACCAAGATATTTTTCTCACCCAGCATGGGTATATGTAAAATGACACCCCAAAACACATTCCCCAACTTCTCCTGAGTACGGCGATACCAGATGTGTGACACTTTTTTGCAGCCTAGATGCGCAAAGGTGCCCAAATTCCTTTTAGGAGGGCATTTTTAGACATTTGGATCCCAGACTTCTTCTCACACTTTCGGGCCCCTAAAAAGCCAGGGCAGTATAAATACCCCACATGTGACCCCACTTTGGAAAGAAGACACCCTAAGGTATTCAATGAGGGGCCTGGCGAGTTCATAGAAATTATATTTTTTTTTGCATAAGTTAGCGGAAATTGATTTTTTTTGTTTTTTTCTCACAAAGTCTCCCTTTCCGCTAACTTAGGACAAAAATTTCAATCTTTCATGGACTCAATATGCCCCTCACGGAATACCTTGGGGTGTCTTCTTTCCGAAATGGGGTCACATGTGGGGTATTTATACTGCCCTGGCTTTTTAGGGGCCCTAAAGCGTGAGAAGAAGTCTGGAATATAAATGTCTAAAAATGTTTACGCATTTGGATTCCGTGAGGGGTATGGCGAGTTCATGTGAGATTTTATTTTTTGACACAAGTTAGTGGAATATGAGACTTTGTAAGAAAAAACAAAAACAAACCAAAAATTTGCGCTAACTTGGGCCAAAAAAATGTCTGAATGGAGCCTTACAGGGGGGGGGGTGATCAATGACAGGGGGGTGATCAATGACAGGGGGGTGATCACCCATATACACTCCCTGATCACCCCCTGTCATTGATCACCCCCCTGGTAAGGCTCCATTCAGACGTCCGTATGATTTTTACGGATCCATGGATCGGATCCGCAAAACACATGCGGACGTCTGAATGGAGCCTTACAGGGGGGTGATCAATGACAGGGGGTGATCAGGGAGTGTATATGGGTGATCACCCCTCTGTCATTGATCACCCCCTGTAAGGCTCCATTCAGACGTCCGCATGATTTTTACGGATCCATGGATCGGATCCGCAAAACACATGCAGATGTCTGAATGGAGCCTTACAGGGGGGTGATCAATGACAGGGGGTGATCAGGGAGTGTATATGGGTGATCACCCCTCTGTCATTGATCACCCCCTGTAAGGCTCCATTCAGACGTCCGCATGATTTTTACGGATCCATGGATCGGATCCGCAAAACACATGCAGATGTCTGAATGGAGCCTTACAGGGGGGTAATCAATGACAGGGGGGTTATCAGGGAGTGTATATGGGTGATCACCCGCCTGTCATTGATCACCCCCCCTGTAAGGCCCCATTCAGACGTCCGCATGTTTTTTGAGGATCCGATCCATGTATCCGTGGATCCGTAAAAATCATACGGACTTCTGAACGGAGCCTGACAGGGGGGTGATCAATGACAGGGGGGTGATCAGGGAGTTTATATGGGGTGATCATGGGTGATCAGGGGTTCATAAAGGGTTAATAAGTGACGGGGGGGGTGTAGTGTAGTGTAGTGTTTGGTGCGACTTTACTGACCTACCTGTGTCCTCTGGTGGTCGATCCTAACAAAAGGGACCACCAGAGGACCAGGTAGGAGGTATATTAGACGCTGTTATCAAAACAGCGTCTAATATACCTGTTAGAGGTTAAAAAATTCGGATCTCCAGCCTGCCAGCGAGCGATCGCCGCTGGCATGCTGGAGATCCACTCGCTTACCTTCCGTTCCTGTGAGCGCGCGCGCCTGTGTGCGCACGTTCACAGGAAATCTCGGCTCTCGCGGGAGGACGCGTATATGCGTCCACCCAGAAGAGCAGGGCCGCCGGCAGGACGCAATCCTGCGTACGGCGGTCCTGGAGTGGATAAAGAGAAAGGTGCAACAAAGAAGGCCCAAGACGATTGAACAGTTAGAGGCCTGTATTAGACAAGAATGGGAGAGCATTCCTATTTCTAAACTTGAGAAACTGGTCTCCTCGGTCCCCAGACGTCTGTTGAGTGTTGTAAGAAGAAGGGGAGATGCCACACAGTGGTGAAAATGGCCTTGTCCCAACTTTTTGGGGATTTGTTGACACCATGAAATTCTGATTCATATTTTTCCCTTAAAATGGTACATTTTCTCAGTTTAAACTTTTGTTCCGTGATTTATGTTCTATTCTGAATAAAATATTAGAAGTTGGCACCTCCACATCATTGCATTCAGTTTTTATTCACGATTTGTATAGTGTCCCAACTTTTTGGGAATCCGGTTTGTATTCTAAATCTTTATAATACACTTTATCGATGTCACTGTTTACTAAAAAAAAATGTTAATTAGGGTGTCTTTGGCGCTTTGCAATCTGTGTGCCACTGATATGTATGCAGACGTGCTGCTGGAATAGCAGCACGCAGAGTACTGGCAGGAGCACACATTGCGGCTCCTGCCTGTGCCTGCTCTGGTCGGCTAAATTGTGGCATAGCACATCGATGCATGGTTTCCTAGGTTATGCAAATCTCCTGCCTGTTCCTACTCCGCTTAGCAAAAAGTTCTGCATAGCACATCGGTGGAGGAGTCCCTTCACTGATGGACTATACCAGGATTTAGCCAAGCAGTCACATGCATTGGCAGTGATGTGTGCTCCTGTCAGAATTAAGATCGCAGTGATGTTACTGTTGAATCCATACGCATACATGTCAGCACTGCAGCATAGGAGCGTATGGATTACAAAGCGCTATAGACACCCTAAACTTCAGGTGCCAATTTTTTTTTGTCAAACTGTAAAATCGATAAGATATATTACAAAAATTAATGTCAGGACTTTTAAAATGTATTTTTAAAATAAAAATGTAAGATGAAAACATTACCTAAAACACCATCGTCGATCAGGAGTCCCATCTAAATTCTTCCCAACTGTTACCATCTCTCCAGATCGAAAAGCTTTTCTTATGAAGACTGGAAATGACCGCTCAATATCCAGGATGGTGGTGGCCCACTGATAATAAAATAATTCAATGTCAATGGATTGGTTTTCCATATTACCCAAAGAGTAGCTAAAAAAAAGACATCAGTGAACATCAGAAAACCTGTTTACTGTGGCTGCATTAGAACAATTAACATACGGTATTTGCCATTTGAAGGTTCGCATGCTGTTGATCTTGGATATTACACTGCTAGGTTGTGATATATTGTCATATAGTAATCATATAACTACAATGCCAATCAGGCAAGGCACTGTAGTCACAATATCTCAGCACTGTGGCATGTCTGAAGTAGTCACAAGGGGCGACATCACACAGCAGCAGAGACCACTGCAATGGAAGCAGCAGACTGCATTTTTACAACAGTTGTTATCCTAAAGCAGACACAGAAAACAGGCTCTAGAGAAGTCAATAAACTGAAAATTCAGTAAACACTTTGGAGGGAATTTATCATGCGTGTAATACTAAACATTGCGCTTTGTTTGTTAAATTTGATGCCTTTCAGGATGCTGGCCATCAACACTGCAGCAGTGAGAAGATGTGATTATAGCTCCTCCGTACCGTTCACTTAAATGGGACAGAGCGTAACTACAACTGTGTTCTCTTCAAACAGCTGGTTGGCAGGGGGTGTCGGGAGTTGGACCCCCACCAATCTCAGAAACTTAACAGCGCCTTTAAGGACAAAGCCCCATTTTTCAAATCTAAAGTTTGTTATTTTATGTGGTAATGACTCTATAATATATGTGGCAAATTTGGTAAACAAATTTGTAAAAACTGGTTATTTTCAAGATTTGAAAGTGTATGTTTTTAAAGAGGACCTGTCACCTCTCCTGACATTTTCTGTTTTAGTAACTACATGCATTCCCAGTCCTGTATTATTCCTGCAAGTTCACAAATTAATTGACAGCAATCTGCAGTAAAGGTACTGCTGGGTGTAGCTGGTGTGTCTTACTCTGTACAATCAGTGCTGCTGGTGTCATACTGTGAAAGGACACACCCCCAACTGGTAACACCCATCTGTACCTTTACTGCAAGCTGCTAGCAATTCATTCATTAACTTGTGGAGAAATTCCAAAGAAATGGCACAACAGAGAGCCATAAATCACAAATGATAAGACCTCCTAGATAGACAGGTAACCCACTGTCAGTTTACCACTGCTGTGAGGGGAAGATGTGAGGGGTAACCCTCATTATAATAAAAGGTGTAGAATTGCAATATTAGTATGACAGTTCTATTGTTCTTTTAATAGGCCTAAAAAAGATGCCCACAGAGGAGCATTGCATTGATTACTGCACTGTGTGATGTTTTAACCGGAGTATGTACAGTGGGACTCTCAATCTGGTCAGAGTGATGGCCTGACTGAGGGAGTTAAGTGACTGCATGCCACAGTCTAAAATCCGAACACAGAGAAAGATAATGGACTCAGGACAGGCAGTAGAATCCCCACTCACATTTTATGCAAGTCTTCCTTTAAGACATAATTTTAGATATATCCGTATATATTTTACCTGCAACTTCCAGATTTGTTTGCTCTCCTTTGAAACTTGACCAACTGTTTCCCCCATTAAAGCGATTAACATGTTAAGGAGGAGGACAAAGGTGAGGATGATATAAGTAACCAGGAGAATGATGAAGACAGCCGGGTACTTGGCACTGTTGATCATCTCTAGGTCTCCCATTCCGATGGTTAGCTTGAAGAGGTCCAGCAAAAACTTACTGAAGGTGCTACTATCACGGCAAGATGGGTACTCGGGCACAGAACAGTCTGTTCCATTATTCTTACAAATCTCCTGTGTGGAGCATGGATTCAGCAAGGACACCAGAGCTATGGGAAGAGGTCAGGAATGACAAGCTTTACTAAATATATCGCCACACCACATACACCATTTCACTGTAACACAATACTATGGCTTTTTTATTTCACGCATCTGGTTTTCCTTTATTCACTTTGAAGCTTCAAGTGAAGCCACAAGAACTCACTGCAGTATCATTACATAATGTATAGGTCTCTCATTTTGAAAATCTAAAACCAAGTCCAAAGTCAAACCATCATTTTATTTTTTTCAGCATAAACAGTTTTTGAGTCCCCTGCAAACTTTTTTAGATCAATCGCTGGCAAAGCCATGTGCAGAGACCCTTTAAAGCAGTCCCTACAACTCTATATAATGCAGTTCTCTCCCATGATACTACATATTGAAGGAAATGTATCAAGACTGGCATTACCACATGCCAGTTTTGATCCCTCAGTGCTGGAGTTAGATGCGCCAAATTTATTATGAGGCAGATGCCTCCTAAAAAAAAAAAATAGGCACATCTATAGCAGTCCGTGTACACAGTCTTTTCTTGTACATTGCTTAAATGGAATGGGTCATCAGAAAATATACATAAATATGTAATTTAAACAATAGGTTAACATATTTTTAAATAATTTTTGATGGTTATTTTAAATTTTACATGTCAATATCTATATTTAAACAAAAACCATAAAATCCTGCAGTTTTTGCTCTGGCCACTAAGCCTAATAATAGGAAAGTACCTTCTTATCTTTCATTCTACACCTGCCTGTAATGATATCACTTTTGCGTATAGAGAGGGCAGGATCCACCATTCACAATAGGTGGTTGTCAGAGCTTATCTGTCATTTCCTTGTACAATGACCTCTGCACAGGTAACCGAGCATGTCTAGAAAACTCTTCCATAGAAGTCAACGAGGTCCCCTCCTGACCATTGCGTCTATGGCCCACGTGGCTGCTGTAAAGCAATTCTCTAAATGCTCTCTAGATGCTGTTGAGAACAGCTCAGACACGATGGCCGACCCCATAATACAGGTGAAAATCAAAAAATTTGAATATCGTGCAAAGTTAATTTATTTCAGTAATGCAACTTAAAAGGTGAAACTAACATATGAGACTCATTAGACGCAAAGCGAGATATTTCAAGTCTTTATTAAAATTTGGATGATTATGGCTTACAACTTATGAAACCCCAAAGTCACAATTTTGAGGTACCCTTTGCTCAGGAGATATGGATTAAGTAGCTGACTAGAGTGTGACACTTTGAGCCTAGAATATTGAACCTTTTCACTAAATTCTAATTTTAAGCTGCATTAATGCAATTCCTTTTATCTTGCATTACTGAAATAAATGGATTTTTGCACGATATTAAATTTTTCGAGTTTCACCTGTAATGTTCAAGAAATAGAATAAGTAAATCTGTAATCAGATTAGAAAAAAGGAGATTTGTTGCTATCTGGTTTTAACTGTCAGATAAATATTTTGGTGACATGTTTCCTTTAATAAGCATTTGCCATTGTACGTATAACTTTTCAAGCAAAGCAAGTTTCTTCTATATTTCTATTGCTTTATGTTTAAGTTTTGACATCATTTATCTTCCTGTAAAGTACATACCTGAAGCATAGCCAATCATAAAGAGGAGGTACACAAGGAGAAAGCGGAACAAATCCTTAAACAAGATCTAAAAAACAGAATACCAAGTGTTTAAGTCAGGAGAAATTAGGAGTTGCAGTTCCGTGAACTCAACTGACAGATACAAAGGACTACAAAATTTGGCATGTGACAAAGAAACACATCCTAATTGACCCTGCGACTTAAGGGTGCATTAAACACCCCGATGCCGCAGACGGTTGTCGGGGGGAGGGGGGGGGATCGTTCCCTCCCAACAATTGTCAGATAGCTAGCAGAGGAAACGATTGCTATTACATGCTGCAATGTCCTACATGTCACGTGGAGGAGCGATGACTGTGCCATCGCTCATCCCCAAGCAGGGCAGCAGTCTGCAGTCATCTGGCAGTCTAATATACCCTTTAGAAGCAACATCATTGTGTCTATTTTTCAACAATTTTCTTCTGATGCCAAATACACACCAAAGTTTCAGATAGTTGAACTTTACAACAAGCAGAAGTTGCACAAGTATGATGTTGCTTTTGTACGGAAGCAGCAGTTAGAAGACCAATGTCTGTCCCTATATGGTGGCATATGGAGGCTGCGCATTGCAACACTCCAAGCATCTGTGTGTCAATTCCATGTGACCAAGACAGATTGTCTCACTGATTTGATTCATACACAAAGAACATAAGAAAACTTTTCATTGCACAACTGCCGAGCTTTATTTGCTGAAACCTCTACTTCTATAAAGGGCAGTTCTGTATAATCGGTAGCAATGCTTGCATACAACTGCCTTCTAAGAATTCCACTGGGGATTTTTTTTAAAATCTTCCCTTAAAGGGGTTGTCCGCTTTTTTATATTGATGTCCTATCCTCAAAATAGGCCATCAATATCAGATCATCAGGGGGCCGACTCCCGGCACCCCGCCAATCAGCTATGTGAAGAGAACGCAGCTCTTGTACAAGCGCTGCCTTCTCTTCCATGTTTACCTGCTCACCGTTGTAACTGCAGCGGTGAACAGTGTAATTACAACTCCGCCGTCCCCATTCACGTCAATGGGACAGCTCCATCCTACTGTAATTACAAACAGCTGATCGGCACGGGCGTCCTGGGAGTTGGATCTCCGCCAATCTCATATTGATGACCTATCCATATGTATAATTTTTGAGGAAAAGAAACAAACATTTCTTTACATTTATGACCCCTATAACTTATTTATTAAGTTATGTGTATGGAACTGAATGAGGGCTTATTTTTTGTGGGGTGATCTATACTTTTCATATACCATTTTGGTGTGTGTATGACTTTTTGATAAATTTTTTATTTCATTTTTTTCTGGGATAAGAAGCGACCAAAAAACTGAGAATCAACCATTTTGTCTTTTTTCCCCCGTTTCACCATATGGGCTAAATATTTTTATAAAATCAATAATATGGGCTTTATGATTTTTAGGTTAAGGTAACCTTTCTTTATATATGAAATAACCACACATAATGTAATCCCACCTTCTGAAGCATAATGCTGTATGTTCCCGTGAGTTTCAGGCCTCTGGTAAAGTACAGTGCATTCATCCATCCTAATACCAGGGCAAACACCATTACAGCCAGATAAGCCTCAATACCAGTCAAGTAAAGGACAGCGCTGACAATGACCAATACTGAATAGATGAAGCTGGGTTAAATAAAAAAATAAAAAATTTATAAATAAATAAAAAGGTAGTAGGAAAGAGAAAAAGGTAATATTACTCTAGATGTACAAACCCATTTAAATTCTGTATGCGATTCCAAGAAAATTTTTGTTTTCCTACAGTAATCAGTACAATGGATTATCAAACATTATCAACTAATGGACCAATATGAGGTGTTGCTGGCTTTACACATAAAACCATAAATGATAAAACAGTGTGTTTGCTTTTAATCAAGTCTGAAGAAAAGAGTTACCCAAGCAGGCTCCTCCCAGTTGAGCTGAAAATCTGAAGATACCGGAGCCTATACCGGGAAAACGGAGCGGCACCCAGGGATAATAGTAAGTGCAGGGAGATCCCTGGGTGCCGCTCTCCGTGTCAGCATACTTAGTTTAGATTTTTTATTGTAATGAAAGGTCCTCTTTAACGTTAGGCTAAAGTGGCATTGAATTAGTGAGCGCATTTTTTTCCCCTTTATCTTAAACCCTCTCCTGACCCTGACCATTTGTTGTGGGACCAGGCAACCCCTTTAAAGCCACAAAATGAAAAGGGCCCTGTTACCGATTTTGCACTGTGGACCAAGAGGTAGGTTTGCCGATATCCTCTGTATCTCTCATAGAGAGAGATAATAGAACGGTGATTCCTCATCCAACAATTATAGTGTGATTGGATAAGAAATTCTATAAACATTTAGAATTGACTTATGTATAGGTAAGTGTTCCCCTTTAATAAGCCATTATTTATTTAGACAAGAAACACTTACTACAACAGCTGGAAAGATCCATCTATAAATAAGGAATTTACCCCCGGACACTTCTTCGTGAACAAGTCTTTAACCTTCAAAAATAATACAGAGATGTCATATTAACCTTAGCATGACTACACTGTACAATAAACAACAAAGCAATAAAATAGTGTGAAACCATCCAAATGAAGTCTGCTTCTTGCATTGTACCATCTTAAGTCCACGGCTGGGAAAAATGCTAGAGGTTACTGATCATGTTCAAAATCTTTGACAGAAATACCAGAACTTACATTGGAAAGGAAGAAGAATATTCCAGTTATCAAGGTTATGATCTCTCCGGTCAATCGCAGGTAGTCCACTGTTGTCTTATATGGGTAGGGTGGCTGGCAACAAATAATAATATTTCAGCTCACTTTTTTTTATTACAGCAAAAATAAAAATCACCAAACACAACAATTTCAACCTACAGCCTGACTTTAATAGTAACAGTTAGTCAGGTCCATAAATATTGGGACATTGCCACAATTCTAACATTTTTGGCTCTATACACCACCACAATGGATTTGAAATGAAATGAACAATATGTAATTTGAGGGTATTTACATCCAAATTAGGTGAACGGAATCTGTTGCTGTCAACTCTCAAGATGAGATCCAAAGAGCGGTCATCATCAGTAAAGCAAGGCCTCATTAGGCTCCAAAAAAAAAAAAACATTAGGCGTGGCCAAAACAACTGTTTGAAACATTCTTAAAAAGAAGGAACGCACCAGTGAGCTCAGCAACACCAAAAAAGACCCGGAAGACCACAGAAAACAACTGTGGTGGAGGACCGAAGAATTCTTTCCCTGGTGAAGAAAACACCCTTCATAACAGTTGCCCAGATCAAGAACACTCTCCAGGAGGTAGGTGTATGTATGTCAAAGTCAACAATCAAGAGAAGACTTCACCAGAGTGAATACAGAGGGTTCACCACAAGATGTAAACCATTGGTGAGCCTCAAAAACAGGAAGGCCAGATTAGAGTTTGCCAAACGACATCTAAAAAAGCCTTCACAGTTCTGGAACAACATCCTATGGAGAGATGAGACCAAGATCAACTTGTACCAGAATGATGGGAAGAGAAGAGTATGGAGAAGGAAAGGTACTGCTCATGATCCTAACCATACCACCTCATCAGTGAAGCATGGTGGTGGTAGTGTCATGGCGTGGGCATGTATGGCTGCCAATGGAACTGGTTCTCTTGTATTTATTAATGATGTGACTGCTGACAAAAGCAGCAGGATGAATTCTGAAGTGTTTCGGGCAATATTATCTGCTCATATTCAGCCAAATGCTTCAGAACTCATTGGACGGCGCTTCACAGTGCAGATGGACAATGACCCAAAGCATACTGCAAAAGCAGCCAAAGAGTTTTTTTAAGGGAAAGAAGTGGAATGTTATGCAATGGCCAAGTCAATCACCTGACCTGAATCCGATTGAGCATGCATTTCACTTGCTTAAGACAAAACTGAAGACTGAAAACTGAAGTAGGAACTGAAGACAGTTGCAGTAGAGGTCTGGCAGAGCATCACCAGGGATGAAACATAGCGTATGGTGATGTCTATGCATTCCAGACCTCAGGCTGTAATTGACTGCAAAGGATTTGCAACCAAGTATTAAAAAGTGAAAGTTTGATTTATGATTATTATTCTATCCCAGGGATGGGCAAACTCTGCCCTCTAGCTGTTTTAAAACTACAAATCCCATCATGCCCTGCTGTAGGCTGATAGCTGTAGACAGACTGGGAATGATGGGCTTTGTAGTTTTACAACAGCTGGAGGGCCAAGTTTGCCCATCCCTGTTCTATCACAGTACTTTTGGTCCCTTAACAAGTGGGAGGCACATATGTAAACTGTTGTAATTCCTACACCGTTCACCTAATTTGGATGTAAATACCCTCAAATTAAAGCTGACAGTCTGCAGTTAAAGCACAACTTGTTCGTTTCATTTCAAATCCATTGTGGTGATGTATAGAGCCAAAAATGTTAGAATTGTGTTTAAGTCCCAATATTTATGGACCTGACTGTATGTGTGAGACCACTTTTAAAGCCATATATTGGATATTTCAGTAGGAAGAGGGGGGTTGGCTTCTGGTAGGGACTGCTGACAGAGTCTATTCTGAGGCGACTAAGGAATTGGACATGTTCAAATACAACATGCCTGACGCTGTACAATACAGTATAATCCATGCACCATGCTGTACAATATACAGTATAATCCCTGCACCAGGGATTATAATGTATACTGTACAGCATGGTGTATGGATTGTACTGTATTGTATGGCGTACTGCAGGGATTATAATTTGTACTGTATTGTATGGCGTACTGCAGGGATTATAATGTATACTGTACGGCATGGTGCAGGGGTTATACTGTATTGTACGCGATGGTGCAGGGGTTATACTGTATTGTACGCGATGGTGCAGGGGTTATACTGTATTGTACGCGATGGTGCAGGGGTTCTCTCTTTGATGTGACAATTATTTTAGGTTTTCATATCGCCCACCTTTGATGGCGCTGTGCCCAACTCTTTTTCAGTAGTATGATTAAGTTGTGAAAATGATTAGTGCCCCCCCCCCCCCCATTTTTGACTGTGGTATCTTATGTGCCCCCGCCCCCCCCCCCCCCTTATATATTGTTTCTAGAGTCACCAATAAGCATAACTATAGATGAATCAAATGGCACCTGTCTCCTTTTGTTTTGATGTTCACCAAAGGCAAAAACGCAGTTTTATTCATATGTAAATGAGGGCTCGCGAGTGTCCAGGGGCGGCATTCGGACTGTAAGTGCCCAGGCCGCTCTTCCGTCTTCTCACATAACCCCTCCCCAGCCTGTTGCTTGGCCTACCCTCTTGTGTCATCCAGTTTACTGTATGAAATCCCACCTGCGCATGCGCACTGTGATGACCATTGTGGGCAGCAGCATCGCTCCATGCAGTGCGCATGTGCCAGCGGGATCTCGTCCAGTACACTGGATGACGTAAGAGGCTTACAGGGTGGGCCAAGCAACAGGCTGGGGAGGGGTTATGTGAGAAGAAGGATGAGCAGCCTGGGCACTTACAGCCCGAACGCCGCCCCTGGACACTCGCGAGCCCTCATTTACATATAAATAAAACTGCGTTTTTGCCTTTGGTGAACATCAAAACAAAAGTAGACAGGTGCCATTTGATTCATCTATAGTTATGCTACAGTATTATGTAAGCAGTGTATAATGGCATACTGTGGTGACAGACTCCCTTTAATGGCCAAAGGAAGTATCTAACCTTTTGCAGACACTTGATATCTTCACTGATCTCAAATATACTGTAATAGAGATGCCCTTAATTGTTGGATTATGAGAAAGACATGGATCAACATGAAAAATTAAATTCAGAACAAAAGCTGTTTTATTACACTAAAAACTACAGAGATAATAAAACTGCAGTAACTTTTGGCTCGTTGACACGAACGTGTGATGCCCGTTGCCGTATTGCGGACCACATTTGCGGATCCACAATACACGGGCACCGTTCCATGGCCATTCCGCATTGACATCACTTCAATGGGTCTGCAAATCCGGAGATGCGGAACGGAAGCACGGAACAGAACACTAACGGAGTGCTTTTTGGGGTTCCGTTCCATGCTTCCGCACTGCAAAAAGATAGAGCAAGTTCTATCTTTTTGCAGAACAGAAGGATCGCAGACCCATTCAAGTGAATGGGTCTGCGATCCCCATGCGCCTGCCCCACGGAAGGTGCACGTGCATTGCGGAGCGTACGAACGAGCCCTCTACCTGTATACAGAAGGTCTCAAAATCCATATCTACCCTGTCCTGGAGATTTATATTCCTGACTGTAATTTAGTATACACTTACTTTGCCCTCCATGGGCCTGTAATAAGCAATTAATGTAAAAATGATCATAGCAATGAGGTAGGAGACAACACTGATGTAGAATGAGACCGCGCCAAACTTCCTCCATTTGTCCCTCAGCAGTTCATTGATGGGCTCCACTGCCAGCATTTCATGACGGTTCTGCATAAAAAATAATCCATAGTATCTTTATAAATAGAATGGACACAAAAACATGCAGCAGTAACAGATTGTGGACAAAGGTGGCTGCAGAATAAAGAATTTCTGATTTTAAAATAAAGTGAAGGTCTATGTGTAAGATCCCCCATCAATCAGTTGTTTCGGGTAGCCGCTGGCACTGGAGACTACTGTGGATGGAAGGCTCCATCCACAGTGCAGTTTCCGACACTGGTGTACCACAGCACAGCTCCCATTTACTTGAATGTGAGCTGAGCTGCAGTACTCCAGCACAGCCATTACACAGCGAGCAGAAATGTGTGCTTCCAGATCCGTCTATTGTATAGTTTCCAAATCCTGGAGGCTGCCCGAAACAGCCGATTGGTGGGGATGCCGAATGTCTGACCGCCAACAATCTGATATTGAGGGCATATCCTGATGATAGATACTGATGTTCTAAGTATGGGAAACCCTTTTAATATTTCCAGTATCGTTACCTTGACACTTGTACTTTAGGAGCGGACACATAACAGGGTGGAGTATGACATCCGCAAAACGCATTATGGAATTCCGAACATGAGAAAAACAGATATTATCTGTATACCTAATTTTTACAGCAGTGTATTATTGTTAAAAATGGACATGAGGAGCAGCTGTTTCTTGACATTTATTGGGTTTTCATTAGAATAGCCCCTTACTATTATAAAGCACAGAAGCACATGGCGACCAAAATCTCTGCAACAAAGCATTTGCAGGTGCAACCTGGCTGCCCAACCTTAGGCTCCATTCACATGTCTGTGGTGTATTGCGGACCCGCAACACACCCGCCCGGCACCCCTTTAGAAATGCCTATTCTTGTCCGCAGCTGCGGACACGAATAGGACATGTTCTATCTTTTGCTGAGCTGCGGACCCGAAGATCGGGGCCGCGCTCCGCAAATGTGGACAGCACACTGTGTGCTCTCTGCATCCATTCCGTCCCCATAGAGAATGAATGGGTCCACACTCGTTCCGAAAAATTGCGGAACGGATGAGGACCCATTTGCGGACGTGTGAATGGAGCCTTACTCATTAGATGGTTGGCCGAATCCCCCGAGGGTTTGACAGACATCTAAAGTGTAATGCTCCAGTTCACACCCAATACCACAATCATGTGAACAGATCAAGCCCACCTCTCCATTGGTTCCCACATAGTATTAGGCCTCATGGACGCGAGCGCATTTTGTATCCATCTTCAAAGTGCATTTTTTGCAGATTTCACACAAACCCATTCCTTTCTATGGGTAAGCAAAAAAATAAATGGTCAGCACACGGATGGGCATGTGCTGTCGTGTTGCTGTTCTGCAAATTATAGAACATATCCTATTCTTGTCCGTATTGGGGACAAGAATAGCCATTTTAGTAATGGGAGTGAGAAGAACACAGATTGCACACGGAAAGTGTCTGGATTTTGCTGATCTGTGGTTTGTAGACCGATCATGTGCATGAGACGTTATCTGTAATTGAATACGAGACTGCAAGTAAAAGTCTGCCAAATGTTAAGGCCTCATGCACACAACGTCTGTGTTTTACGGTCCGCAAATTGCAAGACAGCAAACTACGCATGCATTCCATGTGCTGTCCTGATATTTTATTTTTGTTTGCAAACACATTGACTTCAAAGGATCCGTGGTTCCATGATCTTTTTGTGGAAGTCAATAGGTCTGCAAAAAATGCAGCTGCAGCACACAGCTATCCGTATTTTGGGGTTCTGCAATTTGCGGACCACAAAATACACACAGTCATGTGTATGGAGCCTCAACGAGAGTTCTCATGATGCAGTCAGCCCAGCCTTACAATATATTGCTGTATTAGGATATCGGTTTACAGAGAACAAGGCAATAGTATCTGATCCTACCTCAACCTTGCTATTGTAAACCAGGATTTCAAGTACAGAGACCTCTTCACCACATGTATCTAAAGAAGATAGGTCATACAGGGAGGAGTAAACAGGGCCATAAGCCCAATCCCGGAATTTACGAGACAAGTGCCTGGCCTCTTCCTCTTTTATCTCTAACCGGATAATATGCTGAAATATCTGAAACCGAAAAATATAGGAAACTGGTGTTAACTATTATTATTACATTTCATACGCATTATTAGCAAGATTGTTTCCAGAGTATCGATACAGAGACAGATGTCCATGATCTGGTTCAGGCATGGACATCTCAGTATGATTCACTATCATAAACTAGTAACAAGGACATTTTTTCTTGATTTACATTTTTTTTTTTAATGAAATGTGAAATGATCTGTAAAGTGACACACATTAAGGAACACAAAATGTACTTTAGAATGTGGTGTAATTACCACTATGAACACTAGAGAGCAGTATAACACCAAACTAAAAACAACAGCATTGCCATCACCGCAAACCCAAGAAATTAGTACCAGACTTGTATTCCAACCATGTCACTGAGTCCTGGGTTTCATTTGAGTCATGACTGCCCGAGAAGACTCATTATTTTAAAAGGGCATTTGTAGATCTGTACCCCATGAAACTGGCTGTCCTGGAGAAATCTGTGTTGGTCCCATGTTCATATATGCCTGTATTGAGAAAAACGATGTTTTAATATATGCAAATGAGCCTCTAGGAGCAACGGGGGTGTTGTCATTACACTTAGATGCTCTGCTCCCTCTGTAGCTGCTGCTCACTCTGCACTTTGGTTGACAGGACTAGGAGTGAATATGGTTTCACTGCCTGGCCCTGTCAAAGTGCAGTGGGTATGGCAGGTGTAGCGAGAGCAGAGCCTCTAGGTGTAATGACAACGTCCCCATTGCTCCCAGACACTCATGTGCATATATTAAAACTTCATTTTTCTTAGCAATGCATACACATATGAACATGGGGTCAACACAGAGGCCTTCAGCTGCCAAGTGCACATGTAACAGATCAGCCAGTTTCATGGGTACAAATCTTTAATGATCTCCTGCTCTCCCCACTCACCAGCTGATGAGTGGCAGTTCTCTCCTTATTTTCTTCTCTAGAAGAGAACTGCCAATTATCAGAAGGTGAGTGGGGAGAGCAGGAGAACATGAATAACCATGACTCTGCTCAGGCAGCTATGACTCTCTTCCAAGCCCAGGCTGTGATGGTTACACCACTGGTTCTTGGCAACCACTTAGTTTTAGTTCATGGTTGACACCCCGCTGAAATCAGTATGTATGTCGCCAATCACAGAGGGCAGCATAAAGTTGATAACAGGTTCCCTTTAAAACCAAGAATTCAGGTGAAATACTCACCCCTATTTTACCCAGTTTTGCTGCCATCATAAGGGGAGACATGCCATCATTGTTCAAAATGGCCTCCAGGCTAATTTCAGGATAAAGTTTGGCACACTTTATGACAAGAAGATCATACATTTTTGTAACAAATTTGGTATTCTCCCTTGTATTGTCAGCGATAGCCACCAAAGCATGAAGGACAGTATTTCCCCTTGAGTCTTGACGACGTAGATCTGCTTTCTTGTGAGCATTTTCGGTCAAGTAATGCACAATGTCAGGCTGATTGGTGCAAGCTGCCAGAGATAGTGGGAGTTCACCTGGGATAATAAGAAATAGGAAATAAGAAAAATAAAGACACATGTATTTACCAATGGTCAACAATTTTTCATATTTTTTTTTTAGGGGGGGGTTAATTGTTATAATGGACCTCTCCCAGGGTTCATGGAAATCATGATCCTAGAGAATGGGAAGGGTATAGATAGAAGTTTCACTGAAGGCTTTGCTTATTAAAAGTACCATGGGGCAGCTCTTCAATACCCTAGACCAGAAAAGATCATTCAACTCTCTCACCAGTCTAAACCACAACATAAATGAAAGGGGTTTGCCAATGTTAATAGTAGATTAATATTACATTTAAGAAAAAACTAGTTACATTTGTAATTTACCTACTGAGGTGGTTACACATGCTCAGGTGCATCCTTCAACTTCAACCAAGCCCCATCTTCTATTACCCACTGTGACAGTTACAGGGAGATCTGCAGCAGAAAGCATATGCGATAGGGAGTGAGCTGCAGCAGCAAGAACACGCCGCTTGAGCAGCAGCGGAAAGAAAACAGCCCCTGAGAAAGGACACACCCTGCACTGCCAACCTGAAGAGAATCTAACAGAGCAACTGGAGCAATGAATGGGGAAGGGGCTCGATCCATGTCATGTACTATAATGTATCCAATTTTCTTTTTTTTTTTTTTTTACACCATTCGTGGCCTAACCCCTTTTATTATAGTAAGTATTATAGTAGTTATAGTTGCATAGACAAAACATGCCCACTTCTATTAAAATACATTTTTTGTAGAGACACAGGAAGCGGGTTACTAAAGCCCGACACCTATTTTTTTAATTTGTCAAAAACTGCAACACAAACTGCACGTGTGATTCCAGTCTAAGGCCTCAATCACACGACCGTGTCCATTTTGAGGACCGCAGATCTAAAAACATGAACACCTGTCATGTGCACCCCACATAGCAGTGTGGACCCACAGACTTCCATGGGTCTGCAATCTGCAGCCAAAGATAGGATATGTCCCATCTTTCGCAAGGACCCGGGGACACACAAAAGTGCCGTGCCACAAAAGACAGGACATGTCCTACCTTTAGTCCCATCTTGGGGATCGTGGACCCTTTGAAGTCAATAGGTCGCACCGCAATGCGGGGAGCACATGGCCGGTGTCTGCTTTTTGCAGTCCACAAAACGAACACAGTCGTCTCTGCTGTGCAGGCGTTTCTGTATTTTAGAGTGTTCAGACTTATTATCTACTCCAAAGCCTGTCCTTATGTCACTGGTTATACACACACACACACATGTATATTTGCATTTATTTTATGCACAATATTTCCAGGAATGTCAAAAGATTCATATAAACAACAGATTATTTAAAATCATCATCGTTTTCTGCGGTGTATAAAATGTAACATTACACTGAATTCATATGATATTCTGGAGCCTGATGTATGTAATTCTATAGTCTTACTGCTCGGGTGTCACCATGCTGCTGCTGTGGTAACGTTGTAAAAAGCCTCACACCCCCACCTGCCCTGGGGACAGCACGCAGGTGTCTATTAAATGATAGATTAGTTTCAGGTCTGTGTCATTAGAATGGGTTGTTTGCATAATATTTTTCACGACATAATTAGGGCTACACAATATACATTATTCTGGGCATTCATTATTCCTTTGAGAAACATCTACACTGAGCAAAAATATAAAACGCAACACTTTTGGTTTTGCTCCCATTTTGCATGAGCTGAACTCAAAGATCTGAAACAAACATTTTCAACATACACAAAAGACCCATTACTCTCAAATATTGTTCACAAATCTGTCTAAATCTGTGTTAGTGAGCACTTCCTCCTTTGCCGAGATAATCCATCCCACCTCACAGGTGTGGCATATCAAGGTGCTGATTAGACAGTATGAATATTGCACAAGTGTGCCTTAGACTGCCCACAATAAAAGACCACTCTGAAATGTGCACAGTTTTGCCTTACGGGGGGGGGGGGGGGGGCAGAAAACCAGTCAGTATCTTGTGTGGCCACCATTTGCCTCACGCAGTGCAACACATCTCCGTTGCATAGAGTTGATCAGGTTGTTGATTGTAGTCTGTGGAATGTTGGCTCCACTCCTCTATAATAGCTTGTGCGAAGTTGCAGAATATTGTCAGGAACTGAAACACGCTGTCGTATACGCTGATCCAGAGCATCCCAAACATGCTCAATAGGTGACATGTCTGAGGAGTAGGCTGGGCCTTGCAAGAACTGGGATGTTTTCAGCTTCCAGGAATTGTGTACAGATCCTTGCAATATGGGGCCCTGCATGGTCGTGGATGAATGGCACAACAATGGGCATCAGGACCTCGTCACGGTATCTCTGTGCATGCCATGACTAAAATGCACCTGTGTTTCGTTGTCCATAACATACACCTGCCCATACCATAACCCCACCGCCACCATGGGCCACTCGATGCATAACGTTGACATCAGCAAACCGCTCACCCACACGACGCCACACATGCTGTCTGCCATCTGTCCCTGAACAGTGAAAACCAGGACTCATCCGTGAACATAATGCCTCTCCAACATGCCAGACGCCATAGAATGTGAGCATTTTCCCAGTCAAGTCGGGTACGACGACGAACTGCAGTCAGGTCCAGACCCCGATGAGGGCGACGTGCAGATGAGCTTCCCTGAGACTGTTTCTGACAGTTTGTGCAGAAATTATTTGGTTGTGCAAACAGATTGTTGCAGCAGCTGTCCGGCTGGCTGGTCTCAGACGATCATGGAGGTGAACATGCTGGATGTGGAGGTCCTGGGCTGGTGTGGTTACATGTGGTCTGCGGTTGTGAGGACGGTTGGATGTACTGCCAAATTCTCTGAAACGCCATTGGAGATGGCTTATGGCAGAGAAATGGGCACTACTTGGATGCCACAGACCCATCCATGCAGATTCAGGTTGACCTGTTGCACTGTTATACAGATATCAAGTGCCTTGATGCCACATTATTATTTCTATATAGTAGACCTTTATTTGGTTCCTTTGTTCCTGTGCTACCTGTTATTGTCTAACCTCAACCATAGACATTGTGTCCTTATTTTCGGACTCTGGTGGGAGCTGTGTGTGTCTGGTTTTATCTTATACCAGCACTTGGTTTATTGTATACAATTTTTAAGCTGTCTGTGTGTCTCTATGTTTCAATAAAATTTACATGCTTTTATATTTGCAGATGTGCACTTTATTGGGGTTTTCTTGGGTCAGTTGGCCCGTTTTTGTTACTTATGGTAGAGAAATGAACATTTATTGCACGGGCAATAGCTCTGCCAGACATTCCTGCAGTCAGCATGCCAATTGCACGCTCTCTCAAACGTTGCGACATCTGTGGCATTGTGCGGTGTGATCAAACTGCACATTTCAGAGAGTCCTTTTATTGTGGAAAGTCTAAGGCACACCTGTGAAATATTTATGCTGTCTAATCAGCACCTTGATATGCCACACCTGTGAGGGGATGGATTATCTCGGCAACGGAGAAGTGCAACAATATTTGAGAGTAATGGGTCTTTTGTGTATGTAGAAAATGTTTCAGATCTTTGAGTTCAGCTCATGCAAAATAGGAGCAAAACCGAAAGTGTTGCGTTTATATTTTTGCTCAGTGTATGTTTAGGCTCTTCACTAGAGTTGAGCGAACACCTGGATGTTCGGGTTCGAGAAGTTCAGCCCAAACCTGAACCCCATTGAAGTCAATGGGGACCCGAACTTTTCGGCACTAAAAAGGCTGTAAAACAGCCCAGGAAAGGGCTAGAGGGCTGCAAAAGGCAGCAACATGTAGGTAAATCCCCTGCAAACAAATGTGGATAGGGAAATGAATAAAAATAAAATAAAAATTAACCAATATCAATTGGAGAGAGGTCCCATAGCAGAGAATCTGGCTTCACGTCACCCACCACTGTAACAGTCCATTGTCATATATTTAGGCCCCGGCACCCAGGCAGAGGAGAGAGGTCCCATAACAGAGAATCTGGCTTCATGTCAGCAGAGAATCAGTCTTCTTGTCATAGCAGAGAATCATGCTTCACGTCACCCAACACTGGAACAGTCCATTGTCATATATTTAGGCCCAGGCACCCAGGCAGAGGAGAGAGGTCCCGTAACAGAGAATCTGGCTTCATGTCAGCAGAGAATCAGTCTTCATATCATAGCAGAGAATCATGCTTCACGTCACCCAACATTGGAACAGTCCATTGTCATATATTTAGGCCCCGGCACCCAGACAGAGGAGAGGTTCATTCAACTTTGGGTTGCCCCGCAATATAATGGTAAAATAAAAATAGGATTGAATGAGGAAGTGCCCTGGAGTACAATAATATATGGTTAAGGGGAGGTAGTTAATGTCTAATCTGCACAAGGGATGGACAGGTCCTGTGGGATCCATGCCTGGTTCATTTTTATGAACGTCAGCTTGTCCACATTGGCTGTAGACAGGCGGCTGCGTTTGTCTGTAATGACGCCCCCTGCCGTGCTGAATACACGTTCAGACAAAACGCTGGCCGCCGGGCAGGCCAGCACCTCCAAGGCATAAAAGGCTAGCTCTGGCCACGTGGAGAATTTAGAAACCCAGAAGATGAATGGGGCCGAACCATCAGTCAGTACGTGGAGGGGTGTGCACACGTACTGTTCCACCATGTTAGTGAAATGTTGCCTCCTGCTAACACGTTGCGTATCAGGTGGTGCAGTTAGCTGTGGCGTGTTGACAAAACTTTTCCACATCTCTGCCATGCTAACCCTGCCCTCAGAGGAGCTGGCCGTGACACAGCTGCCTTGGCGACCTCTTGCTCCTCCTCTGCCTTGGCCTTGGGCTTCCACTTGTTCCCATGTGACATTTGGGAATGCTCTCAGTAGCGCGTCTACCAACGTGCGCTTGTACTCGCGCATCTTCCTATCACGCTCCAGTGCAGGAAGTAAGGTGGGCACGTTGTCTTTGTACCGTGGATCCAGCAGGGTGGCAACCCAGTAGTCCGCACACGTTAAAATGTGGGCAACTCTGCTGTCGTTGCGCAGGCACTGCAGCATGTAGTCGCTCATGTGTGCCAGGCTGCCCAGAGGTAAGGACAAGCTGTCCTTTGTGGGAGGCGTATCGTCATCGTCCTGCATTTCCCCCCAGCCACGCACCAGTGATGGGCCCGAGCTGCGTTGGGTGCCACCCCGCTGTGACCATGCTTCATCCTCCTCCTCCTCCACCTCATCCTCGTCCTCGTCCTCCTCGTCCTCCAGTAGTGGGCCCTGGCTGGCCACATTTGTACCTGGCCTCTGCTGTTGCAAAAAACCTCCCTCTGAGTCACTTCGAAGAGACTGGCCTGAAAGTGCTAAAAATGACCCCTCTTCCTCCTCCTCCTCCTCCTCCTCCTCCTCCTCCTCCTCCTCCTGGGCCACCTCCTCTTCCATCATTGCCCTAAGTGTTTTCTCAAGGAGACATAGAAGTGGTATTGTAACGCTGATAACGGCGTCATCGCCACTGGCCATGTTGGTGGAGTACTCGAAACAGCGCAACAGGTCTCGCATGGAGGCCCAGTCATTGGTGGTGCTGTTCCGCAGTGCGACTTCCCCGTGCGTGCTGCAGCTGAAACTCCACTATGGCCTGCTGCTGCTCGCACAGTCTGTCCAGCATGTGCAAGGTGGAGTTCCACCTGGTGGGCACGTCGCATATGAGGCGGTGAGCGGGAAGGCCGAAGTTACGCTGTAGCGCAGACAGGCGAGCAGCGGCAGGATGTGAACGCCGGAAGCGCAAACAGACGGCCCGCACTTTATGCAGCAGCTCTGACATGTCGGGGTGTGAATGAACTTCTGCACCACCAAATTCAGCACATGCGCCAGGCAAGGGATGTGCGTCAAACCGGCTAGTCCCAGAGCTGCAACGAGATTTCGCCCATTATCGCACACCACCAGGCCGGGCTTGAGGCTCACCGGCAGCAACCACTCGTCGGTCTGTTGTTCTATACCCCGCCATAACTCCTGTGCGGTGTGGGGCCTGTCCCCCAAACATATGAGTTTCAGAATGGCCTGCTGACGTTTACCCCGGGCTGTGCTGAAGTTGGTGGTGAAGGTGTGTGGCTGACTGGATGAGCAGGTGGAAGAAGAGGAGGAGGAGGAAGCAGAGTAGGAGGAGGTGGCAACAGGAGGCAAAGAATGTTGCCCTGCGATCCTTGGCGGCGGAAGGACGTGCGCCAAACAGCTCTCCGCCTGGGGCCCAGCCGCCACTACATTTACCCAGTGTGCAGTTAGGGAGATATAGCGTCCCTGGCAGTGCTTACTGGTCCACGTATCTGTGGTTAGGTGGACCTTGCTACAGATGGCGTTGCGCAGTGCACACTTGATTTTATCGGATACTTGGTTGTGCAGGGAAGGCACGGCTCTCTTGGAGAAGTAGTGGCGGCTGGGAACAACATACTGTGGGACAGCAAGCGACATGAGCTGTTTGAAGCTGTCTGTGTCCACCAGCCTAAATGACAGCATTTCATAGGCCAGTAGTTTAGAAATGCTGGCATTCAGGGCCAGGGATCGAGGGTGGCTAGGTGGGAATTTACGCTTTCTCTCAAATGTTTGTGAGATGGAGAGCTGAACGCTGGCGTGTGACATGGTTGAGATGCTTGGTGACGCAGGTGGTGGTGTTGGTGGTACATCCCCTGTTTGCTGGGCGGCAGGTGCCAACGTTCCTCCAGAGGAAGAGGCTGAGGCGGCGGCAGCAGCAGAAGAGGCCGAGGCGGCAGCAGCAGAAGAGGTAGCAGGGGGAGCCTGAGTGACTTCCTTGTTTTTAAGGTGTTTACTCCACTGCAGTTCATGCTTTGCATGCAGGTGCCTGGTCATGCAGGTTGTGCTAAGGTTCAGAACGTTAATGCCTCGCTTTAGGCTCTGATGGCACAGCGTGCAAACCACTCGGGTCTTGTCGTCAGCACATTGTTTGAAGAAGTGCCATGCCAGGGAACTCCTTGAAGCTGCCTTTGTGGTGCTCGGTCCCAGATGGCGGCGGTCAGTAGCAGGCGGAGTCTCTTGGCGGCGGGTGTTCTGCTTTTGCCCACTGCTCCCTCTTTTGCTACGCTGTTGGCTCGGTCTCACCACTGCCTCTTCCTCCGAACTGTGAAAGTCAGTGGCACGACCTTCATTCCATGTGGGGTCTAGGACCTCATCGTCCCCTGCATCGTCTTCCACCCAGTCTTGATCCCTGACCTCCTGTTCAGTCTGCACACTGCAGAAAGACGCAGCAGTTGGCACCTGTGTTTCGTCATCATCAGAGACGTGCTGAGGTGGTATTCCCATGTCCTCATCATCAGGAAACATAAGTGGTTGTGCGTCAGTGCATTCTATGTCTTCCACCGCTGGGGAAGGGCTAGGTGGATGCCCTTGGGAAACCCTGCCAGCGGAGTCTTCAAACAGCATAAGAGACTGTTGCATAACTTGAGGCTCAGACAGTTTCCCTGGTATGCATGGGGGTGATGTGACAGACTGATGGGCTTGGTTTTCAGGCGCCATCTGTGCGCTTTCTGCAGAAGACTGGGTGGGAGATAATGTGAACGTGCTGGATCCACTGTCGGCCACCCAATTGACTAATGCCTGTACCTGCTCAGGCCTTACCATCCTTAGAACGGCATTGGGCCCCACCAAATATCGCTGTAAATTATGGCGGCTACTGGGACCTGAGGTAGTTGGTACACTAGGACGTGTGGCTGTGGCAGAACGGCCACGTCCTCTCCCAGCACCACAGGGTCCACTAACACCACCACGACCATGTCCGCGTCCCTTACTAGATGTTTTCCTCATTGTTATCGTTCACCACAATAAGAAAAATATTACTTGGCCCAATGTATTGAATTCAAATTCAGGCCTTTTTTTACAGACACCTAACACTATCTGGCTATCTATTTAGGTACCGTATTACACTAATAAAGGCCACAGCAGTAATGACAGATTTAGCTGAATATAAATTTGAGGCCTAGTATTTAGGCGCTGGATGACAGGTATACGTTTACGGACAGAATTAGACTTGGAAATGCACGGTAGCGTGTGAAGTTATTGTGGATGACCCTATCTGCACCTTCAATCTAATATACCCTTTTATGGATAGATTTAAAGTAGGTCTGATACAGCAGAAAACACTAATTTAGGAAATTGCTAAATTGGGAATTGTATTTCAACCCAGAACAAAAACTGTGCTTTGACGGACACTAAATAACTTGACCAGCCACAGCAATAAACACAGATTTAGATGAATGTAAATTTGAGGTCTATTATTTAGGCGCTGGGTCAAAGGTATACGTTTACAGACAGAATTAGACTTGGAAATGCACAGTAGCGTGTGTGTGTGAAGTTATTGAGAATGACCCTATCTGCACCTTGAATCTAATATACCCTTTTAGGGATAGATTTAAAGTAGGTCTGATACAGCAGAAACCACTAAATTAGGAAATTGCTAAATTGGGAATTGTATTTCAACCCTGAACAAAAATATATCCTTTGCCAGACAGCAGACAGTATTACAATTGGCTGGCCACAGCTGAAACACCAGATTTAGGGTACTGCTATTTTGGCAATTGTATTTCACCCCTCAATAAAATAGCAAGCACAGCCAAGCCCCATATGTAGGATATAGCCAAAAAAATAACCAAACTATTGATGGTTAAATGCACTTGGTGACAGCTTGCCCCTGATATGGGATATAGCCAAAAAATAACCACACTATTGATGGTTAAATGCACTTGGTGACAGCTTGCCCCATATGTAGTATATAGCCAAAAAACAACCACACTATTGAGGGTTAAATGCACTTGGTGACAGCTTGCCCCATATGTAGTATATAGCCCAAAAATAACCACACTATTGATGGTTAAATGCACTTGGTGACAGCTTGACCCTGATGTAGGATATAGCCAAAAAATAACCACACTATTGATGGTTAAATGCACTTGGTGACAGCTTGACCCTGATGTAGGATATAGCCAAAAAACAACCACACTATTGATGGTTAAATGCACTTGGTGACAGCTTGCCCCATATGTAGGATATAGCCAAAAAACAACCACACTATTGAGGGTTAAATGCACTTGGTGACAGCTTGCCCCATATGTAGTATATAGCCCAAAAATAACCACACTATTGATGGTTAAATGCACTTGTGACAGCTTGACCCTGATGTAGGATATAGCCAAAAAATAACCACACTATTGAGGGTTAAATGCACTTGGTGACAGCTTGCCCCATGATGTAGGATATAGCCCAAAAAAATAAACAACACTATTGATGGTTAAATGCACTTGGTGGCAGCTTGTGGGCACCACAAGACAAAATGGCCGCGATCACCCCAGAAAAAAGTGAATGAAAAACGCTCTGGGCAGCCTAAAAACAGTGAGCAATTGAATAGCAGCAGTTCAATGATCCACAGCTGTAGATCGATCACTGAATTAAGTCTTTTGGAGGAGTTAATCACTGCCTAATCTCGCCCTAACAGTCGCAGCTGCAACCTCTCCCTACACTGATCAGAGCAGAGTGATGTGCGGCGCTACGTGACTCCAGCTTAAATAGAGGCTGGGTCACATGCTGCACTGGCCAATCACAGCCATGCCAATAGTAGGCATGGCTGTGACGGCCTCTTGGGGCAAGTAGTATGACGCTTGTTGATTGGCTGCTTTGCAGCCTTTCAAAAAGCGCCGAAGAAAGCGATGAACACCGAACCCGAACTTTCACTAAAATGTTCGGGTTCGGGTCCGTGTCACGGACACCCCAAAATTCGGTACGAACCCGAACTATACAGTTCGGGTTCGCTCATCCCTACTCTTTACATGATCTATGATAAAAGAAACAAAGAATGCAAATAAATGTATCAGGCAAAAGCAGTGAAAAAACCGCATTTTTATTATTATATTTTTTTTTATAAAAGGTTAACTTATAAAATGCAGTGCTAGATTTCAAAAGTCTATTAGCACATTTATTAATGTTTAACTTCTAGATTTTGGAGTTAATGGAGCCAAAAAGTGGCACAATTTGGTGCATCTTGCTTTACAGAAGGTTTCTGCACCTAGTCCAAAAAGGGTATGGTCTAAAAGAAAAAAAGGGGTGTGGCTTCACTGGGCCACAGCCAGTGACTTAGGGCTCTTTCACACGAGCAGATGCCATGCGGGTAATCCGCTGCGTGAAAGACAGCCAAGCCCCGTTCTGGACAGCAGAGACACGGAGCAGTAACATGATTGATGATGCTCGTGCCTTTCTGTGACCTTTTTACTACAAAATTACAGTGAGATAAAGTTGTCACTGTGATTTTGTAGTAAAAAGATCACAGAGAGGCAAGGAGCATTATCAATCATGTTAATGCTCCGTGTCTCTGCTGTCCAGAGCGGGGCTTGGCATTCTTTCACGCAGAGGATTACCCGCACAGCATCCGCTCGTGTGAAAGACCCCCTATTGTTGTGGCTGCTGTGGTTACACCCCTTGCACCGCTGAAGCCAATCACTGGCCTCATGCTGTACACTTCAGAGGCTATTGATTGGCTGTAGCTATGTACAGTATGTCACCAGCTACAGCACTTGTTTTACAGTCAGGCAAATTACAGGGAGAAGGAGGAGGGGGGCATGGTTGAGCTTCTAGGACACACAGAGAAGATGTCTTTATATATTTTAAAGTTTTATTTGTAATATGAAAAAATAAGATGAAAGAAATGGACACAGTAGCAACATGTCCCCCAAGCAGTACACGTGACCCCTGTCCACTCCCTAAGTTAAAGGGGTTCTCTGGGAATTGAGAAAATGGAATTAAATATTACTTTATTATAAATATATTCCCAAATACCTTTCATTAAATGCCTAATTTTGTCTGTCTGGGCAGCAATCAAGGGAAAATAAAATGGCCTCCATCCTATTAGTACACACTAAATCTGTCCTAATCACACAGCAGGACAAGTTACTTCACAACACTGATGTAAAGAGCTGCCTCAGCCTCCTCTCTGCTCTGCTTGGAGACTATGAATTACAGAGAGGACGGACTGGACTTGGGCTACTTTCAGACTTGCGCTAGGTGTGGATCCATCTGGTATCTGCACAGATGGATGCGCACCTATAAATGCAAACAATGGTATCCGTTCATAACAGCTTTTTCAGATCTGAGTTTTCACGATCGTGAAAACTACTTTCACACTTGCGTGTGAAAGTAAAGGGAATCGGATTAAATGCCATTCGCCAAGATACATATGAAGCCTTTGAGAAATTGTGGGAACCCTGGATGTCCTCCTCGTACTCAGTGACACTACAGCACGACCTGGCCCATTATTGATTGTAAACCTGAGGGCACATGTCTTGATGGTACCTGTCTGTACGGCAGTGTGTATGTCTCTATATGTTCTGGCACTAAACTGGTCTATTCTGACCCCCAGGTATGATCTCCGTATGTTCATGTTATTTTAATTTGTTTTGTTTTACCTATCCTTATTTCTATTTTTTGTTTTCCCCATAATATGTACTTTATCATCTTCTGTACGGATGTAATGGTACTTACTCATCTCATTGGATTTATGGTACATATTAATTCTATGCCATTCAATGTATGCTATATGATTTACGTGATGGTATTAATAAAATACTTTGAAACTAAAGGGAATCGGATCCTGGTACAATACATAGTCAATGAATCCGCAAAAAACAGATGACATACGGAAACATTTTCAGGAACAACGGATCCGCAAAAAACGGATATAGAAAAATACTGACGTGTGAATGGACCCAGCAGTGAATTCTATTAAATCTATTCTAACAGGAAAAAGTAACCATTATACTGCACTCCATACATATTGCTGGGTTGTGTATTGATTTCCGTGTATGACCCAGATCCCCATAATGAATGCAGCTCCTTGCAGCAGCATTTCCCTTTAGTTAATAGACAGAGTTCCAAACGGGTAGCCCCTTTATTATCCCAAAGGCAATTAATAGGGGATTGTCTAGACAAGACTGACCCTTTAATACAATTAACACTGAATTCTTGGTAGAAGGCCCAGTTATACTGCATTATGTTTTTCCAGATAAAATCAAAACCCTGAAGGCCTTTTGTTGAATGTATGTTCTTGCTGAAATGGGAACAAAAATGGTCACCAAAATGATTTCATGTTACAATGTCATGATCCATCGCTAACCAAAAATATATATCAAGGTTCTGAACAGTAATTGCATTGGTCACATTGTTAATATTTCAATACAGGTAAAAGGACCTTAAAGGGATTCTCTGGGATTTTCTGAATACTCACAATAGGTAATTAAATAGGAGATCAGTGAGGGTCTGGCCTCCTAGCAGCTTAACAAGCACAGTGCCATCCACTGCATAGTGACTGTCTGGTATTGCAGTTCAGCCCCATTCACTTGAATGGGACTGAGCTGCGCCTAGGACATGTGACAGATGAATGCAACGTCACAGGCCTAGAAAGAGGCCCAAGTACTCACTGAGCGCTGCAGCCTCTTCATACAGCTGATTGGCAGGGGTGGCGGAAGTTGGACCCCTGCCATGCTAATATTGATGACCCATCTTGAGGATAGGCCATTAATATCAAAATCCTGGAGAACCCCTTTAACACTCTTTAATTCAAAAACATTTCTGAATTGTGTTTTCTAGACTGTTAGAAGATACTATGGTTATAGAATTATTCAGCACACAATAGATTAACTATGGAGTTCATGGTATGTTGCAGAAGCAAATGGCTGAAAACTGATATTTTCCGAACTCACATTTTGATAAATACTGCAATAAAGGCATCCTTCAAGAAAAGCTAATTCCAGGAAAGAACATTATGGTCTAGGTAAGGCTTCATTCACATCACCGTTCAGCCTTTCCATTCTCCAGCTCCGTTTAGGAGCAGGAGAACGGAAAGGACGGATTCGGCACATAACGGAGCCAAACGGAACCTAAGGACCATATAGACTATAATGGGTTCCGTTAGGTTTCCGCTCAGAAGAAGATTTTGGAGTGGAGACAAAAGTAGTACATGAGTTTCAGATGAAGTGCGTCATCCTTACTAATAGCCCGATATCTAGCCTGGACATTCTGTTAAAATACATAGGTGCCTAATGCATCAACATTCTGCTCCAGGTGGCGGCATAGACAGGGTTAATATGCACTGAATGCTAATAACACCTATGGAGCAGGATGTAATACAATAGGCTCCTATGTATTTTAAAAGTTATGTCCTGGCCAGATATCATAATATGAGTAAAGACGACACACTTCATCTGAAACGTCTCAGATGCCGTGGTCTAAAAAGGTAAAATACTGGGTAAGGGATCATTCACATGACCGCAACGGATGTGGATCGATTCATTTCAATGGGGCCACAAAAGATGCCGACAGCACACCGTGTGCTGTCCACATCCTTTGTTCCGTTCCACAGCCCAGCAAAACAGAGCCTGTCCTATTCTTGTCTGCAATCACGGACAAGAATAGGCATTTCTATAATGGGCCGCCTATTCCGTTCCGCAAATTGCTGAACACACACGGACGGCATCAGGGAATTTGCCGACCGCAAAATACGGAGTGGTCGTGTGAATGCGTTCTAACAGTGACATGGAAAAGGACCTAGGGATTTTAGTGGACAGCAAACTTAAAGGGGTTGTCTGACTACAGCAAAATGGCATTTATCAAGTAGAGAAAGATAATACAAGCCACTTACTAATGTATTGTGATTGTCCATATTGCTTCCTTTGCTGGCTTGATTCAATTTTCCATCACATCATACACTGCTCATTTCCATGGTTATGACCACCCTGCAATCCAGCAGAGGTGGTTGTGCTTGCACACTATAGGAAAAAATAGGGCTGGCGCTTTTCCTATATTGCGCAAGCACGACCACGGATGCTGGATTGCAGGGTGATCGTAACCTTGTAAACAACACATTAGTGCCTTGTATTAACTTTCTCTACATGATAAATGCTATTTGCTAAAGTGACACAACCCCTTTAACTGTAGAAACCAGGGTCAGGCAGCTGCTGCCAAGGCCAATAAGATCATGGGATGCATCAAAAGGAGCATAGATGCCCGTGATGAGAACATAGTCCTACCACTTTACAAATCACTAAGACCACATAGAGATAGAGGGAGAGTTATCAAAACTGATGTAATGGAAAACATAGCAACCAATCAGATTCCACCTTTCATTTTTCAGAGCTCCTTTTGAAAATGAAAAGTGGAATCTGAATGGCTATTATGGGCAAGTCAGACAGTTTTCCTTTACACCACTTTTGATAAATCTCTCCTATGGAGTATTGTGTATAATCCTGGGCTCCTGAGCTCAAGACAGACATAGCAGAGCTGGCGAGGGTTCAGAGAAGTAATAACTAAAAGTTTAGGGGGGGGGGGGGAACACATCTGAAGGGGGATCTAACAACAGTGTATAAATAAATCAGGGGTCAGTACAGAGATCTCTCCCATCATCTACTTATCCCCAGGACTGTGACGAGGGGACACAGTCCCCTCGTCACAGTCCTGGGGAGAAGTAGATGATGGGAGAGATCTCTGTACTGACCCCTGGAGGAAAGAAGGTTTGTACACAAACATAGAAGAGGATTCTTTACGGTAAGAGCAGTGAGACTATGGAACTCTCTGCCTGAGGAGGTGGTGATGGTGAGTACAATAAAGGAATTCAAGAGGGACCTGGATGTATTTCTGGAGTGTAATAATATTACAGGTTATACTTACTAGAATTAAATACCTCCCAACTTTAGAAAAGAAGATAGAGGGATAAAGAGCACAGCAGCAAATTTTTTCCACACGGGCGTCATGTTTTTTGCCCGGATAAGAAGCGGTGCGTTGCGGGAAAATGCGCGATTTTTCCGCGCGAGTGCAAAACATTGTCATGCGTTTTGCACTCCCGTGAGAAAAATCGCGCATGTTTGGTACCCAAACCCGAACTTCTTCACAGAAGTTCGGGCTTGGGATTGATGTTCTGAAGATTGTATTATTTTCCCTTATAACATGGTTATAAGGGAAAATAATAGCATTCTGAATACAGAATGCTTAGTATAATAGTGCTGGAGGGGTTAAAAATAATAAAAAAGTTAACTCACCTTCTCCTCTTGTTAGTGTAGATCCCGGTCTGTTCTTTAGCTGTGGACTGAATGACCTGTGGTGACGTCAGATCACATGCTCCAATCACATGGTCCATCACCGTGGTGATGGAGCATGTGATCTGACATCACCACAGGTCCTTCAGCCACAGCTAAAGAACAGACCGGGATCTACGCTAACAAGAGGAGAAGGTGAGTTAACTTTTTTATTATTTTTAACCCCTCCAGCACTATTATACTAAGCATTCTGTATTCAGAATGCTATTATTTTCCCTTATAACCATGTTATAAGGGAAAATAATACAGTGAATAGACTGTCACCTAGAACCCATGCGTGAAAATCGCACCGCATCCGCACTTGCTTGCGGATGCATGCGATTTTCACGCAACCCCATTCATTTCTATAGGGCCTGCGTTACGTGAAAAACGCACAAAGAGGAGCATGCTGCGATTTTCACGCAACGCACAAGTGATGCGTGAAAATCACCGCTCGTGTGCACAGCCCCATAGAAATGAATGGGTCAGGATTCAGTGCGGGTGCAATGCATTCACCGCACGCATCGCACCCGCACGGAAAACTCGCCCGTGTGAAAGGGGCCTAACTCTGCCCAAAACATACGTAAATACCTAATCCCAACCAGTCCTCTAAATGCCTCCACATAGTAATTATTCCCTCTGTATGCCCCCTCATAGTAGTTATACCAGATATGTGCCCCCTTCACAAGCAGGATTATGGGGGTGCAGTGCGCAGTGCAGGGGAATTACTCAGGTCTTTGAAAAAGCGTGGTACATACTTCTAGGGGGCGGGCGCCATACTCTGCCCCATTGTACTGGCACCTCCTCTGCTGCAGCCAGCTCATTTCCAGTAATTTTACTGGCCAGGAGTCTAGGAGAGAAGTCCTCTGTCATCTGCAGAGCCCCGACCACAAGACGCATCTCTGCTGCCGGAGAGCTGTGTACACACATCCATCCAGCGTGCGGCATGAGGCGGCATCACCGCAGTGGGGAATACGGAGCACTAGAGCCCCGGAGCCGGGCAGGAAACTGTGGCCGCCACCAGCAGCAGCGGCCTCCCCCATACCGGGACAGCCACTGAAATCTGGGACGGTTGGAAGGTATGAAATTTGGAAAATTGACTTCTACCTTACCGGGGAAGAGGGGGCCTTAAGTTCCTGTGGATCAACTTGCAGGATACCAGGCTGGACGGATGTGTTTTTTTAGCCTTACAAACTACGTTACTATTTAACACAGCACCCGAGAAGTCATTTAGAGGGAGGGGGTTCCCTCCACCGACCACACAGCCGTCCCACAGTGTTCAAGGTATATGGCAGGCCTCATGAAGGCTTCCAGGCTAGCAATGTAAAGTTCCTATTAAAGTGGTTCTCTGAGAATAATTTAAAATAGCCAGAAGCAACCACGTCCTGGACTGTTACTAGGATGGGTTGCTTCTACTTGCAAAGATGCGTAGGGCGAGTGGGCAGGGCCCCACTATAGACTCCACTCCGGCCCAGTCATATACTGTACATTGGTGAGCGTTCCTGTGAAGGCAGATTGCATACAGCATCACAAATCTGGACGATGCAGAAAGTGATGCAGAGTGTCTTGCAGAAATATTATTGGGACACAGGGGTTAATCTCCTGCTGATCTGCTCCAATCTTTGGAGACCTAATAAGAGGGCAGTAATTGGCAGAGGGGTGAGGTCTGACAATCTTTTTGTTCTGCTGCAGACTGGGCACAGCAGGGAAGCTCCTGCTGCAGCCACTTTCATTACTGCTGGTCACAGTCTGTCCTGCTGTGAGGAGGAGGAGGAGGATAAGGCATGGGTGATCTCCTGGGATGCAGATTTTTTTTTATGTTTTCACAGATTTAACTGTAATATGAGACAAAACAGGACCAAGGGAAAGGTGAAGTGCAGAGTCTGCTGTGAATGACACCCTATAAAAAAAAAAAAAGGAAGGGGTGATTTTTTTATTTTTTTCATCTTTGTCTCCTCCATCACTGTATATACAGCACTCAATAAGCGCATTGTATACAGATCAGGAAGTGGCATGCCACTTCCTGCTCTGGTCCTAGCGATCTTGTGATTGCTGGGAGCTGAGTATGTGCATGAGCTGCTGGGTCTTAGGAGACTCAGATCAGCTCTGCAGTAAGGCTAAAGAGCCTAATTACAATCTCAGGGGGCTGTATTAGCTCTGCAACTGGGGGTCAGCCCGTTACATAGGCAAAATAGTTGATGAAATAAAAAAGACAACATAGCTTAAAAAAAAATAATTGATATATATACACACACACACACTTTTTTATTTTTATTATATCACTGATCTAATAAAAAACAGAAAAAAAAAAAAATCGATAATTTTGTCCCTTTTCTATCATTTCTACAAAATAAAAATTACATTAAAAAATTGCATAAAAATAAAGCCCCATGTATCACTGAAAGTGGGCATAAAAATAAAAAAAGTGGACTGTCAAGACGCAATGGACAGCTGACAGAAGTACAGTGCACCATCTTCAAAATGTGCTCAGCAGAGTGCCAGGGGCATCAGCCTGCTCTAAAATTCAATGCACGGTCACCCATTCAGCAAGCAATACATTCAGTTTGCTGTTTGAAAAGACACAGGAATGTGAGCTTAGCCCTGACTACAACAGAGTTATGGGGGTTAAAGAAACGTCCAAATTCATCATTCATATTTTAGTAGGGTTATCGTTTCCCTAAGCAGATATGTGACAATGAATAGTAGCACTTCATTTCAGGTCACAGATTCTGTGCTTCATCATCATCCAGACTTAGGGTGAGATTATGCCACTTAAACTGTAATTTGCCTAGTGAAGATGAATGAAAGGCCCCATTGGTACTCTCACAACAAGCCTCTGTCCTCTGGCAATGTTGTCATCGGTGAATATACATAGTCAGCCTGTTCATAGAGGGAACTCCCTTTACTGCAGGACATAGTGGCTCGCTATGTATTTACATTCTGTGTACTCACTTCCTGACCAGGAAAGACTATGAAAACAGCACTGTGCAGACAGTGGAAAGGCTGGCCGGCATAAAACATAGAAAAGGATTAGTGTACTGCAACATAGTGCTACTCCTGGAAATAACAGCCGTGTCCCATACAGACATAGGGGGAATTTACCAAGCCCCGTACTCCAGAATTCTGGCTGCAAAAAAGGCTTTGCTTCTTTTTGAGCTTTGAAAAGAGATCACTGATCCTGCGCCATTGCCATTCCGACTTTGCTGGGTCCCCCTGTGATCAACTTCCAGCTGGCGTCCTGACACAGGTGAAATTGGATGGTAGTGATGCCCAGCTAATCACTGGCTGCAGCGATTACCCTACTCAATCAGTGATTGGCTGAGCACTCCCTGATGAAAGGGTATGAAAGTTCAATATAACAAAGACTTTTATAATTTTTTTCAATCAATGGGCTCCACTAAAGACCATTCATTAAAATGATCTTCTAATCAACGGAGCTATTTCTACCACCAGGCCGGAGGTGCAATTGCCCAGGTAATTTGCTAATTGGAGAGGATGGGAGCCAAGCAGACTGTTAATGTAAAAGGATAAATCACTGCTCAAAGGGGGCAGCACTCCCAGAGGGTAGGTTCTTGAACTCCTAAATGAAGAGCACAGATGCCTCCGAACTACTGCAGAGTGCTTGCATCAATTGCACCAAGCATGCAGCCTAAGCCTCATTCAGACTCCACTTTATGCATAGAAATTGCTATTAGAATGGCTGTGCTCCGACCAGTCTTCTGTGCATATACTGAGAGCTCCATGTTGCCTGAACCCTGCAAAACACCTCTAGGCCATATTCTATGCTCCAATTGGGCTCCTCAGGACCCCCAGAATGATGCTAGTGGCATTGCCCCACTGGTCCTACAGTTTATGAAACAAATACCCCCTGGGGCCTACCTGGTTGTAAGCTCCAGTTGCTTAACCTGCCCTCTGTAGATAATGCATAGTGGAATAGCAAATAAGAATAATTACTATTATGCCCACCTACAAAAAGAAATTGCCAAAGGGCCACTCAGGGCAGAGGTTCTTTTTCTCACCTCTGCCCTCTTATCTTCACAGAGCCCCTGACACATTTGCTCCATCACTCTATTCCTACACAAGTGCCCCACCACTTTTTGTTCCCCCTGCCTCCTATTATCTCCTGGCATTCCAAGCTTTCAAACAATACCAGAATGACAGCAATATCTTCAGTACATGGGAAGATATCACTGTTAGAAATCAGGATACAGTGAATACAGCAGAAAGTGAAAATAAAAGCAGGTTTTACCCTCAATTATTCCCGACTCGATTTCTAACAGTGATATCTCCTGTTTGGACTAATGCTGTCATGGGGCTTGGGCTGGAATGCCAGCTTTCAACCAAGACCAGTCCCATGCTTCTAGCTGCTACTATTCAGTAGATAACAGTAGACAGCCCTTTCCCCTCCCCTCCACAATTAATTACATTTCCCACAGTCACTTTTCATGGTGTAAGTGGGCAGTGCAGTGTCAGTGGTTCAAAATCTGACTAAGGACATCATCTTAATGGAATTTGCATGTTCATTATGTTTTTGTGGGTTTCCTCTGTGAGGTCACAGATATATCTACAGACAAAGACAAAGTCCCAGGTACAACTACAGAAAAAGACGAAGTCACAGGTACATCTACAGGCAAAGACGAGGACACATATACATCTAACATATGAACACTACATTAAATCACATATGTCATTTTGAAATCCTCCAGAAACATTATGCATAGAAGAGCTGCTTTTTATAACCCACAGTTGCTGTGTATTTAAGTGGGATTAAACAAATGTCTAGTCAATCTTATTGATCACACATTTTTTCACTTATTCCTTGAAGAGGTAATAAGTGTCGATTATGGAAAATGCCCTTTATGCCAGTATGAAATAACAGAAAGGGGAAGTCCCATCTTTCTGTATTCAACAGGTGAAATCAGGATTTCGCTGTTGTCACAACATGATCTATTATCCATGTTTAGGAACTGCATTGACATTCGTGTTTTATCATTACATCAACACAAAGGTGCACCACTCACATAGACACATGTAATAGTTGCAAACGATCAAGGGCACCCGTACACACTGGTGGAGTGCAACACAGCTTCAACAGGTGAATTACATCATTTCCCTGTTGAATTAGTTAAAAACAATAAAATAAACCAGTGTCTGGCTTTACTAAGCAGTTCTCGGCCATGCTGCACAATTCCTCTGCATGTAGGGGCACTCTAACCCTGGGTTCACACCTGAGCGTTTCTGAGACGCGCGTATTTGTCGCGCGTTTTTATGCGCGCTTTTTGCAATAGCAAATGCGCGTTTGTGTGATTGACTGCAGTGTTGTCCAATGAGTCTATGGGCCAAAACGCGCGACAAACGCCCCAAAAAAAGCTCAAGAACTTGTTTATGCGTCGGGCGTTTTACAGCGCGTTCAAACACGCTGTAAAACGCTCAAGTGTGAACCAGGGCCATAGGGAAGCATTGGTTTTCACGTGTTAAGCGTTTTACAGCGTGTTTGAACGCGCTGTAAAACGCTCAGGTGTGAACTTAGGGTAAGGCCTCTTTCACACGGGCGTCAGTTTTTTTGCCCGCATAAGAGGCGGGTGCATTGCGGGAAAATGCGTGATTTTTCCGCGCGAGTGCAAAACATTGTCATGCGTTGCACTCGCGTGAGAAAAATCGCGCATGTTTGGTACCCAAACCCGAACTTCTTCACAGAAGTTCGGGCTTGGGATTGATGTTCTGAAGATTGTATTATTTTCCCTTATAACATGATTATAAGGGAAAATAATAGCATTCTGAATACAGAATGCATAGTAAAACAGCGCTAGAGGGGTTAAAAAAATAAAAATAATTTAACTCACCTTAGTCCACTTGATCGCGAAGCCGGCATCTCCTTGTGTCTCCTCTGCGCTGAACAGGACCTGGGGTGAGCATTAAATAGAGGTTAAGGACCTTTGATGACGTCACTCCGGTCATCACATGGTACGTCACATGATCTTTTACCATGGTGATTCACCATGGTAAAAGACCATGTGATGACCGGAGTGACGTCATCAAAGGTCCTTAACCTCTATTTAATGCTCACCCCAGGTCCTGTTCAGCGCAGAGGAGACACAAGAAGATGCCGGGCTTCGCGATCAAGTGGACTAAGGTGAGTTAAATATTTTTATTTATTTTTTTAACCCCTCTAGCGCTGTTTTACTATGCATTCTGTATTCAGAATGCTATTATTTTCCCTTATAACCATGTTATAAGGGAAAATAATAATGATCGGGTCTCCAGCCCGATCGTCTCCTAGCAACCGTGCGTGAAAATCGCACAGCATCCGTACTTGCTTGCGGATGCTATGCGATTTTCACGCTTCCCATTCACTTCTATGGGGCCTGCGTCGCGTGAAAATCGGACAGTATAGAGCATGCTGCGATTTTCACTCAACGCACAAGTGATGCGTGAAAATCACCGCTCATGTACACAGCCCCATAGAAATGAATGGGTCAGGATTCAGTGCGGGTGCAATACGTTCACCGCACGCATCGCACCCGCACGGAAATCTCGCCCGTGTGAAAGGGGCCTAACCCTAAGTTCACACCTGAGCGTTTTACAGCGCGTTCCTACGCGCTGTAAAACGCTCAACAAGGAGAAACCAATGCTTCCCTATGGGAATGGTTCTCACCTGGGCGTTTTACAGCGCGTACGATCGCGCTGTAAAACACCCGACGCTCAAACAAGTTCTTGAGCTTTTTTTGGGGGCGTTTGTCGCGCGTTCCCGTACATAGACTTTCGGGAACGCGCGACAATGGGCGTTCGCTTGTCTCTGTGTGCGCGATTGTAAACGCCCGTACAATCGGGCATACAGAGCGCTCGTTTCAGAACGCTCAGGTCTGAACCCAGGGTAAATGTGGAGCGAGCATTTATAAATTATAGGTTAAAAAAATTAATAAAAATAAACAAACATGTCACTATTAATAAATGTAAGACAGTTTTTAGGTTATATCATTCTCCATGTACCTAGTGTAGACACTTCTCCATTCGGGTATACGGAACAAATTTCACTCTCACTAGGGTTGTGTGCCAGGAAGCTAGGTCTTGTGTAAATGTCTAACTTTTAATAATGCATTTTTGGAGTGAACCAATTGAAGAAGTTCAAAAGGTAAGCTATAAATTAAAGAATCTTTACCTACATTTATAGTTTCATCATCAAAATAATTGGCCAATATAAATATCTCATGGGCAGCTATGTTAAAGGAGCTTTGTACCCAGGCCACTGATCCCATTTGCTTGTCTGTTGGGCAACTGTGTCTGATCACAGACACTGTAAAGAGACAAATGATCGTAGTAACAAGTCATCCCCATACAGCTCGGGTCATTGCTGCATCTAAATGCAAACAAAATACAATGATCAGTAATTAACTGTCTAATTCCTAATTATTGTCAGCTCTATCAGTCCATGTCAAGGTCCTTAAAGGCTATGTACACTTTCGGGGGCAATTTTTTTTAGGTTTGTATTTTACTCATTTTGGGCTAAAAAAAAAAATTTTTATTGGTCTTTATTAAAAATATTCAGCCTTCTGTCACAAATAGTTAACCGTTTGTCTAGCTGTGATAATTGTATTTTCACTTTCACTTTGTTCTGGTCATCTATTAAACCTGATCTCTAAATTACTAAAAGGTCAAGACTGAAAGTCACACTTAGGCCTCATGCACACGACAGTTTTTTGCGTCCGCAAATTGTGCGTCTGCAAAAAAAAAAAAAATGATGCGGCATCCTTTTTTTTGGGGAGGATCCTTTTTTTCACAGATCCCTTGTAATAAATGCCTATCCTTGTCTGCAAATGTGAAAAAAGTAGGACATGCACAATTTTTTTTGCTGAAGGGAAACACGGACAACGGACGCGGAACACAAACGGATGAACTATCAGCATTTTTTTGCTGACCCATTGAAATGAATGGGTCCCCATCCTATCCGCAAAAAAAACTGAATGGTGGCCGAGAAAAACAACTGTCGTGTGCATGAGGCCTTATCAGCAAGATCAGAATTGAGCTATAATGAGCATTTATAAGATTAGAGAGAAGCCAGCAGCTGAGCTGCCTGACGAGAAAGAGTAAGGCTCAGTTCACACTTCAGTTATTTGGTCAGTTATTTTCATCAGTCAGGCCTCATGCACACAACCGTTTTTTGGGTCCGCATCAGAGCCACAGTTTTTGCGGCTCGAGTGCGGACCAATTTACTTTAATGGGGCTGCAAAAGATGCGGACAGCACTCAGTGTGGTGTCCGCATCCGTTGCTCCGTTCCGAGTCCCCGCAAATAAAATAGAACATGTCCTATTCTTGTCCGTTTTGCGGACAAGAATAGACATTTCTACAATGGGACGCCCGTTCCGTTCTGCAAATTGCGGAAGGCACATGGGCGGCTTCAGTTTTTTGCGGATCCGCGGTTTGCGGACCGCAAAAAACAGCACGGTCGTGTGCATGAGGCCTTATTGTGAGCCAAAGCCAGGTGCAGGTCCAATACACAGAACAGGTGCAGATCTTTCCATTATACCCGATCTCTGAGGAGGCTTCACTACTAGTTTTGGCTCACACTAACTTAAGGAACTAATTTACTAAATAGTTAAAATGTGAACTTAAAAAAATGCAGCGCTTGCTACTAGAGAGTATCAAAGACCAAATAGAAAAAATGATTTAGCTCAAAGTGAGTACAATGCAATAATAAAATTGCTCCTGTGTCACCCATAGGTGCTTTGTTTGCTGGGCGTAAATGTACTATGAGTGGTTAAAGAAGAGAAAGCCACTAGTGAACATCTCAGAAGCTTATCTCCAGGAAAAACAATAGGATGATAGGGCATTGAAACTACCAATCCTTTTTTTTATCCTGACATCACATGCCACAGGAGAGCTCCTCATACTCATTGGACTGTTGGGTTGTCCTATTTCTAAGGCCCTTTTACACTGGCCAAGCATAGGCCAGATAATCGCTAACGAGCATTTGTAGGAACGCTTGTTAGCAATTATCTGCTGGTTTAAAGGTGCGCCGATTCCCCCGTGAATGAGTGAAACAAACGGTCTCCTAAATCATTGTTTTCTGGCAGTAGATCACGCTGTCCAAACAGTCTCTACTGCCAGCAAACAATGATTCGGTTGGCGGACGAGTTAAAAGCAAAAATCGCGAAAATCGCAGGGTCCTCTAATTAATTTGAGTAAACACAAAAATTTGTACGTCGTTAAGGTGGGCCTGTCATCACAAAATGCAATGCGATTCAGTAAAACTTGTAATTTATATATTTTAACCTCTGCTCTTTGTATACTTAAGACCACCTCTAATCAGTGACTGACAGCTATCTCGGTATACACACTTACACATATAATGCTATCAATCACTGATAACATATCCCAGCGAGTGACAGCTATCTCGGTATACACACTTGGGGCTCATGCACACGACCGTGCCGTTTTTTGCGGTCCGCAAATTGCGGATCCGCAAAAAACGGATGCCACCCGTGTGCCTTCCGCAATTTGCGGAACGGAACAGGAGGCCTATTATAGAGATGCCTATTCTTGTCCGCAAAACGGACAAGAATAGGACATGTCTCAATTTTTACGAGGTCACGGAACGGAGCTACAGAGTGCTGTCCGCATCTTTTGCGGACCCTTTGAAATGAATGGTTCCGTATACAGACCGTATAGGGAATCAAAATACGGTCCGTGTACGGAACGCAAAATACTGTCGTGTGCATGAGCCCTTACACAGAGAATGCCATCAATCACTGATAACAACTCCCCTGTGTACATCTATCAGTGACTGACAGCTATCTGTATACACACTTAGGGCTCCTGCACACAAACGTATCTTCTTTCCGTGTCCGTTCCGTTTTTTTTGTGGATTGTATGTGGAACTATTCACTTCAACGGCTCCGCAAAAAAATTAAGTTACTCTGTGTGCATTCAGTTTCCGTATTTTAGTTCCGCAAAAAAATAGAACATGTCCTATTACTGTCTGCATTACGGACAGGGATAGTACTGTTCTATTAGGGGTCAGCTGTTCTGTTCTGCAAAATACGGAATGCACACGGATGTCATCCGTATTTTTTTGCGGATCAGTGACTGACAGCTATCTCTGTATATACACTTACACAGGGAATGCTTTTAATCACTAATAGCACCTCCCTGTGTACAGCAATCAGTGACTGACAGCTATCTCTATATACACTTACACAGAGAATGCTATCAATCACTGATAACACCTCACCGGTGTACAACTTAACCCCTTAAAGCAGGCATCCTCAAACTGCAGCCCTCCAGCTGTTGTAAAACTACAACTTCCACAATGCCCTGCTGTAGGCTGATACCTGTAGGCTGTTCGGGCATGCTGGGAGTTGTAGTTTTGCAACAGCTGGAGGGATGCAGTTTGAGGATACCTGGCTTAAAGGGTAACTGTCATATTTTTTTTTTATTTGATAGTTTATTAGAGCTAGGCATATATACCAGAGTTAGTCTGTCAATAATTATCAAAAGATCTGTAATTACCTTATAATAACAGCTTTCATTAATGTCCTCTGTCCCTTTCCACTGCTCCCTTAAAAGACAGTTGCTATGGCTCATCCGTCTATGGCTAAGACGACAGGAAGATGGGGGGCGGTCCTTCACACTGCATGCCTGCATTAGACCAGTGTTTCCCAACCAGTGTGCCTCCAGCTGTTGCAAAACTACAACTCCCAGCATGCCCGCACAGCCAAAGGCTGTCCAGGCATGCTGGGAGTTGTAGTTTTGCAACAGCTGGAGGCACACTGGTTGGGAAACACTGCATTAGACTTCATATTGAGGAGGCGTGTCTATCAGTAATCCAATCTGATTGGCTGGCAGGGAGCTGCTGGCTACAGCAAGTGTGTATGGGAAGTCAGGGAAAGCAGTTTTGGCCTCAGAGAACTGGCAAAGGAGCCATCTTGAGAAGGATCATAATATTGTAAATGTTTAAAAAGCCGTAACTAAGGGAAAAACTCAAGGAAAACATGACAGTTACCCTTTAAGTACCAGTCTGATTTTTGGTTTTGCATTTTCGTTTTTTTCTCCCCACGTTCTAATAGTCATAACTTTTTTCATTTTCTGTTCATATAGCAGGATAAGTTGTATTTTTAAGGACACCATTTAATTCACCATGTCTTTTATTGGAAAATCGAAAAAAAATCTTTGTGAGGTTAAACAAAAAAAAAAAAATTGACATCACAGCGTTCACTGTTCTCAAAAAATTACGTTCTTATTCTCCGGCTCAACATTAATACAGCGATACCAAACTGCATTGCATGAGAAGAGAAAGAAGGAAGGAACAGGGGTCTTGTTCTTTCATATGAATAGAGCAATGGGTTGAGTATAAAATGCAGCTGCTTCATTCACACTCTATGGCCAGAATGCTGTACTCTGCAATCTCCAGCAGTCCCAAAGAGAATGAATGGAGTGGCAGCATGCATGCTCAACTTGCAGTTACATTCATTCGTGGGAATGGATGGATCAGCCATGTATACCCTATTCTGTGCATAGGGGATACATTTTTTATTGTGTTAAACCCCTTTAGAATCTATTGGGCAGATATTCTCCAACAGGCTGGAGATGTGAGACTTCATACAGAAGAATTCTTTAAGTATAGTTATCATTGATGCCTCCCATCCAGAGTTTGTATTGAAGTTTCTCATTGTCCCACACTGTGCGATAAGCATGTCTCATAATATCATCCATCTAGGATTGATGGGAGTGGGGACAATACTCTGTACAATGCTTTGGAGTATGTTTGCACTACATAAGCATCAGGAAATAATAGGGCAAATTTGGAATAAAACACAACTTCAGACTTACCAAAGTAGAAATATCCACCCTCATCCTTTGGTTGAAAGAAGCGCCCTCTGGCCTGAGCGTGGACATCAGCTCCCTTCTCTACCAGCAGCTCCACATAATGCTTACAGCGCCTTTCAATAGCTATGTGAAGAGCAGTCTGCCCTGAAAGAACGCAGCAGACAATCCGGCTTAGTTTTTTACAAGCTCATAAAACAATCTAGAACATTGCTTTCAAGTCTCACTTTTTTTGGAGAACTAGTCCTTACTTTTTTCCTAAATCCCTGTTGTTGTTTTGATTCAAAAAATAATAAATTTGCAGTAATATATTTAGAAAATTGTTCCAGAAAGTTTCTATCCAGATCCACACTTTATATTAGTCAAACTCCAAGATTTGATGCAGGGGGGTTGCTAGGTTAAAACATTGGGGGCTTGGGCCGCTGATGCCAGGGCCGGCTCCAGGTTCATGTGGGCCCTTGGGCGATAAATCCCAGTGGGCCCCCATGAGGCATTTTTTTACATTGACATGTCCCCCTGTGGCTCCCACACGGTAAAATGACTACTAGTGGCCCTTCACACAGTATAATGACTACTAGTGGCCCTTCACACGGTATAATGAACCCCCAATTCCCCCCCCCCCCACTGTATTATGACCACCTGTGGCCCTGCATTCAGAATAATAACCCCCAGTCGCCCCCATTCAGAATAATTACCCCCAGTAGCCCCCACACTGGGGGAATACTGTATGGAGGGGGCTCTGGGGGTCATTATACTAAATGGGGGACACTGGGGGTCATTATACTATGTAAAGGGCCCTCACAGTATAATGACCCCACAGTGACCCTCCATTCAGAATAATGACCCCCAATCGCCCCCACACTGGGGGTTATACTGTATGGAGGGGGCACGAGGGGTTATTATATTTAATGGGGGCTCTGGTGGTCATTATGCTAAATGGAGGGTCAATGGGGATCATTATACTAAATGGGGGGCACTGGGAGTCATTATACTGTGTAAGGGGCCCTCACAGTGTGATGAATGACCCCCCAGTGGCCCCCTCACATACCTATCATTGCAGGGGAGCTGGTGGTCCTGTCATTCACTAACCGCAGCTCCCTGCGCTCCTTCTCTCCGGCGGCCGCTGCAGCAGTGAGCCAGGCCTGGAGGAGAGAAGGAGATGTGCAGTGATGTAGCTAGAACTGACTGGGCCCCACAGCAAATTTTAGTACGCCCCCCTCCCCCCCAATGTGTGTTCACATCACGTTTTTCCTATCGGTTTGATGTATACAAATGTGCAGCACTCCACGTTTTTGTATCCTGCAGAGTCAAGTAAAAAATGCATACGTTAACGTATATGTTTTTCTACCATGGAACTGTACGGTGAACGGACGCCACTGTACGCCATCAGTCTGGGGCATCTGGTAACGCATATATTTTTGGTATACATTAAATGGATGGCACAAATGGGATGTGAACCCAGCCCTAGTGTCAGAATAAGCACCAGTACACAGCGGAGCAGCGTGGCGGAGAGGGGAGGCCGCCATGTACTGACAGAGCACTACCTGGTCCTGGTGGTCAGGGATGAGGACTGTGTTTCCCAAGGATCATTTTCTACTGGGAAATACAGGGCACAGTATAATGCACTAGAATCTATATACTATAAAGATATTAGCCCTACCCCTAAATAATAATACAATTAGGGGGTCATTTATTATATAGAAATACGTCCATGTTAGGCTACTTTCACACTAGCGTTCGGGGCTCCGCTTGTGAGTTCCATTTGAAGGCTCTCACAAACGGCCCCGAACGAATCCGTCCAGCCCTAATGTATTCTGAGTGGATGCGGATCCGCTCAGAATGCATCAGTCTGGCAGCGTTTGTCCTCCGCTCCGCTCAGCAGGCGGACACCCGAACGCTGCTTGCAGCGTTCAGGTGTCCGCCTGGCCGTGCGGAGGCAAACGGATCCGTCCAGACTTACAATGTAAGTCAATGGGGACGGATCCGTTTGAAGTTGACACAATATGGCTCAATTTTCAAACGGATCCGTCCCCCATTGACTTTCAATGTAAAGTCTAAACGGATCCGTTTGCATTATCATGCAAACGTATCTGTTCTGAACGGATGTAAGCGTTTGCATTATAGGTGCGGATCCGTCTGTGCAGATACCAGACGGATCCGCACCTAAACGCAGGTGTGAAAGTAGCCTTAGGCGTATTTCTGACTCAGATTGTGGCACAAAGGTCCTTAGCACCGCAATCTGTATCTTTTCCCGCTCATGCCAGGTCTAAAAAAGGATGGCGTGGGCAGGGAAGGGGATACAGTTATGGCCATGCAGTTATTGGATACCACCGCCATATAGTGATAACACCGCCATACAATGATAAAACCACCATACAGTGACCGGATAAAAGGGTATAAGAGGGCACAGTACAGGGAATGACTATGGGCACTGCACAGGGTGTGGTAAGAGGGCACAATGCAGGGAATGACTAAGGGCACTGCACAAGGTGTGGTAAGAGGGCACAATGCAGGGTATAAAGGGGCACAGTACGGGGTGGGGGGCACAGTCACATGACCCTGTGACGTTAGAAGGTCCTTATGGTGAATGCGGTTCAGATGCCACCATAATGAGAGGCAGAGGAGTGAGACAGGGGCCCTGGATGGACAGGAGGGGTGGACACAGCAAGTAGGGGGAAGGGGCTCTGAGGGGGATTCATACAAGAAGTAGGGGCAGGAGGTCTGTGCAGGGCAGCAATAGGAGATAGGAGGGGAAAGGAGACAGCAGGGGCCCCATGAGGATGAGATAGGACAGGATATGGGGGGGGGGCAGGTATCATGGAGGCAAACTGCTTAATGAAACAGTAATACAACTAAATAGAATGAAGCAGCAGCCCCCCCCCCCCCCTTCTGTCCCACAGACAAGAGACAGTCACAGTGCAGACTCACTCACAGCTCCAGCCCTGCGGTCTCTCTCCTCAGGCAGCGTGTGTCCTGTGTAGAGGGGGCGTGTCCTGTGTAGAGGGGGCGTGTCCTGAGTCTCTGCAGCTCAGAGGGCCCACCAAAGGGGTACTGCGTAAGTGAAATGACAGCAGTGAGAGCTCCCATCTGTATTGATGGAAGTGCTCATAGCAGCTCAGTGGGCCCCCCCAGGAGCACTGGGCCCTGGCACTTGCCCGGGGATGCCGGGTTATGACGCCGGCCCTGCCTGATGCTTTGTCCCAGGCCCCGAATGTCCTGCCTGCTAGATACAACTGTAGTGCTGTCCTCAGGAGGGCAATACAATTGAATCTAATACACTGGAAGATCTGAAGGACCTGTGGTGACATCACAGGTCATGTGCCCAGCAAAACAGGCAGTGGTTGAGAAGGACCTGCGATGATATCACCATCATGTGACTGACCAGTGCAGGAAAGGATGGCAGTGAAGAGGAGAAGCTGTGGCGAGGTCTGCTACATGAGGAGAGGTAAGTGAAGGGAGAGGCAGAGCAATTCTGGGAGTTTTCGTTATTTAACTGGGACTGTATGTTAGGGCTAAAGGGAGGGATGTTATTTACATGGGACTGAATGTTGGAGGGGGCTGTGGGAGGGAGTGATGTTATTTACATGGGACTGAATGTTGAGGGGCGATGTTATTTACATGGGACTGTGTGGTGAAGGTGGCTGTTGGGGGGGAATGATGTTATTTACATGGGACTGAATGTTAAGGGGGTGATGTTTACATGAGATTGCATGTTGGAGGCGGCTGGGGAGGAGGTGTTATTTACATGGGACTGTATGTTGGTGGGGCTGAAGGGAGAGGAGTAATGTTATTTACATGGGAATATACAGGTCCTTCTAAAAAAATTAGCATATTGTGATAAAGTTCATTATTTTCTGTAATGTACTGATAAACATTAGACTTTCATATATTTTACATTCATTACACACCAACTGAAGTAGTTCAAGCCTTTTATTGTTTTAATATTGATGATTTTGGCATACAGCTCATGAAAACCCCAAATTCCTATCTAAAAACATTAGCATATCATGAAAAGGTTCTCTAAACGAGCTATTAACCTAATCATCTGAATCAACTAATTAACTCTAAACACCTGCAAAAGATTCCTGAGGCTGGTTCATTACTCAAAACCGCAATCATGGGTAAGACTGCCGACCTGACTGCTGTCCAGAAGGCCATCATTGACACCCTCAAGCAAGAGGGTAAGACACAGAAAGAAATTTCTGAACGAATAGGCTGTTCCCAGAGTGCTGTATCAAGGCACCTCAGTGGGAAGTCTGTGGGAAGGAAAAAGTGTGGCAGAAAACGCTGCACAACGAGAAGAGGTGACCGGACCCTGAGGAAGATTGTGGAGAAGGACCGATTCCAGACCTTGGGGGACCTGCGGAAGCAGTGGACTGAGTCTGGAGTAGAAACATCCAGAGCCACCGTGTACAGGCGTGTGCAGGAAATGGGCTACAGGTGCCGCATTCCCCAGGTCAAGCCACTTTTGAACCAGAAACAGCGGCAGAAGCGCCTGACCTGGGCTACAGAGAAGCAGCACTGGACTGTTGCATGTCATTCGGAAATCAAGGTGCCAGAGTCTGGAGGAAGACTGGGGAGAGGGAAATGCCAAAATGCCTGAAGTCCAGTGTCAAGTACCCACAGTCAGTGATGGTCTGGGGTGCCATGTCAGCTGCTGGTGTTGGTCCACTGTGTTTTATCAAGGGCAGGGTCAATGCAGCTAGCTATCAGGAGATTTTGGAGCACTTCATGCTTCCATCTGCTGAAAAGCTTTATGGAGATGAAGATTTCATTTTTCAGCACGACCTGGCACCTGCTCACAGTGCCAAAACCACTGGTAAATGGTTTACTGACCATGGTATTACTGTGCTCAATTGGCCTGCCAACTCTCCTGACCTGAACCCCATAGAAAATCTGTGGGATATTGGGAAGAGAAAGTTGAGAGACGCAAGACCCAACACTCTGGATGAGCTTAAGGCCGCTATCGAAGCATCCTGGACCTCCATAACACCTCAGCAGTGCCACAGGCTGATTGCCTCCATGCCACGCCGCATTGAAGCAGTCATTTCTGCAAAAGGATTCCCGACCAAGTATTGAGTGCATAACTGAACATAATTATTTGAAGGTTGACTTTTTTTGTATTAAAAACACTTTTCTTTTATTGGTCGGATGAAATATGCTAATTTTTTTAGATAGGAAATTTGGGTTTTCTTGAGCTGTATGCCAAAATCATCAATATTAAAACAATAAAAGGCTTGAACTACTTCAGTTGGTGTGTAATGAATCTAAAATATATGAAAGTCTAATGTTTATCAGTAAATTACAGAAAATAATGAACTTTATCACAATATGCTAATTTTTTGAGAAGGACCTGTATACTGGAGGGGGCAGTTGAGATGGTGTGATGTTATTTACATGGGACTGTATGGTGGAGGGAAGAATATAAACTACAGGGGCACTGCAAATCCAGGGGACATTATAGGCACGCTTATTACTACTGACCAGAATGTGGCCAATCCCTTTAAGCATTCAAAAAGTTTGGAAGTATGATCTAGTAGCAGACAACAATATTCAGAACATCTAAAAGAGGGTCTGATAGTTTTTTTGCAGTAGGTGACTGAAAGCTGTACAGTAGGACTTTTAATAATAGAATTAGAAGCAATACATAGTTAGATTAAACCCATCTACCCTGGATTGTTTTATGCTTCAATTGCCATTTAATGCCTTCAGGTAGGGATATTGGGCTCTCTGTGTAATGTATGGTTGTGCCAGATCCTCAGTTAGGGTATGTTCACCCGTTTTCCACTGCTAAATCCACATTCAAACCTTCAACAGATTCTCATTGACTTCAGTGTAAAAAACTTAGACCATGTGCACACCTTGGACAAATGGTAGAGTTTTTTTCAGTAGCCGATTTGAAAAACACTTGAGGGGTGACATGCTAGAAGCCAGGGCCGGTGCTACCATAAGGCAGACCAAGCGGCCGCCTTAGGGCGCACCCTTGGTGAGGGCGGAAAAATGTGACATGGAGGGGGAGAAATGTGACATGGGGGTCTGATGGCTGACATTGGGGGCTGATGTCTGACATGGGGTTCTGATCTGAGGTCTGATTAACATTGGGGGTCTAATTGGGGCTGTGAGCTGAGGTCTGATTAACATTGGGGGTCTGATTGCTGGTCGGACCTGAGGTGTAATGGAAAATATTTTTTTCTTATTATCCTCCTCTAAAACCTAGGTGTGTCTTAGAGGGCGAAAAATATGGTCCTTAAACCAGCGATTGTCTGAAGCAGAGAGAAGATACCAGGACCACAGAGAGGAGAAGCGAGGGGGGGGGGGGGCGCCAAAATGTAGCTTCGCTTGTGTTGGCAAAAATCCTTGCACCGGCCCTGCTAGAAGCAGATCTGATTGTGGATTCTGTAGAAGTCAATGTAGAAGCAGAGAAGCCTCAACTAAAAACTCTTCTAGAACGCTTGTACAAACTCCTCTAAAACCACCACCAAATTACAAATCTGCCACCAAAAATGACCTGTGTTTAGCTACTGATTTGTCTGCTGTGGATTTTAACTGTGTGAACATACCCTGAGAGCTGCACTCAGGGTGCCAGCCCTGTCAATCAAAGGGAGGGGGTTACACAGAACTCAGGGGCATTGTGCTAGTCGTGCACCTAGCGCCATAACCAGCCACTTGGTGCTCCAAATAGGTCATTTACATAAATATATCTCTGCAACTATTAAAAGGAGTTGTCCACTTTTTACGATTTATGACCTATCCTCAGGATAGGTCATACAATATCAGATCGGCAGGGGTCCGACTCCTGGAACTCCCATCGATCAGCTGTTTGAAGAGAAGGCAGGGCTCATACAAGCAACTGCAGTGGTGAGTAGGTGTAATTACAAGTATAGCATGCCCATTCACTTCTATGGGGAGGTCTGTTCAAGTGTATAGTGAAAGGGGATGCCATACTTGTAAATACACCTGCTCACCACCGCAATTGCTACAGCGAGCGTTTAAACAGAGCAGAGAAGGAGTCGGACCCCTGCCGATCTGATATTGATTACCTCTCCTGAGGACAGGTCATTAATAGTAAAAAGCAGACACCCCCTTTAACCCTATAAATAAGAGACATATATCGTTTTACTCAGTATGATTAACCCAGTACGCCTGGTTTATCAGGGTTGATTGTGCTGACAGATGCTCTTTAAAAAAGGAAAAATATCTGCTCCTATTCATTTCACAGAAAGTAGCTAGATAAAGATAAGTTGCCACAGAATATGCAGATATTATAAAACTAGGCATATACCTCTATAATAAACATCTCGGAAAGGAGAATTGATAAATTCACGGAGATTCCCTGTTTTTTCAGCAATATCTGCCAGGAGTGGGATCGTGTCATTCCTTCCGCCTTGCAAATTTAACAGAGCTTTAGGTAAGCACGTTTTTCCCGTTGATGGTTCTGGGGAAAAAAAAATAAAAAAATAAAGTTACAAAAAGACAAACTTATAATATATTTGCATTCTATTGAAGACATGCTAAAGTTCTTGTAAAGTAATGAGTCATGAAAAATAGGGACTTTCTATTTTTCTCTTCGACTTGTTTTCTGCTTATGGTAAACAAAGAAAATAACCGATATATTCTTTCTTGGCTACTACTGTCCTACGGTATTTGTAATATATTTCTATAATAATGTACTTAACAAAAGTTCAGTTCTTCAATATATTCTTCTGACTTTGCAGTGTCATTCTGGAAATTAATCTGCTAAAGGCTAGTGTAAAACCTTACATCTTTTCCCATACAATCCATATGAAAGAAAGTGACTGAGAAAAGCAGCTTCATTTTTGAAGGTCCCAATGTGTTACCTATGTAGGGAATATTAATTGGCCACCCATCAAAAACATTTCTAATTGTTTCGTTTATATGTAGGCAAAATACACTCATTAACAAAAAATATATATTCTACAAATAAATAGTCTATTATATTTTAACTTTCAGTGCCTGCAATAAACTGTAACATCACTGGGCATTAATGGGTTACAATTACTCCACAAGTGCACGCAGGAATTTGCTTATATTAGAAGCTTAAGATTCCTTCAGATTAAAACAGCAGTAAAGTCTTAAACCCAAAGTTAAAGATACACAGGACCCTTTTTAATGTCTTCACCTAACCTCGAAATTCCTCATCTGTCATTCGTTTCTTCTGAGACAACAAGAAAGGCAGGAATCCCTCCAGCTCCGATGTGGCACCCCTCGACACAATGTCAAAGAGGATATGTCTATTAAACATCTTGATAACTCGAGGAGGAGGGTCAGGGCTAGAATTCTGGGAATTTTGGTTCTCCTTCCTGGAAGAGAGCAGGTGATAGTAATACTTTAAAAAAGTCTAGACACCATACATGGGAAATTGTATTGCTCATCCCCTCTCTCTACAAGTTGCACTTCTAAATCTTAGTTTAAAAAAAAAAGTACATTTACCTCTCCACTTACCAATGTAAGTTTTAGGAGTAGATCACTGAACACTATTCCTGAAACCAACAGTTACTGCTAAAGCTCATTTAAATCGAAAAGTGTTCATGCACCAAACTTTAGCAAATTTCCAGATGCAAGCCTCTGTCTGTAAACTTCAGCAACCATCATTATTGCAATGGGTGTAAAAAAGAAAAATGAAGTAAAGTAAAAAAACATCCTGCTGTTTTATGTAACCAGCTACTATGTAGATGTATATGTCACCATGGTTACAGACTACAAACAAACCCTGGTTGTAGTCTGATACTGCATTCATGTGTTATCCCTGTATTACATTGAACAAATCATAAGGTGATTATCGGGCGGGGGGAGCATTCGTTACAGGCAAACGCCTACTCATTAGCGGAAGAGACTGCTGCAATTACAGTCAGTGATCTCCTCCACAGCATGACCGTTATGCCATCACAGCATCAGACTAGCCCACCAGAGCTTTAGGATCCTCTGGTGGGCCCAGGCTCTGATGCCATAGTGTAGGGATGCTCAACCTGTGGCCCTCCAGGTGTTGTAAAACTACAACTCTCACAATGCCCTGCTGTAGGCTGATAGCTGTAAGCTGTCCGGGCATGATGGGAGTTGTTGTCTTGCAACAGCTGGAGGGCCACAGGTTGGGCATCACTGCCATAGTGGGACCCAAAGGTCCAGGAGAAAAAGATATTTGGATCTGCCTTTGGAGCCAATAACTTGCCACTTGGGTCTATTTCTTTGGGGTTATGCCCCCGAGAAAGATTTCCTCTGGCAGGCCAAGGGTCCCCAGTCTGACCCTGTGCCATGGCTCATCTCCATACCTGTCTAGTTGTTTGCCAGAAGCAGATTGTGATCTCACAGGACGATTTGCAGCCGGCAAATGAGGATTTTTAAGCATGATTAAAACTTCCAATTGCCTGATAAACGAGCATCAGGGAATCGGCGGCAGTATTACATTGCCAGATTATCACTAACAAGCATTAACGATAAACTGGCCAATAATTGGCCAGTCTAATACAGCCTTTACTCTGTTCCATTTACCCCACAGAGAGTATAAAAGGAGGTAGATGGACTATAGACTATAAACATACAACCCGTTTTAGCCATATTTATAAATTCTACAAAACTGTTCATATTTACAGTCACTTCTCTGTTTAACAGTACAATAGTATCAACTTTAAAGTAACCAGTTTTCCAGATATTAACATATTCCATATTCCTTCCTTCCTATGTCTGTATGGACAGAACCTAACCTTTCAGGATGCAAGCTTCCCTAATGCACTGCACCGTTAAGTCTTTGAGCAAGCACAGAAAACAAGTTAAATTGAGAAACATTATTATGAATTATTTATAGACTATAACCATTAACTAGAAGTTGGTGGATGTGGTTTTAAGGACTAAGGGGGTCATTTATTAAGACCGGCGTTCTAGATGCCAGCCTTAATAAGCCTCCACATTACTTTGGCGTATCCAACTCCAGTTCTAAATGTAAGACCGCTTCCTTGCTGCCTTACATGTAGACCATTTTCTACACCTAAAACAGGAGTAGAACATGATGAATGAGACGGGCCTGCCAGCCCATTCCCTTCTGTGAGTGGGAAAAAGTGCAAACAATCTGCGACAGAAATACGCCTAATATAGGCATATTTGTGGATCGTAAATGACCCCCTAAATGTTTACTATAAAAGCGATGTACTTGAAATTAGTAGTATTTACAATTTACACAGTGGACATAGGTGATTGGCTACGTAATGCCAACATTAGAAATCAATGTTTTATGTGTACATATAGCTTTTTTCTTCAAATCGTAATGTAAAGCACTTACCAGCTTTTTGCTGTATATTATTTATTTATTGCATTTTTATAGCGCTGATATATTCCGCAGCTCTTTACAGACGTTAGCATCAAGCTGTCCCCAATGGGGCTCACAATCTAAGGTCCCTATCAGTATGTCTTTGGAGTGTGAGAGGAAACCCACGCAAACACGGGGAGAACATAAACGCCATGCAGATGTTGTCCTTGGTCGGATTCGAACCTAGGACTCCAGCGCTGCAAGAAGCCATTGTGCTGCCCACCATATTATACATAAACATACACAGGGCAATAATAGAGAACGAGCTTCGAAAGTGAGATTTTTTTGGCCAATAATTCACCTATGTAGATGGCCTTTAAAGGTGTCTAGTATCAGGAGGAAATCTGACAATCCTAGGGATCAAACTGCAATAAAGAACTGATCAGTACTTACCTGGTGGATGCAGCGCCGCAGCTCTGGTTCTCCCAGTTGGGCTCTATTTACCTGGCTGTAGCAGTGACATCACATTAATAACGCATGACAACTGCAGCCACTTACTGGCCTCTGCAGTGCACCAAAGAGACCAGTGACTGGCTGCAGCAGTCACATGTCCTCAAAATGCAGCTGTGTAAACACAACCCGCAGAGAGAACCAGAGCGGCAGCACTGATCAGTTCTTTATTGCAGGCTATTCCCAAGGGTTATACCAGTTCCTCGTTAAGGCTACTTGCGCTAGCAGGGTCCGGCAGTCTGTTCTGGCAGGGGAACAGCCTACCAGATCCGTACTAATGCTAGCCCATGTGTGCCACCGGAGGTGCGCTCTGGCCGCATTTACTATAATGGGGACGGGCCGGAGGTCCAGCCGCAGTACGGCAAACATGCAGAGAGGCGGCCGGACAAAAACTGCAGCATGCATCAGACTTCACCAGAAATAGGATCAAGGTGAACTGTCTTCTAATCATACCACTTCAAGACTATGTCAATCTTACTAAATGAAAGCACATAATGGCCCCTTTGAAAAATTAGACATAACGCATTCCAAAAATATATTCTTGTTTTTTTAGATTTCAACAAAAGAATGTTTCTTTCTATTTTCTATTACAAAATGCTACCTGAACAATACAGAGTAAGCATTGCCAAAGAAACACATTCACATAATTAGTTTCTCCCAGGATATTCAGACAAATAGGTCAACGTGAGGGTAAGGTGATATGTAAATGACTCAGATTTATTTCATGGCATATAAAAAGTCACCAGACCTGTTTTCCAGAACTCAACTGACAAATCGCAGCCTAAAAACCTCTTTCAAGAGGTCAATTGACTCCCATTCATTCCAGAAAGCACATACTGGTCATAAAGGAAGGAAGTGTGACTGCTCAGACTATTCACGGAGTGGCCATCACCTATTGTCACTAGTTTACCTCCCGATTTACAATAGAGATTACAATAGAGTTACCTTTCATTGTGATGATAATTAGATGACTGGTGAGAAGTAATCTCTACAGAACAGAAAGTGTCAGTCTACTGTGGAGCTCAAAGGCCAGTATGAAAATCTCAACAATTAGACATGGAAAAACCATGGGAAGAGGGTATGCAAATGAGCTCTTAGCAAGCTCTGCCTATAATGCTGCTGATGGCTTAATTATTGTCCAAGTCATGTCTTAAGGCCTATTTCAAAAGGTCGAACACTGACTTATAGGATAGCTGCCTTACATCTGGTGGCATCAGAGGCACAGCTTATTAAGAGCTTATTGCCATACCTTCTTCCCAGAACTCCAGAGGAGCATGTATGGCCTACAAGACTTATTTTTAGGCCTATATGGAGATATTGTATTCCCCAAATGAAGAAACCGTAACACGTTTGAAAAACATGGTTAACCTTTTATCAACCAATGAAGGTACATGTGCGTCACTGGTTGCTAAGAATGCATGGCGCAGGCTTAAAAGCAGAGCCTACTACATACACGGCAGGTGCCAGCCATGCTACATAGCTGACACATGGCTGCAACGGGCAGGATCGTAGGTTACTCAGATGCTGGTTGTTTAATCCCTCAGATGCTGGTGTCAATAGCAGAGCAGTTGGACATAAGATAATTCAGGGGTGGGGAACCTTTTTGCTGCCGAGGGCCATTTGGATATTTGTAACATCGTTCGGGGGCCATACAAAATTCTCAAATTTGACTACTGTATTTGGTCAAACATCTAATTGACTTAGGGGTAAGTTACAGAAATTGTACTTCAATAAAAAAATTAAAAAAAATCTAGAGTGCTGTATTTTGCAGCACAAAATGGCGCCTGCACTATACACACACACAGTGGATATAAAAAGTCTACACACCCCTGTTAAAATGTCAGGTTTCTGTGCTGTAAATAATTGAGACGAAGATAAATCATTTCAGAACTTTTTCCACCTTTAGAGTGACCTATAAACTGTACAATTCAATTGAAAAACAAACTGAAATCTTTTAGGTAGAGGGAAGAAAAAAATAAGAATAAAATATGGTTGCATAAGTGTGCACACCCTTAAACTAATACTTTGTTGAAGCACCTTTTGATTTTATTACAGCACTCAGTCTTTTTGGGTATGAGTCTATCAGCATAGCACATTTTGACTTGGCAAGATTTGCCCACTCTTCTTTGCAAAAACACTCCAAATCTGTCAGATTGCGAGGGCATCTCCTGTGCACAGCCCTCTTCAGATCACCCCACAGATTTTCTATTGGATTCAGGTCTAGGCCATTCCAAAACGTTAATCTTCTTCTGGTGAAGCCATTCCTTTGTTGATTTGGATGTATGCTTTGGGTTGTCGTCATGCTGAAAGATGAAGTTCCTCTTCATGTTCAGCTTTCTAGCAGAAGCCTGAAGGTTTTGTGCCAATATTGACTGGTATTTGGAACTGTTCATAATTCCCTCTAGCTTAACTAAGGCCCCAGTTCCAGCTGAAGAAAACCAGCCCCAAAGCATGATGCTGCCACCACCATGCTTCACTATGGGTATGGTGTTCTTTTGGTGATGTGCAGTGTTGTTCTGAGCCAAACATATCTTTTGGAATTATGGCCAAAAAGGTTCAACTTTGGTTTCATCAGACCAGAACATCTTTTCCCACATGCTTTTGGGAGACTTCCGATGTGTTTTTGCAAAATGTAGCCTGGCTTGGATGTTTTCTTCGTAAGAAAGGCTTTTGTCTTGCCACTCTACCCCATAGCCCAGACATATTAAGAATACGGGAGATTGTTGTCACATGTACCACACAGCCAGTACTTGCCAGATATTCCTGCAGCTCCTTTAATGTTGCTGTATGCCTCTTGGTAGCCTCTCAGAACAGTTTTCTTCTCGTCTTTTCATCAATTTTGGAGGGACGTTCTTGGTAATGTCACTGTTGTGCCATATTTTCTCCACTTGATGATGACTCTTCATTGTGTTCCATGGTATATCTAATACCTTGGGAATTCTTTTTTACCTTTCTTCTGACTGATACCTTTTTAACAACAAGATCCCTCTGATGCTTTGGAAGCTCTCTGTGGACCATGGCTTTTGCTGTGGGATGCGACTAAGAAAATTTCAGGAAAGACCAACTAGAGCAGCTGAACTTTATTTGGGGTCAATCAGAGGCACTTTAAATGATGGCTGGTGTATGCTGACTCCTATTTACCATGATTTTGAATGGGATTGCTTAATTCTGAACACAGCTACATCCCCAGTTATTATGCAACCACATTATTTTAATTTTTTTAAAGTTTTTTTCCCTCCACCTAAAATATTTCAGTTTGTTTTTCAATTGAGTGGTACAGTTCATAGGTCACATTAAAAGGTGGAAAAAGTTCTGAAATGATCTTTGTTAACAGGGGTGTGTAGACTTTTTATATCCACTTTATTACATATTGTACAGATGCCATTTTGACCACACATAGCAGTCTAATTTTTAAGTTTAGAATGTTACTTATTTAGTTCTTTATTTGGTATTAATGGCAGGAAGCTCATCCCAGGGGGGTCCAAAGAGGGGTTCACCCAGTTTCACTCTCCCTGCCTCTTTTTTTGCAACTGTCCCTGCCTTTGTCCCTTTCTTAGCCTCAGATCTGCCCCCACCTCCATCAACCTCAGATCAGACTCCCATCAGACCTCCCAGCCTCAGATTAGACCCCAAACAGACCCTCCCTAGCTTTAGATCAGACCCCCAGCCTCAGATCAGACCCCCCAGCCTCAGATCAGACCCCCCAACCTCAGATCAGACCCCCCAGCCTCAGATCAGACCCCCCAGCCTCAGATCAGACCCCCATCAGACCCCTTAGCCTCCGATCAGACCCCGCTAGCCTCAGACTAGACCCTCCTTAGCCCATGATCAGCCCCATCAGACCCTCCCCAACCTCAGATCAGACCCCCAATAGGCCCCCCAGCCTCAGATCAGACCCCCAATAGGCCCCCCAGCCTCAGATCAGACCCCTATCAGACTCCCAGCTTCAGATCAGACCCCTATCAGACCCTCCCCAGCCTCAGATCAGACCCTCCGCACCCTCCACTAGCCTCAGATCAGACCTTCCCCACCCTCCACTAGCCTCAGATCAGCCCCAATAAGACTTCAGATCAGACATTTTAAATAAATAAAATAATAAATAAATAAACGTACCTCTCCAGCTCTGGACAGCGCTGCCTCTTGGCAGATTCACTTACCTTCCCTGGTCTTCTTCCTGCCGTGCTGTACTGTGACCTAACAGCACACAGCATCCGGTAATAGTGCGCATCTACGTGCACTACATCCTGGCGCTGCATGTCAGGACACAGTGCGGGGCTCGAAGAAGACCAGGGAAGTTGAGGACAGCCAATGCAGTGCTGTTCTCACCTAATGGCCGCTGCCATAATGGAAGCGGTCATTAGGATTTTCACAATATGTTCTGGCAGGGGGCCGGGGGCCACATGAAATGATCCCACGGGCAGCATACGGCCCTATAGAAATGAATAGGTCCCTGTGTGATCTGCAAATAAAGGCTGTGTGAATGCATGCTAAGGTTAACATTTCATTTTTTACCCCAATATGAATGTGATAAAAACAAATGATTAGATACAATAGATTCCAAATGGATAGTAGGGATAATAACCTTATAAAATGTCAAGTTGCCCAAGGACAACAAAAATCCATTTTTGTTTTTACGCCCACCTAGTCCTATTAATTAATACGTGACTTTTAGTCATAAACTTTAAAAACAAGGTATCACAACCCACCACCATGTAGTAAGACTAAAAGGAGGACTCCCTGTCTGTGCTCCAAGTATTAGTGTATGTCGTAGGAAGTAAAAGCACATATCCTGCTGCTAATAATGACACTATCAAGTGCTAGATTTCCTAACAGTGTCAGTGTCTGCAATGTGGTGCAAGACAGGTTAGCCAGAGTAAAGCATATCAACATAGGGCTCTGACATTGCTGGTAGGAGATGGGCAGAATGGGCCAGGCTAAGATTTAACCTTTCTAGTCTCCAGACTGTCGCCATTCATTAGATAATGTAGTTGGATCCTGCTCAAATTTAAAGGGATTATCTAATTTGTGCGATTTTTCCAGGACCTGTGACATGTCCCCAAGCAGATTGTGACCCAGCTGTATCATGCTGCCCAGGGACACACCACTGCTGAAGCCAGTTATTGGCTGCAGCAGCACAGTTGTCAATAACTTGTCCGGAAGTAAATAAGCCAGGGACCAGAAGATGGAAGCATGACTCCTTAGGACATACAAGCTAGAAGTCATAACTAAACGGGGCAGCTCTAATTCATCTTCAAATCTGAAATTTCTATATTTCGGCTTTATTGCCGTCTGTCTTTAAGGCTAGGTCTACACGACGACATTTGTCGCGCGACATTTTGTTGCACTAATGTCGCACGACAATTTTTATAATGGCAGTCTATGGTGTCGCACTGCAACATGCTGCGACTGCGACGCAACAGTCGCAGAAAAATCCATCTCGAATGGATTTTCTGCGACTGTTGCGTCGCAGTCGCAGCATGTTGCATGTTGCAAGTGCGACACCATAGACTGCCATTATAAAAATTGTCGTGCGACATTAGTGCAACAAAATGTCGCGCGACAAATGTCGTCGTGTAGACCTAGCCTTACAGAACATAATTGACACAGGGTCCAATAGGTCAAGAAAACTGAGAAAGTAAAGCCATTTATCTATGCAAGTCCTAGACACATAAGAGGCCAATCTGGTTACAGGTTCATGTAAAATATAGAAATTCATTTCACTGCTGCAAAGAGACCAGCGGAAATGACTGCAAGGAAAATGCTCCCCACCCGTATAGGTCACATTCAGTTGAAAAGGGTGCACAGTCCCAGGTCTATTATTCTACAGACGAAGAAAACAGTTTCAGGAAAGACTACCAGCATTCTGTACAGTACAAGGCTGGAAAACTACACAACGTTTCATGTGAGTCAGTGGATCGAGGTTATGACGGGAAGGGGTCATAACCCATTTAACAAATTAACATTCTCTATAGCAATAGGGATACAGAAATAGGGATTTTCAGAGACATCATCATCAGTATCTGATCGCTGGGAGTCCGACATCCAGGACACCCTCCGATCAGCAGTTTGAGACGGCACTGGCACTCGCAGTAGTGTCACAGCCTTCTCGCAGTTTTCCGTAGGCCATGTGACGTCACATTCATCTGTCACATGACCTAGGGGCAGCTCAGCCCATGAATGCAAGTACAGCGCGTGTTTTTTGCAAGCGCAGTGGCGCTCACTGGACCTCCGGAGTCTTCTGAAACAGCTGATTGCAGGGGTCCCGGGCGATCAGATACTGATGACCTATTCGGAGGATAGGCCAGTTAAAAAGTCTGAGAAAACCCCTTTAAAGCTATTTCAGACAGACTGTGTAATAACTCGCACTCCTGCTCCTTTACTAAAGGGAGGATACCGCAGTTATGTGCAGGAGGCACAGCGACATGCCTCACATGTTTCCTCATCCGTGCAGCTTTTGTAAAGTGTATTTAAAGAGGACCTTTCACTAGAATAAAACATCTAAACTAACTATACAGACATGTAGAGCGGCGCCCAGAGTTCTCCCTGCACATACCGGATACCTATACCGGGAGAACGGAGCGGTGCCCAGGTATAACAGTAAGTGCAGGGAGATCCCTGGGCACCGCTCTCCATGTCTGTATACTTAGTTTAGATGTTTTATTCTAGTGAAAGGCTCTCTTTAAAGAGAATCTCTCCTACTTGCAATGCTATTTTTTAACCTAAGCATCTACACCCAAAAGGTGGCCATTTGCATGGGGATCTCCTGACTGTCCCCTTAGGGGAAATGCTGTGGGGAAAAGAGGGATCATGCACCGTCATATACCTTAGATAGCAATTGGCCACCCACAGCTATTCCATACACAACCATGCTAGGCACAGCCGAGCATGCAAGTGTTCTCAATAGGGAGTGGGAAATAATTTACTGACAAACCTGGGGTATGTATCTCCCTTGAAAACACAGAATCAGGCATGTTCATTCTGTCCTCCAACATCGGTCATGGAGGGAGAGTTGGGACAAAACAGATCATCAGGCGTCACCAAATCATTGGATTCAAACAACGTTAGTCTAAAGTTTATGGCCCCTTTTGTATTTTAACATGCTTGGTGCCTTGGAGATAAGCTGGAGTCAGATCACATGGCTGCAGTTAGAGATGAGAGAATCAAATCCAACAAAGTGGAATTCAATCCAAATTCCAGGATATTTTTGATTTGCTGAGAATTCCTCATGCTAGCGAATCAATTTAACCTGAAATAGTGTAAAAAATAATAATTAAAAAATAAATAAAAAATCATACTTACCTCCTCCATTTGCTTGCCAAGGGCCGGCCACCGCCATCTTAAATATCATCTCGGCCAAAATCCCGTGAGTGGTGATGTATGACGTCACCACGCTGGCCGGCGCGATGACGTCATCTTGGGCCACACGAGATTTTGCCCCAGATCTTCAAGCACAATGGCGGCGGCCAGCCCATCGCAAGCAAATGGATGATTTAATCTTTTTTTCAGTAAATTTTACACTGCCTTTTTACTCTCAGATGGCACAATCCTGTATGAACGTGGCATCTGAGGGGTACAAAGATGGGGAGCGGCACTGTCAGAGCTCCCCGTCATTGCAGCGGCTACTTACAAAAAAAATGAAGCAGCCAAATGGAATTTTCCAAAACGTCACTCATCTCTAGTTGCAGCGTTATTCTCTGCCCATTCCCACTTGGCCTACTGTAGCTGAACATGCATGTGTATAGCGGAGCTGGGAGAAATAGTGGCACGTCTGCGCGTTTCATTTCAAAGGGACTTGTTAGGCTAGGTCTACACTACGACATTTGTCGCACGACAATTTTTATAATGAGAGTGGATTTTTCTGAGACTGTCGCAGTATGTCGCATTGCGACACCATAGACTATCATTATAAAAATTGTCGCGCGACAAATGTTGCAGTGTAGTTGTGCCCTATGTTTCACATGACTTATTGTCACGCGACACATGTCGTCATATAGACCTAGCCTTATTATCTAGGGCTCTGATCGGACCAGAGCAGGAAATAAGGCTACCATCTAGCGTCAGGACATAGTGTGTATGGCGGCTGGTGTCAGGATGCAGTGTGGTGGATGGCACCTGGAGCTGAAGAGGAGCAGAGAATACTAGAAGGCAATTCATGTTTTATCTGGTCTGATGACCTATCCATAGGGCTCACAGCACACCTGCTGGTGCATGGACAAGCGCTGCAGCCTCTTCCTAGGTCACCAATCACATTGCCATCCATTATAAAGTGGCTGTGCTTGGTATTGCAGCTCAATTTGATACACCTGAATGGGACCGTGTGACAGTGGACTATATAATTTTTCTAGGATTTTGTATATATCTGGTCAATGTGGCTCATTTATTAGTCAGTGTGTGTTGTATTAGATATTGGGGGTTGCAGTGATTGTCTTCACATCTCCCTGGTACCAGAGATAAGGTATGCTGATGATGACCATGTTAGGTTTGGGATCTCAACACTACTACAGTGGTCTGTCCAGGCTTCAAAGCATTCATCTCCGCAGGGGTAGTAAACCCGGCCCCTGCTAGTACAGACAGAGGAGGGGCGGATGTGTTTCTGGATATCTCAGAGACTGGAGGTAGTAGTCCATTGTTGGGAGGTGTGAGAACAAGCTGATGCATTCTCTCCTCCTGGATTTGTTTCAATATGGGAACTTGGAATATCTGTAACTTTACCTGCAACTTCATGTGTGGACTCCAATTAACTGCTCAGTGATTACCTTCGTCGGTCACGAGCCTATTTCGTGACAGACCGAGCTGCACAAATGCCAAGCGCAGCCGTCCCTTCCAGCAGGAGTTGAACTCCGACTTATCAGATATTCAATAACTGTTAATTTTGTAAGGATTTTTTTATTTTAATTATTTTTTCATGTCACTGTCTATATTTAAACAAAAATCCTGCAATGGTCACACTAGGCACTGAGCCTTATTATAGGCTCCCTGTAAAAATATCATTATCATCACAGACAGGATTACAGTGAAAGATAACACTGATATACAAATAACACAAAATCCACACAGCTCACCTTCTTCCTTTACCTGCACATTGACTTTTGAACAAAGCATGCCTAGAAAACTCTCCTATAGAAGTCAATGAACATCTCCAGACTACAGGTTCCTATGGTCCATGTGTTTTCTGTAAAGCACATCTCTGAATGCTTTTAAAAGGGCATCTGTCAACAGATTTGTAGCTATGAAACTGGCTGATATATCGCATGTGCACTTGGCAGCTGAAGGTGTCTGTGTTGGTCCCATGTTCATATGTACCTGCCTCGCTGGCAAAAATGAAGTTTTATTATATGTGAGCCTCCAGAAGCAACAGGGGCATTGTCATTACTCCTAGAGGCCCAGCTCTCTCTACAACTGCCACACCCTCTCCACTTTGATTAACAGGGCAAGGCTTCTAGGGGTAACGGCAAAGCCCCCATTGCTCTTGGAGGCTCATTTGCTTATATTAAAGCGTTATCTTTCTCGCCAATGGGGGTGCAAATGAACATGGGAACTCAGATGCCTCCAGCTGCCAAGTGCACATGTAACAGGTCAGCCAGTTTCATAGGTACAAATCTGCTGACAGATGCCCTTTAACAGAAGCACAAGATGTCACCCTCGTAATCAATTACAGAAAACAGGATTAAAATTTTTTTTATAAAATAAATCTAGATCAGAAAATAAAACGGATTAAAAAATAAATAAAAATCCAGGCGATACATTCCCTTTAAAACCACAGACGTCTCCAGGAATAAGAGGTCATTACTTACTCTGCAAGTATCTTCTTTCGTCTACGCCTGTTTTCTGTAGGATGATGGTGATAAGTCCCATAATCAAACAATGAGTCCATAGGGGCTTTTTTTGGTGCTGGAACAACTGAAGACTCATAAATGGTTGATTCCAAAAGATCCATTGGATTTGAAATACCTTTTTTGAAAGCACCTTGAAATCTAATCCTAAGGTTCTGCTTGCCATCTGCAGAAGGCTGTGGAGTCCTGTTCACCTCTGTGGGTACTGCCCCTTCTTCATTATCAAACAAGTTGGCCAAGGAAGACAGAGGAAAGTTCTCATTGTGTGTTGAGACGTCATCTCCTTGGCTGTCATCAATATCTAGAGCACTTTGTTTTTGGAGGGATGAGGTATCGGTCATACTTCACTTTCGATTCCTGGAGTAGAAAAAGACACTACTTATTCAAGAGAAATCATAAGAAGCCAGTTATTTTAGGCGATTAATATCCCAGTCATAGCCTATAAATTCAACCGATCCGAGTTTAAGAAAAAATTATGTACTAATTTTAAAAGTCGACAGATGGATGCATTATGAAATTGTGCAATGAGATTGTTTGGGCAGACTGAGATATTACGTACCTAAACTAGCAGTATTACACTTGAATCTGCACAGGACAGTATACAGCACTATCGGGTGTAGCTAAAGGCTCATGGGCCCTGGTGCAAGAGTTCAGCTTGGGCCCCCCTTCCCTCAGTGCTTTGTGGGAAGGGGCAGGGGAGCACATAGCCTTCCTGCAGCCTGAGGCAAAAATTTTAACAGCAGCCCCCCCTCCACCCCCATCCAAAATTATTGACCTAACCCCTTCCCTCCAGTCAGAGGTGTAACTTAGGCTGCTTTCACACTAGCGTTCGCTGGTCCGTTCGTGAGCTCCGTTTGAAGGGGCTCACGAGCGGACCCGAACGCAGCCGTCCAGCCCTGATGCAGTCTGAATGGAGCGGATCCGCTCAGACTGCATCAGTCTGGCGGCGTTCAGCCTCCGCTCCGCTCGCCTCCGCACGGACAGGCGGACAGCTGAACGCTGCTTGCAGCGTTCGGGTGTCCGCCTGGCCGTGCGGAGGCGTGCGGATCCGTCCAGACTTACAATGTAAGTCAATGGGGACGGATCCGTTTGAAGATGTCACCCTGTGGCTCAATCTTCAGGCGGATCCGTCCCCCATTGACTTTACATTGAAAGTCTGGACGGATCCGTCCGAGGCTATTTTCACACTTAGCTTTTTTTAGCTAATATAATGCAGACGGATCCGTTCTGAACGGAGCCTCCGTCTGCATTATTATGAGCGGATCCGTTCAGCCCGAACGCTAGTGTGAAAGTAGCCTTAAAGAGGATGGTACCCAGGGCAAAATCTATAACAGAGCCCTCCCAGCGCGCACTTTCTATAATACCGGTGTCTTCTTATGAGGCACAAGTGTCTTTGGGCCCCCTCAGGCTCCTGGGCCCGGTAGTGACTGCTACCTCCGCACCCCCTATAGCTACGCCTCTGAACACTATTCTTCCATTAGAACAGACAGATAGAGGTAAAACTTTCAGATGGTGGGTGATTGCACAGTAGTTGCCAGGTAAGTGTCTGAAAAAGTTGCCATTTTGCTAAGGCATTGCATAGATTTTTTATAAAAACTAACCCTCACGCCACTCAACTCCCCTAACCAACGTGGAATGTGCTTTTTTCACTCTCCAAGACAGACCACAATAGACTTTATCTACCACTCTTCAGTATCTGTGCTTTAGGCTTACACCAAATAATGTTTTACACCGAATAGCCATCCCATGTGCAAATAACAATGTCCATATAATGTTAACAAAATGGTGCCATACAGTGCTCAAACAATACTGCCACAAACGACATCTCATTACCATCGCAAGCAGGATTACAATGACAGACAACACCAATAACACACACACACACACACTACAACCAGAGAATAAAAACTGAATAGAAAAAGTTGTGTGTGTCATGATCTGGTTTTAAGAAGTAAAAAAATAAAGAGGATTCATTTCCTTTAATACACAGAGCTGGAATACTACCAAAATATAGGGCCTAAAGTAAGCTTCTATGCAGTGTGAACACAATACCACTAGTCAGTGGTGCCACATGGAATGTAGCACATAAAAGGGGTTTTACATAGATAAGTGTGTGCACAGATTGGTTACGTACTGTACTGCGGTCTTTCTACCTGTGCCAGGATGAACTGCTCCTCTGGACACCAGATGCGGATGCTCCACTTTGTTTTCTGGTACAGTCGGTATGTGTTAGGGTACAGAGACACGTCAAGGTTTCCTTATGCAGTTTTGAAAGCCAATATTAGCAGTGGATGATAAAAAGGAGAGAAAGCATAGGATATGGACAGTTACAAATTCTCATTTTTTTTTATTCACTCCTAGTTTTGGCTTCCAAAACTGCATCAGCAAACCCGACCGTGTGACGTACCCTTAAAGGGGTTGTCCAAGTTATATTTATTGATGATCTATCCTCAGGATAGGTCATCAATATCAGATTGGCGTGGGTCTGACACCCGGCACCCCCGCCGATCAATTGTTTGAAGAGAAGCCGCGAGCCCTGCCAGCGCCGCCTCCTCTTCACTGTTTACCTGTAGAACCTGGGGTCTTTTGATCTTTAGATCTCTATTAGGGTGAATAGGACAATTAGGGTGAATAGGAGTCTGACACTGTCCCTGCTGAGCTGTGCCTCATACACAGAGCAGCAGGGAGTTTACCATGGCAGGCCTGGAAGGCTTCAGAAGCGTCCAGGCTGCCATAGTAACCAATCGGAGCCCTGCAATTTCACTGCAGGGGCTAAGATCGTAAGGCAGAGTGAGCCACATCCCTCTGCCTTACCTCACAGATGCCACAATCAGCGTTGCCCGTCATTTCGGCCAGGTGCCTACTGTATGATACAGTCGGCACCCGCCATATATTGAGCAGGCACACTGCAGCAGCCCGCCCCATACAATTGCAGGCACATAATGCCATACATGTACAGCATTATGCATTAAGGGGTTAAACCAGCAGTACTACTACAGTATGCACATAATCTACATGCAGTAAATACACTTATTAACAAAAATAAAAGCACCAAGGAGGAGTTGTTGGGTTGGAATCAGCGGAGGTCCGAGTGCCGAGACCCCTGCTGATGGCCAAAACAAGGAGTCAGAAGCCCTCACCTGAGTGTTGCCTCTCCTCGCTGCTTTAGGCTGAGTTCACACGAGCGTGACAGATTTGGTCCGGATGCGTTCAGGGTGCGTTCAGTTAAACTCGCACCATTTTGCAAGCAAGTTCAGTCAGTTTTGGCTGCAATTGCGTTTAGTTGTTCAGTTTTTTCCGCGCGGGTGCAATGCGTTTTGATGCGTTTTTCACGCGCGTGATAAAAACTGAAGGTTTACAAACAACATCTCCTAGCAACCATCAGTGAAAAACGCATTGCACCCGCACTTGCTTGCAGATGCAATGCGTTATTAACGCAGCCCCATTCACTTCTATGGAGCCAGGGCTGCGTGAAAAACGCAGAATATAGAACATGCTGCGATTTTAAAGCATTGCAGAAGTGATGCATGAAAAAAAACGCTCATGTGCACAGCCCCATTGAAATGAATGGGTCAGGATTCAGTGCAGGTGCAATGCGTTCACCTACTGCATTGCACCCGCGCGGAAATCTCGCCCGTGTGAACGCAGCCTTAGACAGGCTCAATAGAAAATCTATGAGGCAATCTTCATTAGTGAGGAGAGACTGACTGCTTCTAAGGGCTCGTTCATAGAAACGTGTGCTGCCCGCATTTGCAGATCCACAATACACTTGAACGGGTCTGTAAATCCAGAGATGCGGAACGGAAGCACGGAACACTACGGAGTGCTTTCTGAGGTTCCGTTCCGTGCCTCCGCACCGCATAAATAAAGAGCATGTTCTATCTTTCTGCGGAATGGACGAATCGCGGGACCCATTCAAGTGAATGGGTCCACGATCCCCATGTGGCTGGGCCACGGTCCGTGCCCCTGCATTGCGAACCGCAATTTGCTGTCCACAGCACGGACACGGGCTTCACACAGTCGTGTGAACAAGCCCTAACTCCTCACTTTAGCCATCAGCAGGGGTCTTAGCACTGGACCCCCAACAATAAAAACCTTTGATTTGTTACTATGACCTCTCAAAAGTTTTTCTAAAGTTGAGTTTCTCTTTAATAGTCATGCATCCATTTATGACGAGTTTAATAAATGTTCCATTATTTTGTAGACAATTGCTAAAAAGCCTCATTTATTTCTTTACATAACATAAATTAGAAAGATAACTACATTTAGAAAGGCACTGTATGTATAAACTTGTGATCAATCCCACAAACAAAATGCCAAAAATGTTATGGCTTGGGCCACAGGCAAAGATTCTGTGTCACACTGTCTTTCAAAGCTCTTCTTATTAGAGACTATATTATAAGCCACTGTGCAAATGGTTCCCAGATGTGGTTAGCGGCGGAGCCTAAATGCTGCGCTAAACAGTCCTCCTTTCATATCCACTATAAATATACACAAGCATGTCATTTTGTAGGAGCAAAACAACCGCTTTCACACAAAAAAAGACAACTAAATGATAGTTTCTATATAGATTTCTATATGGAGGTATGTTATTGTATAGCATGCTACATACCAATGCACACAAATTATATATTCTAAATAAATCAATATTTGCCTGCTACATGGTCTATTAGCCAAATCAATGCCAGAAAGATGTAAGACAGCAAACCTCCCTCTAGTAGAGCACATGCAGACATAGCAGGACTTAACCACCAAAGTCTATTAGAAAGCAGAACTTGACGTTTCAAAACTTCTTGCACAACAGGCGACTAGAGGCAATGAAAGGGATCTGTACTAGAGGTAATGGATTTCACTTCTCCTTCATGTATCATCATGTGATAAACAATATAAAAGCAAACTACAATATGCACATAAACTATATACGGTAAAAACACTTATTGACAAAAAATAAAAAATAATGCACTAACAAGGGGTTGTTGGAATCAAATGAAATGTGTGAATGTAATGATGATATGTTTAAATTATTACAAGGTTAGAGAGAAAGATACGTGTATTGAGGAAAACTGTAGAATTGAAAGGATTCTCTAGTACCCCGATGGGCCACTTCTAGCCTGGATACAAGATGAGATGTGGTTGGGCATGGCGGCACACAGGTTCCATATGATATCCTGCGGTACATTTGCCCGCAGATGTGGCAGCTGGGCATGTAGATCCTGCACACTCATAGGTTGCCGAAGCTGGCTGGTCCCTCAAATCCTCAATTGGTGATAAATCTGGTGACCAGGCAGGCCAAGGAGGTGTTGCAATCTGGTAAGTGGTGTGGGCGAGCATTGTCCTGCTGAAAAATGCCAGTTGGAAGCCCAGCCATGACAGGCAACTCACATGGCTGCAAGAGGTCCTGCACATCTCTGAGCTGTTAGTGTCCCTCGTATCACTACTAAGGGTGACCGACTGTCGTTTGTGATGGCTCCCCAGATCATCGTGCCAGTGGTTGGGGCAGTGTGTCGCTCCACAGCAAAGGCAGGATACAAGCGTTCACCATGAGGCCTCTATAGTCAAACCTCTATGTCGGATCCCAAACAGAACCTGGATTCGTTGCTAAAGGCCAGTCTATGGTAGTCCAGGTTTTTCACTCACAACACCACTGCAAATGAAGGCGATCAGGGCATAGCTATAGGGGGTGCAGAGGTAACAGTCGCTACCGGGCCAAGGAGCCTGAGGAGGACCAAAGACCCTTGTGCCCCATTAGAAGACTCTGGTATTATGGAAAGCGCATGCAAGAATTTGGCATGGGGTGCCATTTACATTTTTGCCTCAGGCAGCACGAAGGCTATGTGCTTCCCTGTCCCCTGGCCACAAAGCACTGAAGGAAGGGGGGCTCCAAGCTGAACTCTTGTACCAGGGCGCCTGAGCCTTTAGCTACACCTCTGAAGGCAATGGTAGCTCACTGTCAATGGCAGGAAACATATTAGGCACCATGACACCAAATTTCCTTTTGCTAAGCACCTGTAAATAGTTCGGGCAGAGACAGGGGTGTGTAATGAAGGTGCCACCCATGTCTGGATGGTACAATAATTTATTTTTATTTTATTTTTTACAGACATAAAGCCATCTTTAATTTGGAGTGATCTATGATTTTTGAAAGTTAGAATGTTTTCTTGTGGGAAAGAAAACTGCAAATTACAAGTCAAAGCAGTTCTGCACTTTAACATCAGTTGATGATAAGTTGTACGCCACTGCAGTTCCCATGCCTTACTGGAAGCACACAATAAGAACAATCTGTTATATAATATGTTCAGACATGTCAAGATGCATTAGCTTAAAGCACATTCCTGATCTGTAGTCAGCCTACATGAAAGCGAGTATACAGCCTTAGGCACTCTTTATTTACTAGCTGTTTCTGCACCTCTAATATACAGTAGAAGTAGAAGCCAGTTATCGGAATGAGCGTCTGTATAAGAGCATGACTTCCCATAGGCCTGTGTAAAGGCATGTTAAACCAACTGCGCTGGTTATGGCCTGAAATTGGGCTATAGTGTAAAAGGACCCTTAGGGCCAGTTCACACAGATTTTTTGCGCTGATTTTGGGGTGTTTCTGCCTCAAAATCTGCACACAAAAAATAAATAAAAAAAATGCTTTAAAAACAGCCTCCTATCTATTTCAATTGGAGGCGCTTTTTTTTCCCCCCACATGTTAAAAAAAGAATTGTCGAAAAAAGAAGCAGCATGCTGTTTGGTGTGCGTTTTTGTCAAATTTTTGGCGCAGATCTGCTTCAAAAACCTCAAGATGAGGTTAAAAAAAGACGCGTAAAAAAAACACGCAAAAAAAAATAAAAAAAAAAGATGTATATTCCGCACCGATTTTTCTAAGCGGGTTTTTCAAAATCAGTTGTGTCAACTGGCCTTTGGCAAATGGTTTGCTAGACTTGTCTTGTGCCACTTGTGGGTGCACCAATGACAATTGCAGGACTGACAGCGGCATAGAGCTACATTTCTCTGGTCCAAATGAAACCAGAAGAATTTTTAACAAGAACAAGCAACACAATGTAAAATAGCAAAAAGCAATAAGGCCTCATTAACCCTTTCAGACTAGGTGATTTTCAGGTTTTGTTTTTTCATTTTTGTTTTATAATCCCAGCCTTCCCAAAGTCATAATTTTTCCATTTACATAGCCATAGACAAGTTGTACTTTCTAATGTTTCTAATGGCACCATTTACAGTTGCAAATAATGCAGTAGGGAAAAAATTCCAAATGGGGGATATTTTTTTTATGTGTACAGAGCTGTGTGAGGGTCCATTTTGTGCGGGGTGATCTGTACTTTTCATTGATATCATGTGTATGACATTTTGATCATTGGCCATTTAGACTTTTTTTTTTCTTCCCATTTTGCCATAGGGAATAAATATTTTTTTATTTTAATAGCATGGGCATTTTCGCATGCGATGATGCCCATGATGTTTATTTTTTTAATTGTTTATCTATTTTAATTTCTACCACTCTATTTTATATCTATTTCAATTGTTATAATTGTTTTATTTAAAAAAAAATATATATTTTCTTTTTTAAAATTATTTAATATTTCCCATAGGCAACTATTCTGTCATAGACTGCAATGCATTAGCATTGGAATCTATGAGGATTACACTACTGGGTCATTTATCAAACTGGTGTAACGTAGAACTGTCTTACTTGACCATAGCAAACAATCAGATTCCTCATTTAATTTTCCAAAGGAGCCGTCAAAAATGAAAGGTGGAATCTGATTGGTTGCTATGGGCTACTAAGCCAGTTCTACTTTACACTGGTTTGATAAATGACCCCACATGTTCCTATGGAGCCCTTCCACAGGTAGGGGCTTCATAGGAACTAATGTGCAACAGTATATCTGTAAAGAATAAATCAAGGCAACTGGACGTTCTTTACAGATATATACCATGACCTGGATAAATGAGAACCTTCACAGACATAATGTGCAACAGCCTCCTGTCACGATCCTTCCAGGGAGGAGCCTGAACATGGCTAAGAGTGTGTGCTTCCAGTCTTTAACCACATTTGACCATGGCATCTGAGGAGTTAAATGTACATGATCAACCAGTGGACTTTTATGAAGTAAAGATAGATTTTATTTACTGCCACCAAAGAGGCCTGGTCATTGACTCTTATTAACTTTTCATAAAGAAAAAAAAAGGGGAATGAACAGGCACAACCACTTACTGGAGTGTATACCAACAATTTAATTCAGCAATGATAAAAAACAATAATAAAATCAGGGATAAAATCTTATATACGCGATAAATAAACACAACAATATGCAGCAATAAGATCAGTGTAGGTGGCAACAGTGATAATAGCAGCATACACAATGAATGAATATATTTTTACCCTTTGAGCATCTATTAACTTTTCGCTGGCCCGGCCCTGCCAACCATACAGCATCAAGGGCACCCTAACTATCACCAGGCAGGAGTCCCCAAAAGGCTCAGGGTGTGTGCAGCGAGCCCTTGTGGAAGCCGGTGTAGAAGATAGGAGTGGTAGTGGCCCTGATGTGATGATGTAGTGTCATGATGTCCTACCTCAGGCTGTCACTCCCTGGAGTTTTCTGCAGTGAAAGTTCTATCACTGAAGAATGAGGCCAGAGTTGAACCTAACAAGGTCCCTTTTACTAAGTGCAACGTATAATTTGAAATCTATACAGTAGCAGCAGGTTTTAGCACAATTCTTCTCTAGTACCACCCGAGGCAGTATGGTGGCAGGTTGGATGGCTGCAGTTCTGCAGTTAGGTGATCCTGGCCTAATGATTTGTTTGGTGATGGGTGCCTTGGCTGTTGTCCCTCACCATGCAGTAGGGTTGCCACCTTTCCCAACAAAAAATACTGGCCAAGTTAAGCCACAACCCAAAGGGGTGTGGTTGTGTGGCATTGCTTAACACAAGGTGTTAAGTCACCATGTCATAATGTGGCTCCCAGTATTAATAATGCCCCCATTAATGCCCCTCAGTAATATTAACGCCCCAATTAGTGCCCTCCAGAATTAATAATGCCCCCATTAGTGCCCCCAGTAATATTAACGCCCCAATTAGTGCCCCACAGAATTAATAAAGCCCTCATTAGCACCCCCCATTGGTGCCCCAGTAATAGTAATGCCCCCATTAGTGCCCCCCAGAATTACTAAAGCCCCCAGTTCCCTTTTTTGCTTGTGCAAAGAAAAAAAATCAATTGATCGCGCTGCTGTCAACACTCCCTGCTGACTGGAAGCTCAGGACAGGACTTGCGCTCCAGCGTGATGACATCTCGTAGGTCCTGTCCTGAGCTTCCAGTGATCAGCGAGTGTTCACTACGGCTCGATCAAATGGATGAATTTTTTTTTTCTTCTTCTTAACACACGTGGGGGAGGGGTCGAGAGCTAAAGGTTGTACTAATGAGCTCTTCATAATGGAAGCGCTCATTAGTAGCCATCCTTATAGGAAAATACCAGCAATTATTATTGCCGGTAGAAAAAAAAATGACCGGCACCAACAGCGGCACTAAATTACCGGCTTGGCCAGCGAGTTACCGGCCAGGTGGCAACCCTACCTTGCAGTAGTGTCTTTGGCTGATCACACTGCTGTCCAGGTCCTGTCTGGATTCTCAGGGCTTTACTTAAAGGGACACTGACAGGCCCAATAACCATAATTAGCTGTACATATCCATGCACAGGTCTTCTAATGTGCATTAAAAACATATAAGTATAACCCCTGTCCACATTATGAATACAGTAAACTCATGTTTTATAACCTGAAGTAATCGCTGTTCTTTCTGCCCAAGGGGCGGGGTTTCAGCTCCACTGATGCTGGCTGGGCACAAGAGAAGCTGAAACCCCGCCCCTTGGGCAGAAAGAACAGCGATTACTTCAGGTTATAAAACGTGAGTTTACTGTATTCATAATGTGGGCAGGGGGGATACTTATATGTTTTTAATGCACATTAGAAGACCTGTGCATGCATATGTACAGCTAATTATGGTTATTGGGCCTGTCAGTGTCCCTTTAAGGCTGTAGTCAGCTGTCTTTCTGGCAGGAGAGGGATATCTGGATCCTGAACTTAGATATGGTTCATGGGAGTGATTGCTCTGCGAGATACTTCCCAACACCCCCACCATCGTTACAGGACCTCTCTCATCCCCTCTCCTCCTAGCACTCCCCTAGACTGCCTCACTACACTGGACTTTCCCCTCTTAGATAGAAGTCAGATCATCCCACTCCAGTCCTACCAAGACGGCTGGAACAGGGTGGTTAACCTTCCTACAGCTGGCCATTATCTCCGCTGGTTAAAACGACATGTTGTGTATTTCACATGTAGCATTACATAGCCTTGCATATAAAACATATAAAAATGCAGCAATTCAAGGACACAATAGTAGCACCCCCAGCCACTATTACCACTCCCATCCTCCTCACAGCTCTTACCCAGAGGTGAGTTACAACAGCATGTGTCAAATGCATGTCACACACTTCGAATAAATATTTTTTCATAGTAATTTGGAGGGGGGAGCGGAGAGGATTTTTTTTGTTGTTGTTGCCTAAATGTGCAGAAACCACTCTCTTTAAGATCACCACAAGGAGAACTTGAGGACAGGATTGACAGCACGCATTTTACTACACGGCAGCTATCATATACCATTACAGTACAATCAGCTTGTCATGAATAGAGTGTGAAATATATACCATTGGGATAGTGACTTGCAACAAAGTCACAGCAAAAATAGAAAATAATTCTTCCCATCACTTAAAGAGTTAATGCTTTTCAGTGCTCCAGTTGTGTCATGACTTTCAGGCAGCAACAAATGGTTAACTGTAATTAAAACTCATGGTCTGGTTAGCGTAGCATTGTTTCACCTTGTCATTTCTCATGTTCGTCATGCTGTGATTATACTCTGCACCAATAGCGTACAGAAAGGTATAATTACAGAAAAAGAAGACTGCCACTCACATGTATATCTAGCAATTTCTTCAAGTATTTCTTAAAGTATAGACAGAAATCACAGCGTGACATGTATCAGGCCTTCACAACTGTACCCTGAGATTAACATGCATATCATCCATGTTTTAAAGGGGCACTGACTGCACTAATAAATAACCTCTGTCTGTCCTATGAGAAAGATGTATCTCCAATCTACAGGGCAAGTGTCTGGTTAGTAGGGGTCCTACTGCTGTGGCTGCCGCTGACGACAAGAAAGTGTTCCCATTTGAATGGAGAGGCAGTGATGCATGTGTCCTGCCTCTCCATTCAACTCTTTCGGACTGTTGGAGGTAGCCGAGCGCTTGTACTTGCCTTATTGAGGTAAGCAAATCAGTTCTGCACCCCCCCACTGCTTGATGGACAAAGCCAGACATCTCATCTGGCCCTGACAACCTTGCCCCTGCACCATTGCTCTAGTAGTGGCACAATAGCAGAGCGAGCATTCATGACTGCCAGGACACAGAAGCGAGAGAACATAGAGCACCCGTTCAGGGCCAAAGAGGTCGGATCCCTGTTGATCAGACACTTATTCCCTAACCACAGGATATATGATAAGTCTTGGTCATGGAACAACCCCTTTAAAAAGGGGTTGTCTGACTTCAGTAAATAACATTTATCATATAGAGAAAGTTAATACAAGGCATTTACTAATGTATTGTGATTGTCCATATTGCTTCCTTTGCTCGCTCCATTCATTTTCCCATCGCATTATACACTGCGCGTTCTCAGGGAATACGGCCACCACTGCAGTGTAGATATGAGGTTGCTGGAACAGGATGCGCATACATGTCTAGGCGAGCTCCCATGGTCAAGGCCACCAGAAAGGCTGGCGCTTTTTCTTATAGAGTGCAATCACAGCCACCACTGCTGGATCGCCGTAGCCCCCTGAAAATAAGCTGTGTATAATGCGATGGAAAAATGAATCTAGGCAGCAAAGGAGGCAATATGGACAATCACAATACATTAGTAAGCGCCTTGTATTCACTTCCTCTACGTGACAAAAAAGTCATTTGCTGAAGTGAGACATCCCCTTTTAAAAGAGTTTGTCCCATGACAAAGACTTATCCCCCAACCACAGGATAGAGAAGTGTCTGATGGGCAGGGGTCCAACCTCTGTGGCCCTGAACCCCCCGTATGTTGTCTCGTTTCAGTGGCCTGGCAGTCACACATGCTCCATTCAGCTGCCATGTGTCACGAGTAATGGGGAGGGGATAACACTAAATGACACACAGAAGGAATAAACCAGAGTCTAGGCCTCAAAGCTAAGTGAGAGGGATAGTGACCTCCTAGGAATCTCTAAACCTCTCCCTGACTCCTGCCAGTATGAGTAAACCCTAAAGGTGGAAATACTCATACACTGGAACCTAGTCCCTGAAGACCATGGAAGTCCCTAGGAATGGTGGCAGGGAATGAGACTACTGGTTCCTTCCCAGATGAAGGAACCAGCGTCTTCCGGAGGCCTAGACAACTACACACGCAAGTGAAAAACAAAAAATGCAAGACAAAATGCACTTAGCTTAAAGCAGAATGGAGCAGCAGGAGATCCAAAGGAATAACACATCAGCTCAACCAACTCCAGCAGGAAATATCAACCGCAAGGTAAGCAGTGTGAGTCTGAACTAAATAGCCTCAGTAATGACCACCAGCTGCACCAGACAAGAGGTGTGGTCTTTACCAAGCACAGCACTGAAAGGAGAACACAGAGAGACTGTCAGATACCCTCACATGCCGCCAGTCTCTCCGATCTTCTCACCTCTGTCATGGGAGGGACCGTGACACCATGTAAGTACAATGTATTAACTTTGTCTACATGATAAATGCCATTTACTGAAGAGAGACAACCCGTTTAAGGCCACAATTACTTAACTGGAAACTGGCATAAATAATGACTGAAATCTACAGCAGCTCTGAGCTGCCGAAGATTTCATTCCAGCAAACAAATTGCCGGAGGAGCCATGTAATTTATGATGCCCCATCAAGGTTGGCATGGCAGATGGCGGTCTTGATGAATCAGGGCCATAAGGTAATCAATATGTATGTAGTTTCTCTTATACCAAGGATTGGTTGAAAATGGACAAAAATGGAGCACAATTCACATAGTGTGAACAGGCATTAGTAATTCAGCAAAGGCGACTTGGCAAGGATCAATTTTATGTAAACCGGTTTAAAAGTGTCCAAAGTGTGACATGGAAATCACATTAGCACATAGTATATGCAGAATAGATACCCTGGAACCATGTCTGACTACACACAACTACCAAGCATCACATGATTACATTGCGTAATTGTGAAAAGATATCAGTTGGCTGATAGCCCATTCAAAAAGTCAAAGAGGAAATCTACTGTCACAACTAGAAATGCGTAGACTGATTATCCTACAGCAGATATCTAACCCAAGCAATCTACTATATAGAGGGCGGTTTCACACACGGCTCTTTCAGAAAACCACTGCAGTTTTGACGCACATTAAGGAGTCAAAACCCAAAGTGAATTTAAAAGTAGTTGGAACTAGAAGCCACTTAATCGTCTTCTTGCTGGATCCACTTCTGGATTTGGCAAAAAAAAACAACAAAAAAAACAAACAAACAAAAAAAACAAACAACAACACGAGAATGTGAATTGTTACTAAGGGCAGCTAAGGCCAGCAGTCCTTTGCGCCAGTTTTGATAAATCTCACCCAGTAGATAAATGTGAGAAGATCGCATTGGTGGAACCCGTGATCTCAGACACTGCCGATTTCCAGAATGCAAGGGCTCAAACCCCTTTTCTGCCACTGACAGATTGCTAAAAATGTAAAATAACTAACCCAACAGCCATGGATCTGAATGAACCTTTCCTTAGGATGTAGTGTCAGATTTCCAGGACCTAAAAGAAATGTGAAAGGGTTTTGTGCACTCTACATAGCATTATAGTCAGAGAGACAAGATCTCAGGAACCATGGCTAAGGGTTATAATAAAGTCACAGACACACTCTATATTCAGCTACATGTGTGCGATTCGAGTATATTGCACATAAAAGGTAGGTGTCCAGTCAATGGAACCCTACATCATAAACATTCTTCAGAATTTACCTAAATTCTGTGTCAGCTAGTGGAAGAGACTTTCATCAGAACTCAGATCCAGATGGCCAGTCTATCTCAAAAGTGTGGTGGGCACCAAAGCAATGTACCCTTTCCACAAGCAGTAAAGTATTTTGCCATAAATGAGTAAATTACTCTCTTTCCAGCATGGCCTTGAAAGTGGTTCTCAACCATATAAAATGCTTGTTCTCTTTCTTTCTGGGGTAGTCTTTCAGTTCAGTTTCAATCTCAAGGATAGAGATTCCCTGGACCAGGGTTCTCTTTAGGCTTACTTTTCAGGAGTTCGCACATGCACTCTAGGCCTGTTCAGCAAAGACTCACTAACTAGGGGTGGGACCAGCCCATCACCCAGGCAACTGCACTAAGACTGCCAGTTTTAACTAACTGCTGCCCATAGACAACCATTAGTAATAGCGCATAAGGAATGGAGTACTTTAACAATAAATCTCAACATTCGCTAGCATGTGCTCTTTGATGACTTTAACCTTTTTGCAGTGATCCGCTGGGTCACTGCATTTAATAAGAACTGTGCCTACCTCTGCCAGTGTGTATTTGTGAACTGCCAAGATTTTCAGTAAAGGGTTCCATCTATTATCTTCTAAACCGGCCTCATTTCTGCAGCATTGTATTCAGGACCTAGAAATGTAGGGGGTGGGCAGCACACCTCGTAAGCAGGTGATAGGTGCACGTCTCCTGTGAAAGTGGTAAGCTTCCCCATTATTAATCGGATGATTCGCGTGCAAAAAAAAAAAAAAAGGAACGCTAGAGACAGCACGTCCTTTTGTTGAGGTTTATTCCAGATGCAACATGTCGGCGAAAGAACCTTTGTCTAGCAAGAAGCATTTAGGACCCTTTACCCCAAATCCACCTAGAACCAGACAAGAGCCCCAAAACTAGGGTGTACCTGCATGGCCTAGGGAGCGCTAGAGTGAGGACTGCCACCATTATTGCCACTCCCTTCATCTGGCTCTTCCCACCCGGGATCTCTGCACAAATAACATTTCTCCATCTGCCTTGGTGTACAGCTGAAACTCTTCTACAACACTATTAGGGAATGTCTACTTTTCCAGGGCCATCATAGTATTTTGTTAGTATAGTCTGTTTACTTTAGAAATATTTCTAGATGTATATTAGAAAATAGTTTTGACAGTCCACAGATATATTCAAGAATGTTATGTACAGAGAATGCCTGTTCTATGTGAGGCAATGGGGGGCACTGCATGAGTAAACAGGCATCTCCCTGTCTTAGCATTCAGTGTGTATTAGATAGGGAAAAGGCAAGCAATTACAAGAACAAACACATATGTTGTCTTGTAAGTGAGCTAACTCATGCTGTGTAGTGTGAAATGTGCAAGCGGACCCATTGCCGACCAATGGATTTTAATATTGATTAATAAAAGTTTAAAGTTAGTGCCCTATGGACATGTAGCTTCATGATACGGAAGCATTTGTGCCACCTGGCTAATTATTATTATAGCGCCATACATACATAATACGGACAATTGCATTAATATAAACAAGACGAGTTACAAACTGGTACAGAAGGATAGAGGGCCCTGCCCGTGAGGGCTTACAATCTACATGGTATGGGAGAAGGACACAGTAGGTGCGGGTTGAGTTGGTCATGGCGGTATAGAGGCAGCAGGGTCATTGGTTGTAGGCTTGTCTGAAGAGGTGGGTTTTCAGGTTTCTTTTGAAGGATTCCATTGTAGGTGAGAGTCTGATGTGTTGGGGTAGCGAGTTCCAGAGTATGGGGGATGCACGGGAGAAATCTTGGAGTCGATTGTGGGAAGAGGCAATAAGAGGAGAGGAGAGAAGGAGGTCTTGTGAGGATCGGAGAGTGCGTGTGGGGATGTATCGGGAAAGTAGCTCAGAGATGTAGGGAGGGGACAGGTTATGGACGGCCTTGTATGTATTTGTTAGTACTTTGAACTGAATTCGCTGGGCAATGGGGAGCCAGTGAAGGGATTGGCAGTGGGGAGAGGCAGAGGAGTAACAGGTGGATTAGTCAGGCAGCAGAGTTGAGGATAGATTGGAGGGGTGCGAGGGTGCTAGATGGAAGGCCACAGAGGAGAGTGTTGCAGTAGTCTAGGCGGGAGATGATGAGGGAATGTACAAGCATTTTTTCGCAGATTCAAAGTTAAGGAAAGCGCGGATGCGGGAGATGTTTTTGAGTTGGACGCGGCAGGTGGTGGAAAGGGCTTGGACGTGCGGTCGGAAGGAGAGGGCAGAATCCAAGGTCACTCCAAGGCAGCGGACTTGGCTGACCGGGGAGAGAGTGTGCAGCCATTGATCGTGATAGATAGGTCTGTTGGGGGGGTTGAGCAAGATACGGGAAAGATGATGAACTCTAATGCCCAATCGTGACACTGAGGTCATATTGTGCGTCTTGTTGCTAAAGCTAATCAAACTACATGCTTTCAATCAAAATGATTGTACATCCGGTTTAATTTAACCTTGAATGATCATTTAAAGGAAATGTATCATCAGAGATGACCTATTGTTTAAATCATGTTTTTATGTTTAAGGTTTTTTTAAAGAACTTTTGATAGCATTATTTTTAATTTTTCATGTTAATATCCACTGTCTTTTTAAACAAAAACCATAAAATCCTGCAGTTTTCTCACTGGCCACTAAGCCAAATAATTGGCTCCACTTCTCAGAACACTTTAAGACCCTAATACTCTTAATGATAATCTGCCCGTGTATCGTTAATGAACGCTTCCTAACGATCATCTGGCAGTGTAGAACTGCCGCTGATTACAAGATGAACGAGAAAACACTCATTCATCAGGTTATCAGGAACTTTTAACATGCTTGCTCGTTCATGCCAGAGGATCGCTAACAAGCATTTATAGGAACGCTCATTAGCGATTTTCAGGCAGAAAATCTGCCAGACTAATATACCCTTAAGACATTTCCTTTACATCAGTTTTGATAAATCTACCCCTCTGACTACAGTTGTCTGTGGGGAGTCTGAGGCAGCCTGAGAGACATAGCCCCTGTCTTATCAATGATTCAGCCATTGCCTGTCCCCATACCGTGGAGGTGATCGCTGCTTGCAAACGCAGCTCCAGTGACAAGCAGGCAATTATCAGGAATGAACCAATAAGGGTTCGGCTACACACATCGCATGACATTTCATATAATGATTGTCAATGGTGTCGCAATGCAACATGTGGCATGCTGCGACATGAAAAAATCCAGACCTGATGGATTTTGTGTTGCAAGTCGCACCCAACTTTTCCTCCATTTTAAGAGGCTGTTTTTATAACAGTTCTGACTCTCGACAAAATGAATGGCCGTCCCTGCAATACATAAATGGACCAGGTCCTCAAGAACAGCTCTCCCCTCTGGCTCATAGAGAGGTCCTAACAGGGATCCCACTTCAGGACATCTGTAAGGCATGTTGAGATTAAATTGCCAAATTAACTCACTCATGGAGTTAATAAAACAAACTGCCGATTCCGATATGCAATAAGCTTTGTACGAGCAGCCATGCATCACACACTTTGGCCTCACCAGCAGTGAAAGAGTTAAGTGATGCAATTTATATTGCGTGTAGAAGAAGTGGATTACGATGACGTGTCTAATACCTGTTGGGACTTGCAAAATGTCTCAATAACATAATACTTCCAGGAAAAGCTATAGTTAAATACAAACAATCTAATATTAAAACAATGAAATATATTGCTCCTCACATTGGATGTGAGTAATTATACTGAGCAATTTCTACCCATAATACCTCATGGAGAGCAAAGCAGACAGCTCACAGCTTGGAAAATGTGTTTCTGGTCTCGCTGACTTACACCAAGCTCATTTATTTCTGCTCGTACACGACTAAGTATTGAGGAAGATCCTTCCCACAAGTAATGGTCATATGTATAGTGACACAGTGAGAGGTTTGGTCTGGGAAAACAGGTATTTTCCTCTCAGCATGTCCTGCTGGGCTGATTTACAGCCAGGTGAGGTCAAATATCGGACTGGATTTTAAGTGCCGATCCGGGTTTTGGCAGCACCTGGTTCTCCTTAAATATGCAGCTGGGCTCTGAAGCCATGTCTGTGTGCTGGGATCTGAGGTCTGTGCTGGAGAGCTGAGACCCATGTGTCAGGGGAACAGGCCGCCTAAAGCCTGTATTTGGACTTTCTGAGGCAGAACTGCCACCAAGGTGACTTTTTGTTATATTAACTTGCCATTGGGTGTGAAGTAACACCAACACTGCAAAAGTGACGTTTTCTTTTTGGCACCATGTGTGAATAAACACTGAAGTTTCAATTACAAGCTTGTATTTTGCCTCTGTACTGCGCCCGCTTATCCTAACTACCAGACCAAATCCCCACGGTAGGGTGAAGAAAACAACTGGGAAATATTGTTTATTGCATTATTGAATATTGCATTTTATTCTCCCATAGTGATGGAACCATGTCTAGCAACCAAGAAGTTTTTAGTGTGAGCAGAAGGAAAATAGTGAAAAATTCCACATAAACCTTGTTATAGTAAGGCCTCATGCACACGGACGTTGCCGGCCGTGGCTCGTATTGCTGCCCGCAAACAGCAGGTCCACAATATGCAAGCACCGGCCGTGTGTTCACCGCATTACGGATGCGGATCCATTCAATTCAATGGGTCCGTAATCCGGAACGTGATGTGCGGAACGGAGGCACAGAACCCCACGTAAGCACTATGGAGTGCTTCCGTAGGGTTCCTCTCCGTGCCTCCACGGACTGGCCGAGCAATGGCAGTGTGCATGAGGCCTAAGTCTGACCATCAGTTGTCTTACTAACGTATTAAGGTTTTGAACTTTGTGCGCCTTCATCTTTTGGCCTTGTTCACATTTCTGTTTTTCACTGATGTGTGCTGTCCACGTTTTCTGCGGACAGCATATGTACCCATTGATTTTAATGTGTCTTTTCACATATCAGTATTGTTTTACTGACCGGGGGTCAGTAAAAAAAAAAAAAAATCACGGAGATATGCACTACATGCAGACCAAACATGCCCCTCGCAACCAATCAGATTCCACCTTTCATTTTTCAGAGCTCCTTTGGATAGTGAAAGGTGGAATCTGATTGGTTGCTATGGGCAACTAAGACAGTTTTTCCTTTACACCAGTTTTGATAAATCTATGGGTCCGTGAAAAAACATGGACACGACATGATGAAATCAGTGTTGTGACCATGTTTGGTCCATTTTTCACTGACCATTAATAGGAGATGCTCTGCTCGATTAACTTTTAGAGTAGCAGTAGAATATGGATTACGCACTGAGGGCAAGAACAGATGGGCGAACACGACATCTGAAACGGACAGATTTTTTTCACAGAAGGCAAACAGACATGGAAATTTGATTGAGGTCTTAGGTCTGATTCACAAGTCAGTGTTTTGGTCAGCGACTTTAATCAGTGATTGCGAGTGAACACCTGGTGCATGCCACAATATATTTTTTAACAGCTGTAGAAATGTCCTATCCTTGTCCGCAAAATGGACAAAAATAGGACGTCCTATAATTATTTATTTTTTGCGGGCGGCAGAACGGAATGTGTGCTGTCCACATCTTATGCGGCCTCATTGAAATGAATGGGTCCGCATCCGATCCACTTTTTTTTTGCATACAAACTATGGGCATGTGCATGAGACCTCAGAGTGCTGACTAAGGCCTCATGCATGTGGACGTTGTGCGGCTGTTATGTGCGGCAGCTGGGACTGATTGAGACCCATTCACCTTGAATGGGTCCGTGATCCGTCTGCACCACAAAAAAATAGAACATGTTCTATTGTTTGCGGTGCGGAGGCACGGACATAAACACCACGGAAGCACTCTGTAGTGGTTCCGTGCCTCCGTTCCACAGGACAGCTCCGGATTCAAGTGAATAGGTCCGTATCCATGAGGCAGGGAGCACACGGCCGGTGTCCGCATATTACGGACCCCCCGCAATGCGGCCACAGCTGGACAACGGCCGTGTGCATGAGGCCCAAGGATGAGCGGACTTGTGTTTTCAAGTTCGGTGTACAAGGTGCGGCTTCGGGTTATGGTCCGTGGTAGCGGAGACTATTATGGAATTCTTAGATAACCTGAACCTTGTACGCCGAACTTGAAAACACAAGTTCTCTCAACACAGTCAGGCTTTTGGATGAGGACCTGTGCCTGTGTATTGCAGACCGCAATTAGACGTCAGCAGCACTAGTGGACTACAGTCGTATGAATGAGCCCTTAAGGACAGATGCAACTTCTCCACTTTTTAGATCCACTCCTGGTTTCTACTGTTAAGAACCTTTTCCTGAACTCTGGTTCGGTTCCAAGGTACCACTTGGAACCGAACCAGAGTTCCAGGAAAAGGTTTTTAACAATAGAAATTCATTTTTGAAATTATTGCCCGAAGTCTCGCGAGACTGCGCGAAGTAATAACTTTGGCTCATCTCAGCGCTCCGTACAGTATTCAAGTTTTACGCGAATTGACTTTGGATGTTTCATCCAACGTAGTACCCTTACTGATCATAATCACGGACGTGTGAAAGCAGCCTTGGGATGCCGTCACACAGTGCAGATTTGTGTTCAGAAAATGCTCAAGAAATCTGCACCAAAACCTCACAAAAAATGCACATAAATCCGCAATATTTATTGTGGATTTGATGCAGACTTTCCGCAGAGCTCCCCCTTCCATTGAAAACTAAAATCCGCACAAGAAAAATGCAACAACTGACGTAGAAAATTTTAAAATCCGCACAGCAGGTCAATTTCTGCACCTAAGAAAAAAAAGCTAAGTGTTCATGAGATTTGCGTAATCTCATACACTTCGCTGGTACTGTAGTACGCTGGATTTTTTCTGCATGAGAATCTGCGCAGAAAAACCAAACATAATCCGCATTGTGTTCAGATACACTTGGGCCTCTTTCACACAAGCTAATTTTCCACCCAGATGCGATGCGTGTTGCAAGCGCATACTATCAGGACTGAATCCTGACTAATTCAATGGGCCTGTGTACGTTTATATATAAATCGCAGCTCCGGCCCCAAAGAAATGAATGGTGCTTGTGTGAAAAACAGGAGGCATCCAGATACAATGTGTTTTCAGTGCTGGCAGACGGACAGCAGAATATGTGACAAACTAGGGGTCCATTCACACATCCGGATCCGCAAAACACGGACAGCGGCAATGCGTGTTCGGCATTTTGCGGACCGCACATTGCCGGCACCAGGAGAATATGCCCATTCTTGTCCGCTATTGCGGACAAGAATAGGACATGTTCTATTTTTTTCAGGATCAGAATTGCGGACCCGGAAGCGCGGGTCCGCAATTCCAGATCGGGGCCGCACATCGTGCAGCCCCATAGAAATGGATGGGTCCGCAATTCCGTTCTGCAAAATGCGGAATGGAATTGCGGATGTGTGAATGGAGCCTTATTAAGAGGTGTGTGCCTCCTACCTCCAGCAGGATTTTTACTAACATTCGTGCATTGCAGTCTATTCAAAGGGCTATTTTATAATGTGCTGCGAATAAGGCCTGTTTCACATGGGCGTGTGCGCCCAGTGGTCGTGCTGCAGGCTGCAATGCACGAGCACAGTCCATGGGGCAGCCGCAGCAGATCGCGAACCCATTCACTTGAATGGGTCCGCGATCCGGCCGTTCCGCAAAAAGATAAGACATCTTCTATCTTTTTGCGGAACAGAAGTACAGGACGAAACCCCATGGAAGCACTCCGTAGTGCTTCAGTAGGGTTTCGTTCTGCACCATTCCGCATCTCTGGATTTGCAGACCCATTGAAGTGAATAGGAACAGCACTCGTGTATTGCAGATCCACAAATGCGGTCCGCAATACGGCAACGGGGCGCACACGCCAGTGTGAAAGAGGCCTAATGGCCAACAGCCTCCATGCAATACATGGTTGTTTATCAGAAAGGCATCCATGAAATGGCAGTTACAAACGGACCGTTCTCCTTTTTTTTTTTACGTCTGTCTTTCTCCCCCTGTCTCGTGAATGTAGCCCTAAGACTGCCATGTGAAACTCTAGTCTTTAGTAAATGGCCCCCACTAAATGCTCAATGAAACTAGGTGAAGGACGAACAATCTTTCTGAGAATATTCTTTCGTAGAACCCTTTCATCCAGGAATAAGCTTTATTTGAATAAAAAATATTCCATCCCGTCTGTCATCGGTCGACTAAAACAACTGATCCTTGTTCACCCTGTGAATTAAATCACGTTAGTACTAAGGATGAGCAAACTTGTGTTTTCAAGTTTGGCGTACAAGGTTTGGAGTTATCTAAGGCTACTTTCACACTCGCGTTTTCGCTTTCTGTTTGTGAGATCCGTTCAGGGCTCTCACAAGCGGTCCGAAACGGATCAGTTTGCATTCTAATGCATTCTGAATGGAAAAGGATCCGCTCAGAATGCATCAGTTCAGTCTCCATTCTGCTTTGGAGGCAGACACCAAAACGTTGCTTGCAGCGTTTTGGTGTCCGTCTGACGAAACTGAGCCAAACGGATCCGTCCTGGCACACAATGCAAGTCAATGGGGACGGATCCGTTTTCTCTGACACAATCTGGCACAATAGAAAATGGATCCGTCCTCCATTGACTTTCAATGGTGTTCAAGACAGATCCATCTTGGCTATGTTACAGATAATACAAATGAATCCGTTCTGAACGGATCCGTCCATGACGAACCCGCACAAAACGCGAGTGAAAGTAGCCTAAGAATTCCGTCATGGATTCCACTACCACGGACCATAACTTGTACACCGAACTTAAAAACACAAGTTCGCTCATCCCTACTTTATACTAATGTGTATGGTCATGCATGAGCCTTGTATCTCTTCGTGGCCAGCGTCTACTTACATAGTGACTGGGTTTCATGTTCAGGATTTCTCATGGGGTTTTTAAAGCCAAAATTAAGTGTGGATTTTTTTTTGTTTTTGGCCCCAAAAACTGCATCAGAAAATCTGATTGTGTAAAAACCCAGCCTCAATCTGCAGGGACACATGTCTATACTGTGGTAAAATTGTCACTCACTCTTTGCACACTCTGATGCCGGCAAACTCAGCTCTGCTACATCTGTACCTGTCTGACCCTACCCAGCAATAAATAACAGAAGATACCTGTAAATGGTGGAGTTCGCAGCCTCTGTCCGACAACCAGCTTGAGCAATACAATCCTGGCGATTAATAGCAGCAGCTCCTAGATGGGAGTAGTTGTGAGTGCACTCCACGAACAGTCAGGTACTGTGCTGTCACCCAGTGCTGACTGAGCCTTTGTACCCAGTCCCTCAGAGGAACAGGAAAGTGCCAAATGTTTTAGGAACCCCTCAGTCATACTCCAGCCCCACCTGTCCTTATGTAAATAGAGACTAGACTCCTGCTTCTTCCACACTCCAGGCAGCATTTCCCACCCCCTCCTCCTCCTCAGCAGCAACATTTCCTCCCAGATCCCCTCCCAAATCTCAAAATAACGCCTATATCTACTCTCGCATCCCTCTCTACTTCCAGCAGCCTGGCTTCAGCTGAGGCATGCTGAGATTTCTGGTTCCACAAAATAAGCCAAACCCTGAGATGTATTCTAAATTCTGAGTAGCACCCTTTACACTGTATATATTCCTAGGTGATGAGGGGGGCATTTCTGAACATTTGATGGCAGTTTTTAATGTTAAAATGAAAGTTGCAAGACCCTTTTTTGCGACTCCCATGCAACTATATTTTGTCGTCCCGGTGTTTGAGCTTTTCTCGGCACTTGGGAATGGTGAGGGCTGGCAAATTTCATTTGCACCTGAAAACAAGCATTAAGGCCCCTTTCACGCGAGCGAGTTTTCCGCGCGGGTGCAATGCGTGACGTGAACGCATAGCACCTGCACTGAATCCTGACCCATTCATTTCAATTAGTCTGTGTACATAAGCGTTGTTTTTCACGCATCAGTTCTGCGTTGCATGAAAATCGCAGCATGTTCTATGTTCTGAATTTTTCACGCATCCCTTGCCCCATAGAAGTGAATGGGGCTGCGTGAAAAACGCATTGCATCCACAAGCAAGTGCGGGTGCGATGCGTTTTTCACTGACGGTTGCTAAGAGATGTTGTTTGTAAACCTTCAGCTTTTTATCAAGCGCGTGAAAAATACATCAAAACACATTGCACCCGTGCAGAAAAAACTGAACACAATCGCAGACTGAAAAAACTGACTGAACTTGCTTGCAAAATAGTGCGAGTTTCACTGAACGCACCCTGAACGCATCCGGACCTAATCCGTCATGTGAAAGGGGCCTAAGGCTAGGTTTACACAACGACATTTTTCGCGCAACATTTTGTTGCACCAATTTCGCGCGACAATTTTTATAATGGCAGTCTATGGTGTCGCACTGCAACATGCGACATGCTGCGACACCATTCAAGATGGATTTTTCTGCGACTGTCGCGTCGCAGTTGCAACATGTCGCATGTAGCAGTGCGACACCATAGACTGCCATTATAAAAATTGTCGCGCGACATTGGTGCAACAAAATGTCGCACGACAACTGTTGCGCCCTATCTGTCGCGCGACACAAATGTCGTCATGTAGACCTAGCCTAACATGGAGTCAAAACTATTCTAGTCAGAAGCTGGAGTAGTTTTTACTTCAGGTACATAGGGGCACATTTATCAAACTGGTGTAATGGAAACCTAGCTTAGTTGCCCATAGCAACCAATCAGATTCAACCTTTCATTTTTCAGAGCTCCTTTGGAAAATGATAGGTGAAAGCTGATTGGTTGCTATGGGCAACTGAGCCAGTTTTCCTTTACACCAGTTTGATAAATCTCCCCCATGGAATGCCAGAGGAGCTCCTAATTTATGAGGCAGCATACACCTCGTCATAAGTTAGGCAAACCCGCCAGCAGAGCAGAGGTAAAACAAAGACCGGTGTAAATAGCTGGTCTTTGTAAGTGACTTCAAATTAGTGTTGAGCAAACTGTGTACAAGGTTCGGATTATCTAAGAATCCCGTTATGGATTCCGCTACCACGGACCATAACGGAAATTTATGACGGCATGCACCACGGAAACCTATAAGAGGCATTCCGTATTGCCTTCCGTCATAATAGAAGTCTTTGTAAATGACCCCCATAGAGTTTTTCCAAAAAGTGCTATTTGTGAAACCACCCTGAATACACGTGGCAAATCTGTTGCAGACATTTCTGCTACTGACGAAAGAGATTTTCCAGCATGTTTTTACATCTCTTTCCTTCCTTCTCCATATAGAACGCCTTCTAAACATAGAAGACAGACAGAATGGAGGGAGGATGTCCCCCCGACCATCAGCGCTGGCTTTAATATAATCAAATCCTCTGTAAATTGTGACAATAGATCAGAGTCCTGCATGTCACAGTACATCTGAGTATGTGCAACGCACATGTTGGTGGAATGCAACAGCATTAGCAGCAAAGCTCTATTAGCGTAGGCAGTTTCTAGTAATGATTCACCACTGCTTCAGTCAAGCTTGTGCAAGCTGCAAGTATGGCCCCATGCACACGACCGTATGCATTTTACGGTCCGCAGAAAATCCAGATGACATTCGTGTGCATTCTGTATTTTGCGGAACAGAACAGCTAGCCCCTAATAGAACAGTCCTATCCGGCTCCGTAATACAGGCAATAATAGGACATGTTCTATTTTTTTGCGGAACGGAAATACGGACATACAGAAAAGGAATGCACACAGAGTACCTTCCGTTTTTCTTTGCATTGAAATGAATGGTTCCATTTACGGTTCACAAAAAAAAACTTAATGGGCACGGAATGAAAATACGTTCGTGTGCATGTGGCCTATAGCAGATGACTGCATAAAACATCAGGTGAAAGGTTAGGTCAGTGCTGTCTGAGGCTTCACAGGCATGACGGTATTTTTGGCCCGCATCCGATTCGCATTTTTTGCAGATTGGATGTGGACCTATTCATTCACTGGCCCTAGCTTTGACCGTGTCCCCTTATCTCGTGACAAATGGTCACATGACGCAAGGGGATCCGATCCGGCCTCCACCGCGGCCAGTGATGTCAAACCAGATGTTTACAGCGAGGGAACCCAGCAGAGCACGGGAAAATGCAGACAGTGATTTACCAGTACAGGGTTAATGTACACCGTGATGAAGATTTTGACCCATCTTGGACTAGATTACAGTAAAATATGCATCTATTGGTAGTTTTGTGCAGTGTATTAGCCTGTTAGATGTGTTGTTTCTTCTCTACATGTATTTGTATGTCACATGTACATGTACTTTTCAGTAAGCAGTTAAGGCAGTTGTACACATTAGCCGTTAGCGAAACGATCATTATGCAAACAGCTATCCGTCCTAAAAACCTCATTCTCATATACATTTTGCTGGGGGTAAAAATTACACTTGCCCTTAAACAACCCATGACGTACTCATTTGCTTTCTTTCTACTACTTTTTACTATTTGACCTTCTTGAATTTTACAAAATAGTATTTACTGCCACCTTTTGGCCATGGGCAGTATTGTACTTTTTAACTTGCTAGTTAATAATAACCTAATATTTCAGAGGTGCGTTTAACTCAATTCACTTCATGTTTATAGACCATGATTAGAAATAAATTATTCTGTGACATTCTTTCAGGTTCTATGTCCAAAGATATGATAAAACAATTATAATTGACAGTTCAAAGACTGGTTTATGCTTCATGACAGTATTGAAATGCAAGGGGTTGTCTAGGCTTTTACTATTGATGACCAGCTATACGCCACCTTCCGTCTCTCTTCCTGTCTATGGCAAAGACCATAGACTACAGAAGCGGACAGGAAGAGAGAAGGGAGACGTCACGTGCGCACTGCGCGCGCCATGTCCTCATACAGCTGATCGGTGGGGTGCCAGGTGTCGGCCGATCTGATATTGATGACCTATCCTGAGGTCCATATATCAGGTTCATCTTGTGTTGGCAGCAGTATACGTACCTTGCAACTCCTCAGAGCTCCTTAAACAGGTTATTGTGTTTATAGCAGAATCCTCATGGCTCCTGTTCTTTTGATAGGAGAGTTTAATAAATGTTTATGAACTTTTCTAGATAAATACCATAGTGACATTGTGGCTCCTGAAGCCCCCTTCCCCTAACTGGTATGACAAGACTGTTGTCTGAATGTGATCTACATGATTTGTGGAGACTTAGACATGGGGTGCACCAACAATCAGGCCAAGTGAGGCGATCACCTCAGGCAGCACCAGGTAGGGGCAAGAAGGAGGAATCGGAAGGGCCATGGGCAATGAGCGTTTTCATTGAGGCAAAGGGGTTAGGTTAAGAAATTGGTATTGGGGGGGCGCCGTTTCAGTTTTCACCTCAGGCAGCAGAAAAGCTAGGTGCACCCCTGCTTAGACACCCCACCACTAGGCAATATTCATGCCATTCTGGCTCCTGGTAATCCCTTTCCAGAATTGACCTGTCTCTTGGTACAAGATCTATGCTTTCTTATATTAGAAGTAACTATTATTATATTAGAAGTAACTTAAAGGGGTATTCCCATCACATACAATGGGGGCATATCGATAGTGAATGGGAGCAAACAGCGCACGAGCGGCCCCTGCTCCAATTCATTTCTATGGGGCAGACAGAAATAGCCGAGCAAGTATTTTCAGCGGTCCCATTGAAATGAATGGAGGGTGGCTGCGCATGCGCAGTACGCCCTCCATTCATTTCTCTGCTCCGTTCTCGTTGTAGGTGGGGGTCCCAGAGTTGGGACCCGCAAAAATCAGACAATGGGGGCATATTCTAGCGATATGCCCCCTAATTGTAGATGATCAGAAAATTCCTTTAATCAAAATGCCCCAACTTCTTTATATTTTGTATAATTCTCCGGTGTGGTTGCCCTATCGGCACTTCTATACAATTCAAAATATATTTCGGGAATTGATTTGGAAGAAAAAGATTCCTAGGATTAAGAGTCTGGTGCATTGGCTATTCCAAATCCATGGTTATGCTTCTTGGTGGAGCATCTTCAACTTCTGAAGGGCTGAGGAAATGCAAAAGATCTCAGGGGTGTCAGGAGATTAGTGGCAAATGTCTCTGGTTAACCTAACCCTCTGGCTGCCCTTGTGGCCAAATAAATGGAGGCGACTGGGGTCAAAATCCCCACTATGTTGCTTATGATTAAAACTTGGGAGAAATCTGGAAGTCTGTCTCTGCATACTCCCCTGTGGAGAAATCCACAATTGCCAGAATTTGTTACATTCGCGAGAGAGAAGAGGTGTTTTATTGTAAAACGTTGTACCTACAGACTCATTTTTCAGTTTCTCCAGTTACTTCATGCATTTAATAGGGAGTTGTCGGTCCAGGCCTCCTTTTATGTTTTGTTAGAGTACATTGCACAGAAAGGGTGGGTCAAAGGGGCTATATCCTTAATACAGTATATAAACAACTTCTGTCATATTTGAAAGCATTCCCTTTCAAGGTTAGGTATAAATTGGTGAAGGTTTAACTGAGGAACAATGGAACAGAATACTAGAAATGATTTGTAAATTATCCTTAAGCAAGGGTTTGCACTAGATATGGTGTGGAGGATGTACACTTAGTCCATATGTTTTTGTATTGTAATAGGTTGGGTGCCTTTTAGAAGGGAATTATTGACTTTATTCAGGGAGTTCTTCTGCACCAGTGTTGGAACCCAAATGAGAATTTTAGGATTAGGTAATAAAGATGACAACATATTGTTACAAAGAATATTGCATCAGGCTCGGAAGATCATAGCAGCTAGGTGAATAAATTTGGAATTTCCTTACTGTGTGGAAATTCATGACTAGAATGAATGACACACTTCATCTTGAATGCTGAGTACACCTTAAGTGAAATTGTATGTCTAAGGCTAGTTTCACACTAGCGGCAGCCTTCACCGGCAGGCTGTTCCGGCGGGACATGTCGTAGTTTTATTCCGGCCGCCTCTCGGCATGTTTGCCGTGCTGCTGCCGGAACTCTGGCCCGCCCCCACTAGCGGCAGCACGGATCCGGCAGGCTGTTCACCCGCCTGAACAGCCTGTCGGAGAAGGCTGCCGCTAGTTTGAAAGTAGCCTAAGTTTGAATCAGTCTTTGGTAGATGGATAGATAGACACACCTGACTTACCAACTTGACTTCTGCTAGAAGTTATACATGTGTCTAATTTGAACGACAGGCCTCATAATGCCTGGTAATACATTCTGCACTGAAGATGCTGGTTTAAGGTGCCTCATGGGATTCTGTTTTTTTTTTCCGGGAAAATTAAGTAGAATACCTCATATTTTGAACTCACTCTTACATATACATTATTTTAGTAAATGTGTAGTTAAGAAGCATACCTCTTTCAATTGTACTGAACAGAAGCAAGATTTGTCTGTCTCCGCTTTAGTTTTGTGTGTCAGGGGGATGGAAGATGGGGGGTTATGTACAGTCATTTGGGGACAGGCTTGAGTACCAACTACTGCCTGAATCCTGGATGCTGTGCAAGCTATCCTGACCTTTTGGATTGCTTCCCAGGTTCACACAAACTCTCCCAGCCCTGACTCCTGCCTGTTTTCTGAATACGTATATTTCCCGATCCATCTGTGCCAGGCACTGGTGTCTCTGATCCCAGTGAGTCAGCAGCCAACCACACTGGCACTTTTCCAAGAGGTAGTGGTCTGGTTGGTTTCCTGTAGCAAAGGCCAGATCCCTGTATAGGGATTAATGGGTGAAAACCAGGGAACCGACAGGATAATGCCCACAGGACTAGGCCAAAGTCTAACCGGTTAGTTGGCACAGTGAATCCACATCCACTGCCCGTAATATAGTGTATCCGTTCCAAAAAAAACTGAATGCACGCGGACGTCATCTGCATTTTTTGTGGATCCGTTTTTTGCGGACTGCAAACTACTGAAAAAGCCATACGGTCGTGTGCAAGAGACCGTAGCCTGATCAGGCTCCTGCCTTACCAGGAGCCTGATCAGGCTACACCATGGCAAGCCAGAAGCCTGTGAATGCGTCTTGTCACCATGGTAACCATTGGGACGCTGCCACACCAGTGCAGCGGCCCGATGGGAGAGGGAGGGAGCCCCCTCCCTGTTAACCCCTTCCATACAATGGTCCCTATGGACCGCGGCTTGGAAGGGGTTAAACGGCTGACATCGGTGCCTTATGGGGTAGCTGGGGGACCCAATCCCTGCACCGGAGACTTTCTCCCTCCTCTCTTACATGAGGGCGGAGAAAGTTTGCTGCCGGCAGCGCTGCGGGTTCCCCTTGACAGGTTCCCCTTAATGGGCCTAACTGCTCTATAGTGCCATGTCAAATGATTCAAGACTGGCTGCTACATGGCATGCTGCTGTGAGAAACCAAGACAAATATGAGGTCCCATTCATAAAGGTGAACTGGATTCATGTGATTAGTAGGGGTCCCAGCAGTCAGACCCTAAACAATTCTGCGGATAGTGGATAAATGTAGTTTAAAGAGAAAAACCCTTTTAACCAAAATGCTTTTGATTGGGCACAGAAGCGAGTTGTCAAAGGTGTGTCAGCAGCAAACTGAGACATCAAGAGATGTTAAAGTAGTCAGGGTTGGATGGAGAAGAAAAGGAAACTGAATGTCTACAGTCAGTGGAGACATTACCTGTGTTCTAGTAGATCCTTGCATTATCCAGAGAGAAAAATTCTGGAGCATCATTACTTGTGGACTTCTACGCCTCCTAGAAATATATAAATAAGGCCTAGCCTACATGAAGACTTTAAACCAGGCATCCTCAAACTGCGGCCCTCCAGCTGTTGCCAAACTACAACTCCCAGCATACCCGAACAGTCTACAGGTATCGGCCTACAGCACGGCATTGTGGGAGTTGTAGTTTTACAACAGCTGGAGGGCCGCAGTTTGAGGATGCCTGCTTTAAACTGTAATATAGCATAATAGTTAAAATCAGTTAGTTGCATCTCAAGAAGTCTAGGGCTTATTTATAGATTTCCAGGAGGACACACAGAGGAATGGAATAATGAAGAGACTTGTTATTTCATTAGGAATAAAAGTATTATTATTACTATGAGAGACAGCTCAGGAGAGGTGACAGGTCCTCTAATTGTCTTTTGTTTTTCCTGTGACTGGGTCTGATTGCTGTATTCTCATGTATGATCTGCAGTGTGATAATGCTCTGCAGTGGTCCTATGTATACATGGTATCTGACCACTGTGTGGTCACAGTATTGTGGGATTATTGGTGCATGTATATTGGTAGTGTACATTTTTCTTCTTGCCAGAAAAAGAGACTGTACTCCAGTCCCTGGCCAAGTTACTAGGTTTTAAGTTTCACTTTTATTTTAATATTTGCACAACAATATTTTTCAGTGATATTGGGGGGAGGGGGGTATTATATGTGGGCTGATTAGAGATGTGTGCCAAGGGTGCTACCATTATTCAGGGCATATCCAAGATTTTGTATTATCTTAAATAACCACATTAACTGTAATAATTTTTGGTTGGAGTCTAGGAGATATACACACATGGACAAAATTGTTGGCACCCTTCCATTAAAGAAAGAAAAATCCACAATGGTCACTAAAATATCTTGAAACTGACAAAAGTAATACGAAACATTTACTGAAAATCAACTAATGAAAATCTGACATTACTTTTAAATTGTGGTTCAACAGAATAATAAAAAAATAAATAAAAAAACTATTGATGGTACCCCTAGAAAAGATTCCTGCATTAAGCAATTGCAGTGATCGGGTCCGCAGGGGCAACACGTGAGGCACGGTGGGCCGATGGGGGTAGTAGTTGATTTACTCATGGTTAGCGGAGCCTCCCTGGGCCAGCGTGCATTGATGGGAAGGACAGCACCAGTTCCTTCGGGGCACTCTCTGTTTGTCCAGGGAATCTCATTAGATGGTGGTTGAGGTGCCCTGAGTGGAATGGGTTTTTGTTAAGGTGCTTTGGCGGCAGGGTCCCTGGTGTTCGTAATGGGCAGACTCAACTCTGCTACATCTGTTACTCTCTGGCTTTGCTGTGCTGACAGGCTCAAATGGAATCTTTGCTTTCTGCTTTAGCCTTCAACTTCTATCTCTGTAGTTTGACTCTAGATTAATCCAGGGAACTTTTCATCCTGGCTGATGAGGCTCCAAGCTGTGGCCTCCATATCCAGCAGAGCTGAAGGTGCTCTAACTGGCTAAGGCATGACACGTCCAGCAGGGACATGGACCTGCTTCCTCCCTTGGCAGGGGGGGACTCTCAACTAACTAGTCTCTTTAGAGAGAGGGTTTAGAATGGAAAGAAGGGTGCCATCCTCTGTAAAAGTAGCATTGCCATGTTTGCTTCCAGGTACCTTACATCTGAACATAACCGTTACAAGAAATAGATATGCACATTGTGACTGACCTGCAAAAAAATACATAAGATGACATGAAATTAGACCATAGGAGACAGTAGCGGGGTGCAGGAGTGGTAATGGCACTCCGGGTCATTACACAATCATTTAACCAAGGGTTGTTTTATCATTAATTGAAGAAGTAAGAGAAATGTTTTGCATGCTGCAGTCTTGCAACACTTCTGAGTATTACAGATCATCTTGAGAGTACATGACTCTTTCAAAGTTTAAAAAAAAATTACACACACAGGCCCAGATCTAGTAATGTGTCTGCACCTAGAATCTGTCTAGAAAGTGGCAGAAATTGGAGCAATTCTGGCACAATTTGGTTCAACTAAGGTTTTTACACCTTTTTTTTTTCAACTTCTCCAAAAGGGAATGGGTTTAGCAAAAAGGGGCAGGGTTTAACTGGAATAAGACTTGGCCTAAGATGCACCATTTGGCACCAAAATTGAGCCACCATTCTGGTGTAAAGTTCTTCTTCAAAATAAGCCAACCAATAGTTGGTATAGAGTTAGACAAGTGTCTAGCCCTCCACCACATATATCGTCCAACTTGAGCCCCTGTGATGAATCTGGTTCAGGTCTAGACAGCCTGACTAAGGGGTACAGTATAAAGATGCAATGTTTTGAGCTTTTATAACTAATGGTTTAAAAATGGTTTGAATCCAGTTTTTTGTTTTTTTTGTGACTAATTTATATTTAAAAAAAGCTTTGTAATGAATTTCAGAATTCAAGACATTAAAGTGACATTCTAGACACATTGGGGGGAAAAAGTCTAAAAAACAGTAATGACACAAAGAAAAAAAGACTACTTGAAACCACCCTTATACAGCTAACACCCTGCAACAGCCATGATCGGAGCTGTTACCAATCTTCACCGTTTAACCCCTCTGTTCCCTGATTGTCCACACCGCTCTTGCAGAACCCAGTGTATTAGGAATGCCAAATGCATTGCTGTCCACATTAGTTTATCACCCATTAGAATCCAATTTTGAATGTCTTAAATGGCAATTCCCTACAAGATGGTGAAAAATCCCAAAGACTCTTACCTTTCTGTTCAAGTATGTTTAGCCGTTACACAATTACGTCCAGTTCAGGGAATGCTGTGGGCAGTTCACGTCCGCAAAATGGGTCTGTATCCGTTCCGCAATTTTGCGGAACAGTTGCGGACCCATTCATTTTCAATAGGGCCGGAATCTGCTGTCCGCATCCGCATTTGCGGACAAGAAAAGGCATTTTCTATGAGAGTGCCGGCGATGTGCAGTCTGCCGGTATCCGCAATACACATATGGGCGTGTGAATGGACGCTAAACCAGCTTTCCTGGAGACAGGTATAATCTATCTATCTTATATCTATCTCATATCTATCTATCGCATATACAGTACAGACCAAAAGTTTGGACACGCCTTCTCATTCAAAGA